>NC_133619.1:603626452-604001452 GCF_048593235.1 Sminthopsis crassicaudata | reverse complement strand
CTTTGACTTTTGTAATTCACTGTGGTCACCAGTGAATTAATTGGCCAAGATCCCTGGGGCCAGCAGAAGTTCTCCAATCATGCTAAATAAGAGTGAAGTAATTTTTAGCTCTTGAATATTTTTCCCCTCTAGAGTGATCACTGCAGTGTCAAGACATTGATGTACTAGGTGTTGGTATGACCGAGGGACTTCAAATTTGTCATAATGTATTTTGGAGGGTTGAGAGAGGGGGGTGGGAATGGGAAAGCTTTTGGGAGCTTTTTTTTCCCCTATCACAGGACATCAAGGCCTCCATTATTTAAAAAATGCCAAGTAAGTTGTCTTTTATGTCCAAACATGGCTCTTGGCGTTTTGTTTTTGTTTTGCTTCGTTTTTTGCTGTAAAGTATAAATATGGGATTTGGAGATCTCCCACCTTCTTTCCCTTTCCAACGATACAATCAGTATCCACTAATCTATACATTTGTAGTCAATATAGGGGAATAAGGTAAGTTCAGTGGAAGGAGGGTCATGGGATCAGCGAGCTGAGAGGAATCTCAGAGGTCTTGAGACTAATCCCCTTGTCTTACAGACCACCAAGCCAACAGGACACCTAGGGAGGTTATGATGTCCCAAAGGTCACAAGGCAGTAAGTGGTCAGAGACTAGATTTAAAGCCCAGCTCCAGTAACCCAGTGTCAGTGTTTTTAGTGTTCAGGGCTGCCTCCCTGAGATAAGATATGTGTCCTGACCTCAGGAAGCATACAATTTAACAAGTCTAATTTCTAAATTGTAGTCACTTTTTGTTCCCTAAAGTCAACCTGATAAAGATGTCATTTTCAGAGTAACAGTGTTTATATCTGGAAGAGCAGAAATTCTGACAAAGAATCTTTGAAAATGAGCTCTGCTCATGAATTCTTTTAGGGGCCCACAAAGCTCTGTAGCCCTCCACTCAGACAGAACCTGGTTATGGAAGAGGGGCCTAGGGTGTCTGGTGACACTGGAAGAGGCCTCTCCAAAGGCAGATTCCAGTGCTGTTGGTGTGCTGGAATTCTCTCTGGTTTTCATAGCCTGTCATGACAGAGCAAAACAATGAGGCCTCCTTCAAAGAATATCCAAGTCAGTTGGAGGACTGAGAAGTTGCCGTGGATGAGCCAGGGCAGTTGCATGCCATAGCCTGCCAGGTAGAACAGCAGAAGTGAAGTGCAATTCTCCGTGGCATATTCACTCGAGATCTGTGGGGCCAGAGAATGCCACGTTTTGGGCTCTCATTTCTTACCCTTGTGCAATTGAAAGCTGTTGCAATCATTTACAGTGTGGAATTGGAGATTCAAATTCAGTAGCACTGATTGTCTTTGTAGACAGAAATACAGATTCCGTGGGACTGGGGGGAGTGGGGGGGGGGAGGTTCTAGGTCAGCCGGTCCAAATTCTCTCACACTTGAAAACCGGTAACGGTCTCTCTTTAAAAAAAAAAAAAAAAAAAAAAAAAAAAAAAAAGTTCTCAACTCTGGGGTCCTTTGGAGCTTAGAAATTGTCGGCAATGTTTTTAGTCATGGTTTTTGCCTTATTGGAAAGGGGAATGGGGACACAATTGTCCAGGGAGGTTGCCGGGTCTCCTCACCACCAGAGTGCCGAGCGCCCACCGAAGCTGCCCCGGTGCTAGCCATTTTAGATCCGTCCGGAGCCTTCTGCTTTGATTCCAAACTCATTTTGATCCTATTGTTCTGTTTGTTCACAAATAGACCTTTTTTTTTTTTTTTTTTTTTTTTTTTTTTTTTTTTTAAAGAGGCTAAGCCGGCCTGGCCAGAGCCAAAGCCCCAGAGCCCCAGCCTGGGGCCGGGCTAGTTTTTATTAAAGCGGTCCCCTCCGCCCCCGACTTTGAGTGACCTGGAGCAGGCTCCCTACCCCTCGGTCTTTCAATTCTGTAAAATGGGGATAATCCGGCCCCCAAGGCCCCGGGGCCTGGTCAGAAGGGCTAAAGAAGGCAGGGAAGTGGGAAAATAAAAGTGTCTGCAAAGCTGAACAAAGATCTCTCCCTCCGGGTTGGCAAGGGGGAAACGCGGGGCCGCGCTCGCCGAGCCAGGGCTTTCCTCCGGGTTTGTCAAGGGCTTGGAAGAAGAAAAGTGCTCCGAAGGGACCAGAAGGCGGCGCGGAGCCGGCCCCGGCAGCTCGGGGGCCGCGGGCGGACCGCAGCCGGACGGCCGCGGGTCCGGGCCAGTTTGGCCTCGGCGGGTAAAGTTCACGCCGCCTGCTCCCCTTGGTGCCGCCGGGGAGGGGAGGGGAAGAAGAGAGAAGAGGGAGGCGGGGCGGGCTCCGGAGGAGAACAGCTCCGTTCCGGGTTTTCCCCCAGCGCCGTCGGTGGCGGCGCTGCTGAGTGCGGGGAAGGGGCCCGGGGCCTGGAGCCGCCGCTGCTGCTGCTGCCGCCTCTCGCCTCCCTCCTCCTCCTTTGTGAGGGGCCCGGAGGAGAGTCCGTTCCGAGGCCTGCACTCCGCTCCGAGTTTGCCAGGCGGCCGCGGCGGCGCTGGGTAAAATGGCAGTGCTGAGCCTCGTGTCGGAGTGAGGGGGGACTCGGAGGAGAGTGGGGGAGCTCCAGCCGCTCAGTCCGGCCGTCCGCCCGCCCCGCAGCAGCCCCGGCCTCGAGCAGCCGTCCCGGAGGCAGGGGCAGCGGCCCGGCCCGCCCCTCCCTAGTCCGCTGCCCGCACGGCGCCCCGGCCGCCGCCGCCGCTGCTGCCGCCTCCCGCCTGTCCCGGGTCCCCCTCCCCCCCTGCTCCCTCCCTCCCTCCCTCCCCCCTCCCCGATCCCCCTCCCCCTCCCTCCTCCTTTCTCCGGCAGCAGAAAGCGGAGAGTCACAGCGGGGCCAGGCCCTGGGGAGCGGAGCCTCCACCGCCCCCCTCATTCCCAGGCCAGGGCTTGGGGGAATGAGCCGGGGGACCCGGGCACCGAGCCCCCAGAGCCAGGAGCAGCTGAGCCGCCGGCGCCCCCTCGGCCGCCGCCGCCTCCTCCTCCTCCTCCTCCTCCGCCGCCGCCGCCGCCAGCCCGGAGCCTGAGCCGGCGGGGCGGGGGGGAGAGAGAGGAGCTGAGCGAGCGAGAGCCCGAGCGAGAGCCCGAGCCGCGCCAGCAGCCGAGGCCCGCCCGGCGGGTGGGGAGGGGAGCCCGGGGGACTCGGCCCCGGGGTGGGGGGGAGCAGGAGGAGAAGACAGGCCCGGGTCGGGGCGCTCGGCGGCGGAGGAGACAGCGGGGATCATGGCCGCGCAGGTCGCCCCCGCCACCGCCAGCAGCCTGGGCAACCCGCCGCCGCCGCCGCCCTCGGAGCTGAAGAAAGCGGAGCAGCAGCAGCAGCAGCGAGAGGAGGCGGGGGGCGAGGCGGCGGCGGCGGAGCAGCAGCGCGGGGAGATGAAGGCAGCGGCCGGCGGCCCGGAAAGCGAGGGCCCCGCCGGGGGGCCGCCGCCGCCGCTCGGCAAGGAGCTCCAGGACGGGGCCGAGAGCAACGGGGGTGGCGGCGGCGGTGCCGGCGCGGAGCCGGACCTTAAGAACTCCAACGGGAACGCGGGGCCCAGGCCCGCCCTGAACAATAACCTCCCGGAGCCGCCCGGCGGCGGTGGCGGCGGCGGCGGCGGCGGCAGCGGCAGCAGCGACGGGGTGGGGGCGCCGCCGCCGCCGCCTCCTCACTCGGCCGCCGCGGCGGCCGCCCTGCCGCCCCCCGCCTACGGCTTCGGGCAGGCGTACGGCCGGAGCCCGTCGGCCGTGGCCGCCGCCGCCGCCGTGGCCGCCGCTGTCTTCCACCAACATGGCGGACAACAAAGCCCTGGCCTGGCAGCGCTGCAGAGCGGCGGCGGAGGCGGCGGTGGCGGCCTGGAGCCCTACGCTGGGCCCCCGCAGAACTCGCACGGCGACCACGGCTTCCCCAACCACCAGTACAACTCCTACTACCCCAACCGCAGCGCCTACCCGCCGCCCCCCCAGGCCTACGCGCTGGGCTCCCCGAGAGGCGGCGCCCCGGGCCCGGCCTCGGCCGCCGCCGGCTCCAAGCCACCCCCCGCATCCAGCGCCTCGGCCTCGGCAGCAGCGGCGGCCGCGTCCTTTCCTCCGCAGCGCTTCGGGGCCATGGGTGGAGGAGGCCCCGCGGCGGCCGGCGGGGGCACCCCGCAGCCCACGGCCACCCCCACCCTCAACCAGCTGCTCACGTCTCCCAGCTCGGCCCGGGGCTACCCGGGCTACCCCGGCAGCGACTACGGCGGGGGCGGGCCCCAGGACGGGGGCGCCGCCAAGGGCCCCGCGGACTTGGCCTCGCAGTACGCGGGCAGCGGCCAGGCCTGGGGGTCGGCCGCCTCGGGAGCCGGCCAACAAAGGAGCCACCACGCGCCTATGAGCCCCGGGAGCAGCAGCGGCGGCGCCGGGCAGCCGCTCACCCGGACCCCGCAGGTAAAGGGAGCGCTCCGAGGGGGAGGCGTCCGGGGAGGGGGGCCGAACGAGCGGCCGGCCGGGGCGAGGAGGGGGGCGCCGGGGCCCCCGGCCCGCCCGGGCCCACCCGGCTGGGGAGCTGCCATTGTCTCACTCTTCTCTCCTCCTAAAATGGCTGCCTCGCTGCCTTCCTCGCCTGGGCTTCCCAGTCTTTGTGTGGGGCTTCGCAGAGAGCCGCGTCGGGGGCTTTCGCCCACCCTTGGCCGCCCCTGCCTTTGGGGCTGGGGGTGCGCGCTGTGGGGGAGGGCTTGGGGAGGAGGGGAGGGCGCGGGCCTGGCCCGGGGTCAGGGGGGGCGTCGCGTGCTTCTCACGGGCTTTGGGGTGTAGCCCCTGGCAGCGTGTACCGAGGCTCCAGGGGAGCTCTCCCGCTCCCCACCCCCCCGGGCCTGGGCCCTCTCCGGGCCGCCCCTTCGCTGCCTGCGGTCGGGCCCAGGGGGGCCCCTCGGCCCCCGAGGCCCTTAGAGGGAGGGAAAGGGCCTCGTTTGGCCGGCTAGAGCGAGGCTGCGGCGTGTCCAGGTCGGCCCCGGCCATCTCCTTTCTTGGTCTCTGCTGGCCCAGTGGCCTGGGCTTCTCCCTGGAAGCGCTGGTAAACAGCTGAGTGATTGGAGTAGTGAGTGCAGATTGCTTTGGTTTGGGATTTGAATTATGGAGGTAAAATCCTTCTGTCAAAGCCAGGAGACAGTTGGTCTTAGGTTGACATCCTATCTGTGATCTGATTGGCTCCCCATCTCCTGCTCTTGGCCATTTATAATTGCCTCTGATGTAATGGTACAACAATCCTGATGAGCTCATAAACTTTTACACTCTGCTTTTCTGCCAGTGATAACCCAAACCATCACTGCCACTATCTGCCTTTTATTCCAGAACTGAAATTGGCTGTGACCTTGAGGAGGTTCAGCAGCAAATAGTGTATCAGCAAGAGCAGAGTCCCAGACAGGCTGCCCTTGTTGCATTGTGCCCGAAACAAAAGAGCAGGCAGCAGCATTTTACTCCTACCTTGGATTTATTTTGCTAGTTATGCTTTATGCAGCCTGAAATAGATTCTGTGTTGTCAGAACAGGAGCTGGGTTTCTCTCTACAATGGGTTTGCTGTTTGTTTGGGGTATGTGACTTTCCCATTGGTATAAATGATTTCTTTGATGGGTTCTGAGGATGCATTTGTCTCTTTGGTAATTTTGACCCCATGAGTTTTGCAGGACTGAAGTTACTTTAGATGGGCCTTTATATTAGTTTTTGAATATTGGGTTTTTCCTGGGGGGAGGGGGATGACCACAGGGAAATGAGGAGGGGGGAAATGGACTTGAAAAGGAACTTGTGGGAGCTTTTAACCCTGGAAATCCTGAATTAGTTTCTAATGAGTCCTCTTTTAAGGAAACCAGACTTATTCTTTACATATTGAGTCTTCTTAACACTTTCTTTTGTTTGAATTGAAGTTCTAGAGACTTAAAAGAGTATTAGTGGCAGACTTGACCTCCTTGAGGGAGGGAGTCTCTCCCTATAGTGTAGTTAGGGCACAGTTAATATTCATTTTGTAGACAGAAAAAAGAATGGTTTTTGCCTCTTTATCTTTCAGCCTTCAAGCTCCAATTCAAACAGCACTAGCTTGTAGATGGAGTCTTTTTCTCTACTTTCTCTTTTTCCCATCCTCCTTAACTCCCTGAACTGGTCTTTGAGTTTAACTTTTCTCCTCCTCAAAGCCTTAATGCCTTGATGTTCTTATTCCCTTTATATTCTATTTTGCCCATTATCTACAAACTAGTTGTGTTCCTGATAAACAATAAGTAAGGGGGAAGGGGAGGCCATGTGCTGGGGAGAAAAGAGACTGGGCCTTATTTAATCCATCTTGCTGCTCCAGCCAAAAATCTTCGTATCATAAAGTATTTCTAGGATTGGTTGTTGAATCTGACTTGAGTCAAAATTCAGATCGCCCAATAAGCAATTTTAATTGGAGCTCAAGAGAAAACTAAAACACATGTTTCTGTGTTTATGTTACAGCAGAATCTCTTCCCCCCCCTCCCCCTCCCCAAAGAAAAAACACAAAACAAGGGTGAGCCTCTCTGGTACTCCCAGTGATTTGCTTCAAAAGCAGATTTTTTTAGGAGTTCATTTCTATGTTCCATTGGTTTTCACCATTGGTGTCTTTTCACCTTTTTTTCTGACTCCAGGGTTTGGGTTGAAGACTTTGGATCTATGTAGCTAAGATAAAGAGAAGATACTTTTTTAGTACATGTGATTTTTTTTTTTTCTTCCCCTTATAAGAATGGAGATTTTAATTAGTGTATCTCGAATCTTGATTTAACTCCTGCTGCTCCACAGAGCTTAGACTAGTTCTGTGCTAGAAATGATTACACTCCCCACTGTAGACAAGAAAGTAGGGGAATCTAAAGACCTGCCAACTCTTAGCATTTTGGAGGAAAATTGGGTTTGGGCTTCATCTTGGGTCTTTTCTGTCCTCTCCCCTCCCCATCTCCACGTGTAACTCCTTGAAATGGATAAGGATTGGGGCAGACCGAATGCTTTGGAGGGTCTGATAATGTAGCTCATGGTTGGGGCACCTACAGCTGAAGTTTTCATTTTTGAGTTCTTGGGAGTTTGGTTGCATGCTCTCTGCCGCCTCTTTTTTGAGTGCAAACGCCCATTTATAAAAGTTCCACCTTTCCCGTCATCGGTAATTGTGCTAGGCACGTGTACCACCTCTTCTCAGTCCCTCTACAGTTCAGTCTCCGACAGGGAAAAGATGAAATTAGAGCTGTGGAAGAAAACCCAGCTTTGGAGCTCCTGGGCTCTGTGTAGACTCCTTATAAATGGCTGTGTGAGAATAAACAGGGAAAGACAGGTAGCTTATTTTTTTTCTTTTTGGTAAAGAAAAAAAAAAAGTTTAACTTTGGGGAACTATCCCAGGAAATCATGTTACAGAATGAGCGTTCCTAAAACATTTGACTCTGTCTTGTTTTTCTGAAACAATTCTTGATTTCTGTTTTTGGGAAGAGTGATACAATTAAAGTGAGAAAAGGATTTTAAGGAAATTAGGGGATGGGGACGACCTGTAATCTCCTAGATGAAGGAATTGCTTCTACCAGTGAAGGAAGGCAGACTTGCACCATTTCTGCAAAAGACAAATTCAGACTTTCGTGAAGCTCTGAGAAGTTCAGTAACTTGCCTGGGATATCACACAGCCAGTGTCAGATTTGAGTCTGGCCCTCTGAGGAAATAAAGGATATATAAATGCCAGAGTTCCGAATCTTTTTCATGGGAGTGGGAAAGTTTTGATATACAGCAGACAATTAAAACTTTTTTTATCTGTCCTTTTTTCTCATGGTTGTGTTTCTTGTATTAGGTTCTACCATTGAGGAAGTGATCTCAGAAAGTTTAGTATAGGCTGAGTGTCTCAAAGGAGCTTGAATATTGGTGAAACCCATTCATTCTGCAGTTCTTATTAAGTGCCTACTTTGGGGTCAGTCGCTGTGCTTCTGTATTGGGAATACAAAGACAAAAAAAAAAATTGTCTGGCCTCAAAGAGCTTCCATTCCATTGGGAGAAACAATATGTTCATGGAGGATTCGATTTAAAATGTTTGAAGTAATTGGATTTTTTTGAATACATATGGTATAGTCCCGAGATACCGAACTTTGTAGCCAAAGTGAAATTCAAGTCTATTAAAGATTGGGAAGTGGCTGTTAAAAATGTATTTTGTTTAGATTGTTATAAAGAGGAGGAAATACTTTTGGCATCAATACTTTCATGGGGTCTGCCATTCATATAGCAGAGAACACCAGTAAGGTTCTTTGGAATGAAGCTTGGGAAACGTGGAACTAGACCCTGGTATGAAGCTTTTGCTTCATGCTCCTTTAAGAGAAACATCTAGGGGATCCCAGCAAATTTAACAAATTCACAGGTACTACTGGGGGTCCTGGAGGACCACCGTGGATTTGATTATAGGGACTTTGCTGTGTTCCTATTTGTTATGGAATTATTGAACAGAATATCTGACTCCTGGGAAACCGATCCAGGATTCCTGTCTTTATCATGGGAATGCCTACTGGCAGGCAATCTGGGCTGGCTGAAATACAGGACTCTTGGAGCTCTCTCAGAAGTAGGAGGGACTAGGAAAACCACCTCCAGATGAACACCCACTATTCCAGTTCTGTTTTTTTCAGACCTTTTCTTTTAGAAGGTGGGGAGGTGAGAGGGATCAAAATAAACATCCAGTGAATTTAGGCCTTTAGGTGCATTTTGGTATGAATAATATTTATAAGAATTTTTCACTGAGGTCCTCTTCTGATTCTTCTTTTATTATATCTAGGTAACCTCAAGTAATCAGAGGATATGTCATTGGAGACCAAATCCTGACTTTCCCAACATAGAAAAGCTTGCTGGGACTGTCATGAAGACCAATCTCGATTATTGCAGAGGCAGTTAGTGACCAGAGGATTTAAAATTTTTTATTTAATTTTTTTTTTTTTTTTTGCCATCACAACTCATAAAGCTGTCTTTAATGGTGGAAAGAGGTCAGAATTTACGTCTGTAGAGAGAATGCTTGCAAAAATATAATCATCAATTCTTGAATTGTTTTTATTGTGGCTGTTGATAAAATCCTTACATTTATATGGTGCTTGTATTTTGCCACATCTTTCTCATTTGAGTTGCAGCAACCTTCTAGGGATAGCACGCTTCATGGGAATTCATTTTTACAGATAAGAACACTGAGTCTCATCCAGGTTGAGGGATGGCCCTGAAGCTCTTCCCATAGCTGGTAGCAAACCAGAGTTCTAGTGCTGTGACTCCAGCAGGGCCAGGGAGGTTTCATCTGGACCTCTTTTTGCTTTTGTATGAGGCAAACCCTAGTCACAAGTAGAAAGATCTCTTTCTGTAACAGATCTCTTCCAGCATATTAAACATTCATTTGTTGGCTTGCCTCCTTTCTGAGGGTGTGCTTTTTACACCAGAGGCATTCTAGAATTCCAGAAGTTCTATGAATGACATTTTAAACAACTGAGCTTGCCTATCAAAGGACCCTTTTTCTGATCCCTATCCTTCTTCTCCCCCTCTCTTCCCCCCCCCTCCCCCCCCGTTGTGTTTGACTTCAGATCTCTTAATCCCAAAGCAAGCAAAACTTCTGAGATAATTTCTCAAATAAGTCAGGATCAAATTATTCTTTCTTGCTCTCATCAGTCTTGGTCTCTTAGGATCTGAACCAGGGTCCTGAGGTGCCATAGTTTTTGTCACTGAATTTTTTCCTCTTTTCCTCAAAGCAGGTAATATATAGGTCTTGTCCTCTATCTGGTCAATAATCTGGATATTTCCTGAAATGAGTTGTGGGTGTAACATGGTAGGGACTTTGCATCTAGTATTATTGCTTAGCCCCTGGCCCATTGGGTATGACCTTGGACAGATGTTCCTGGATCTCCGTTTGGTCATTTGCAAAGTGAGAGAGTTGAGTTCCTCAGTGATCTCCCAAACTCTCTCCAAATAGAACATTCACCGGGGCTCTCTCCCTACATACAAGGGACATTGACATCTTACTTTGAGGAACTTCACATTTAGCTTGTATCATCACCATACTTCTAGCCTTATGGAGAGTCATTGTTTACTTAGAAATTTTCTGGTTGAATGGTTCTCTTGGTGCTTGGAAGGAAAGAGGGTAGTAGCATTCTTCTTGCTGGTTTTAAATATGTCAGTGAGGAAGGAGGACCTTCATCATCACATCTCCTGAGGAATGCCGGGGTAGACTGCACTGTCAGGCAGGGACTCTGCCTTGGACCAAATCCCTACTATCCCTGATGTCTCTTGCAGTGAATTCCTTCTCCCTAAATGATAGTTTTACAGAAAGCACCAGCATAGGAATCAAATCTGGATGGGTTTCTGGATTTATCTTTTCTAGCTAACTGGGGGTGGAGGGGACTTCAGGCCAGTTGATGAGACTTTCTGGACCTCATTTAATTTGTAAAATGAGAAGAGTAGATTGGATCTATAAAGGTTCCTTTCAATTCTTAACAGTCAGAGCCTGATAATTATGAATATTTGTACAATTTTAACAGATCTCATTAAAACCTAGCTTTGCAAAAGTCTCTTTGGAGTTCCGTCTGGCCAAGGTGGGGAACAGGGAGGAGGTTGGGGGTTGGAAAGGGGGTGAATAAGCAGGTTTTAAACCTGTCCTGTTCAGCTTAGACTCTAAGCCTCATGAGTCTATGAGGTTGTCTGGGTGGACTTTTTGAATAGGCTGGCTTGTTGAATAGGTCTGGGTTCAGCAGGTACTTGTAAAAGTGAGTGTTCAGACTTGCCCTAGAAAGTTTTCTCAGAAACATGCTGAGTGGTAGAGGCTGAAAGAGTTAGAGCAGAGTGTCTCAGGTGGATACATCCTTGATTTTTTAACTCTATGGTGAAAATATGCACATGGATTGTTAATATTTTTTCTTCTGACATATCCTTACTTTCCCTTTCTCATCTCTTGGCCCAGTATTGTGGAAGGATAATTTAGGTGGATTAGAGGTGTGCCAGGAAGAAACTTCTCTTTACAAAATTGGGGAGGGGGAGGGGTAAAGGGAAAGGTAGAGCTATAGAAGCTTGACACAGCACTTTCTCCATCTTTAAAGGAACCAAATGTTTCAGAGCTTTGTGTAAATACTTGCTGAGCTGTCAATATGTACCCAGGAGGTTTTTGTAGTAATATGTAAATGGTTGTATAGGATGTTTGACAGGCAAATTAATAAACAGTTCTAAGACCAAGATAATTCTGGTCTTCTTGCATTTTACTTCTCTGGAGTGGAGTAAAAAAAAATAGTATTTCAGAAAGTGATGGGGATAACTAGAAAGGGAAAGGAGGGGAAAGCCTTTAAGGACAGGACTAGGTGGAAAGGAGAAAGGGAGAAAGGCTCACCAAAGAGACAGTGGTGATGAAAAGGGGATACCACACCAAATCCATTGGTATTTCACAGTGAGGAAAAGGGGACTGAAGTTTGGGAGGAAGGCCATAAACATGAGGCACAATGAGGCACTGGCTTTTAGAACTAGCTGATCCAAGATAGAATCCAGCTCTTCTCTTTACTGTTGGTGGGGTTTGCTTAAATCCTCAGATTATACCTCAGGAGAATAAGAAGGCTGGACCCAGATGGCAGATTCCTCAGATATTCTTTTCCTAAGTTTTTTACCTTGGCAAGCTTCTTGCAAAAACTGTTTGCTTTGGGGGTCAAATCATCTTTAGGGGTTTGTAGTTGAGTGAGATGTCAGTATTTCTGAAATACCAGATACCAGACAAAAGATAATAAGTCTTTCCTTCTCTAAAGTCCTTCCTCCCTCCAAAGCCACTAGAACTTGTGGCAGAAGCCCACCACCCAGGGACTGACTGGTCTGTGTGTTCTCTCTGGCGTCAGTAATCTCTTCCTCATCTGAGTTCTTCTCATGTACTTCTTAAAACTTTTCTTGGATACTCCTCAGAACTTTGATTTCATCAGTATTAGGTGGGTTCTTTCCACCATTACCTATCACAAGTCCTCCTGGAAGCATTTATTAGGCACTGATTGTTCCAAGCACTGGACTGGGTCTTAGGAGTTTCTGTGGCCACCAGAGGAGAAATTCTTTTTTTTTTTTAACTTCCTGGTGATGATGGGCTTCTCCCACTTTATCTTAGTGGATTCTCAGGCAGGAGATGTAATCAGTTGGCTGGTCACCCACCAACTCTAAGCCTTTTCATCTTCTTGTAAGACCTGCCAGTGCTAGAGACCTTTGGTATGTGGTCTTTGGACACTCATCCTACATCTTGGTGAGGTCAGAGAAAGCATCAATGAGACATGTGAGATTAAATACATTGTCTTCCATTTATATAGCTCCTCTCTTGCCAGCCCTTTGAGGACTATACTAGACTATGACTTGACTTTATATCTAACTCCCCTGTTGAATATGATATTCTGTGATTAACTAGGTAATTGAATGACTTTTCAATTAGAAGCTCCATGAGTTTGACAAAAAGCATGGATCTATCTAGAAGGGAAAGGTAGATGCTGGATTTGATAGAGATGATTAGTCTTGGGTGAAAAGGTTTTCTGGGTTCCTTCAAGGCATCCTTCTTAATGAGACAAGAGTTATTTGATCTTTGGGTCAACAGTGACCAAGTATCTGTTCTTTGATTAATACTGTAGCTTCCCAAAAAGGGCTTTTTTGTTTTTTGTTTTTGTTTTTGTTTTTTCTCCCCTTCCCTTCCTTGAGATCACTGGCAGAAAAGAGAAATTGCCTCAAGTTTCTTCAAGGTCAGTATATATCCCAGGATTTCCAGAGTTACAGGCCTTGGGTTGCCTTAGGGAGTGTGAATTGTATTCCTGAGCTTAGTTTGAAAGGCAAGTAGCATCTCAGAGCGTTGGACTTGGAGTCAGCCCTGCCTGTGTACCTCACTGGGCATCGTGAAAATTTAAGTAAGAGAATGTATACAAAGCACTTTGAACACATAAAATACTGCTTAAATGTCACCTATTAAACCACTACACTAAAAAAAGATCATTAATTTATATAGTTTGTAAACTCCCCAGCATAGCTATTCTGACTGTGCCGGCTGGTCAGGGGGTTGAGTGATGCGCAGGCAGGTGCGTTGTGTACTCCTCAGTACAGAAGAAGGCACAGGCAGCGACGTGAGGGAGGGATCTCCAGGAGCAAGGCAGGCTGTGGGAGCAAACAATGGGGACAGGAGCAGAATGGGTCTCCCCCAGGGCTGTGCTTGTAATAATCCTAGAGCCAGAAGGGACTTTACAGGTCAGGACTTGGGCCCTCGGCTTTTCAGAGTAACAGAACCTGGACTTGGTCTGGGTTCTCTGACTTATTTCCCTTTCTCTGTGACTCTGTGGCTGACCAGATCTGAGATGCTCTGACCTACCCCAAAGGAATCAGTGCTTATAGCGGATGTAACCGTGTGGATGAAGCTAGAAAAAAAAGCATGTGGAATGTTCAAGCCCTAAATAAGTGCATGTGTGTTAGGGCTAGGACTGGTTTGGGACGGCTTCCTGGAGAAGAGGTGCCGAAGCCAAACTGTAACGGAAGCAGAAGGCTTGGGATGCTTGCCTTTCCACAGATAGTCTGCCTGGGGCTCAGTGGGCTTCATTGAATTCAAGCGATTTGTGTTTCTGAAGCCTTTCTAGGCTGGGGGGAGGGGCCCTGCTTATTAAAGAGAGGGGATTCCAGATTCAGCTGAGGTGGAGGAAGATCCCGTTCCAGTCAGGTGGCAAATTTCCTTGAGGTCATTAATATGTCTCAGGACTTCTTAATCTGCCTGGTGACAATAAGGGTAGGAATTCTCACATCCTTGACAAGGGGCTTCCCTCTCCTGGGTCTTCATTTTCCTCAAGGGCTACACTACTGTGACCCGTAAGGTTTTCACATACTGTCTTTTGGCAAGTCCTTTTAGGGGTCCCTCGGGGTAGTTGTGGTCACATGCAGTGTTGGCTGGTACCAGCCCAGGGAATTTTTGAGGAACTGTTTGCAAACCCTGGATCGGGAGGCTCCCTAGACTCACATTTGTGTGTTTGGTACAAATCTCTGATGGTTCCTCAAGCTATAGGACCCAGGCTTTGGATAGAGCTTGGGCTTCTCCTGCTTGGCAGAGTTTATCCCTCTGAAATAAAACTCGGGCTGTGAAGTACTTCTTGTTGTTCCTCGTACATGGATGATGTTCCTGAACAGTTGGGAGCTGTGATCAAGCTGAGATGCTTGGATCAACCCTGCTTCAAGGACTGATGGGCTGGATAAGCCTGCACATATGTAATTTGCCCATATGCTCATAGAAATGGCCTTTAATATTGTTTTTAACTGCATTTGATTAGGTTTGCTGTGGCCAAGTAGCTCATAAACGCTGGAGCCACATGCTGGTTCCTTCTGGGAACTTCCTGAAATGGGGAGTTTCTATTTCTCTTCCCCTGCTGGTCCCTATGTGATTGGGGTTGGGTACTTGTGGATCTGTAAGGGGATGCTCATGACGCAAGGGGAATTCAATATGAGGGCGGGCCCAAGGTTTCTGTTCACTGGTGGTGAGGAGTATGGGATTACCCCTCCCTGGGTACAGTGTTCTGTCCTTCCTACTGGAGCTCTTGGCTCAGAAAGTTGGAGAACCAGCATGCTCAAGGGGGGCACAAGCACTAGATTTGAAGCTTGAAGACCCAGGCTGGAATTCCAGCTACTTCTTACTCACATGTACATAAGCAAGGCCCTTCCCTTCTGTATACCTCAATTTCTTCTGTAAAAAGAGACAGTTGGATCAGGTGGTAACCCCAAAATCCCTGATGCTGTTTCCCCTTTTCCAGTTAGGTAACTATTTTTCTACATGTTCTTATTTACTTTTCACAACAACCCAACAGTCCTATACTGTGGGTAGTTACAAGTACTATTGACCTTATTTTATGAGGAACATTTTGCCTTCGGTAAATGGATATGTTCGATGAGGTCATTTGCTTAGTAAATGATGAAACCTAGGTATCCTGACTCTGCGCCTTTAAGACTCCATGTACCAAATCAATCACTGGAGAGTATGGACCGGTGGTGGGATATATTCTTGAAATGAGGCTTTTTTTCTTCACTGTGTTATTTGAACCACATTCTGTTAAATAGAAAGTGACTAATACTGTACCTCCCCTTTGGTGTGACTTCCTTATAACTCACGACTTTTGGGATTGGTGGAAGGACTTCCTCCCTAGGGACTTCTCCCATTTACATGGTATACTAGAACAAGAAGGTGGAAGTATAGTTCCAAGAATGATACCCACGGGGCACTCCATCTCACTGCTTAAAATGTTGACCTATGATTGCTTATGGTTCATGTTAGGAATCCAGTTATCCAGGACAGATCTTAGCTTCTTTTTCCCTCCTCTCCACCCAGTTGTCCCTCCCGGTTTTGGGCACTGGGCCATATGAGCCAAACTCCCAACATTGCTGCAGCCTGGGGTTGTATTGCCACCACCACTGATGTAAAAAGGAAACGTGCCATGGACCTTTTTTTTTTTTTTTTTTTCTTTTTTCCTTTCACACTTGGGTTTCCTTATGGCTCAGTTGCTTGTGTGTTCCTGAGTTTGGAGTGTTAGCTATTCCTCCTCCTCCTTTGGCAGAGGCACACTTCTGATTTTTAGTGGCTCAGCAACAGCAGCTGAGATGTTCTGTGTGCTCTCCTCTACTTTCTCCCCCCACCTCCAAGCTTAACTTTTGTCACTTGTCTGTAGACATCTCTGTTAATGGGATGGCTTTTTCTTTGGGCTATGGAAAGATCCAGCGTAGACATGATGGGCTCAGTAGTAAGTTTTAAGGATTAGCATGATGTCAATCATTCAAAAAATAAAAGTGGGGAGAAAAGTTACTGGTCCCTTCACTGAATGAAGGCTGTGTCTGGCAGTTCACTTTTGTATACTGACTCTTAGATATTTGAGATTACAGTGTCTTTCAGGTTATGAATATGCTCAAGTCCAGTTGTTTCTCCTAAAATGACTCATGCCTCATGCACTTTGGCTTTTAGAAAAACTGTCCATTGCCATGTGGTGGAGAATTAAAGAGTGAATTCTGTCAGAGAACACAGACCAGGATTCCAACCTTGTCTTTATCAGGGACTTTCCCTTTTGTTTCTGGAATAGGCCTTGTTCTCTATCTTCTGTTGTTTATAGGGAGCACTGAACACTGGGAACGGGTTGTTTGTTACCCCAGGTATCCTGTAAATACTGATAGCTTTTCTTTTTGCCTTTGGGACATCCTTTTTGTGTTGGGCCCTGGGAGATGAAATTCATAGGTTATTCAAACACATTTGGAAGGAATAGCTAGGATTGTCCTAAACAATTCAATGCTGAGTCTGCCTCCCCAAATTTCTTAATTTTTCCCTGCCTTAGAAATTTGAGTACTGAGCTGTGAAGTTGGCTACATAAATGGTCCTGGATCCAGGCAGGCTGGTTTCCCATCAGAATACCTGTTTTTTGTTTTTTGTTTTTTAATCACCTAGTAAGCATTTCTTAATTGCCTACTGTATTTCAGGCACTATGCTAAGAGCATATACAAATACAGTGAATGGTGGCATCCCCCTTCAAAAAGTTTAGTCTAATAGAGGAGACAAAAATTAAATGCATAAAGACATACAGAATAAATATAAAAGGAATAAAAATAAATGCATAATAGGTAGGGAAAAGGTATTAGCAATTTCCGGTAGGGGTGCTGGGAAATCAGGAAGAGCTTTGTATAAAAGGTGATGCTTGAGTATTCCTTCTTGCAGGAAAAGAGGCCTTTTTTTGAAGCAGAAGTGAAGTGAGGAAGGGTGACAGGGAGCACATGGCCAATACAGATGCATTGGGGGAGGGAGTTAGAAGGCTGTGAGAAACAGAAAAAAGGGCACTGAGCTGGATGGCAGAGTACAGAAGGGGTAATGATATATACAGTGAAGGCAGAAAAAAAGAGAATGGGACCAGGTGAAAAATTTTAAAAGCTAAATAGAAAAAACCTTTATATTTACTTCCATAGTCAATGGGAAGCCACAGATTTTTATTGAGAAATAGATGGCTAAGAAAAATCCCTTTGGCAGCTGTGTAAAGAAGTGACTAGAGCTGGAGATTGGAGGCAGGGAGAAATTAAGAATTAGGAGGCTGTTTTAGTCATCTAGGCTAGAGGTGATAAAGTCTAAACAGAAGTTAATTATCTGTCCAAGTAGAGAAAAGGAATCAGATGTAGAAAATGTTGTGAAGTTAGAAATGGCTGTTTGACAACGGATTGGGTACATAGGGTTAGAAAGACTGAGGAAAACTGAGGATGTGCCAAGGTTATAAACCTGAGACAAGAAGGAATGGTATCATCTGCAGATAAAAAGAGAACTTGGGAAGAGGGTTAGATTTAGAGAGGAAAGATAAATATTTTGTAATTGATATATTGAATTTAATAAATCATGGAGTTGGTGATATGGGATTGAGGCTAGATTTATAGAACTGGTTGTTTTATCATATAGAGATGATCATTAACGCCATGGGAGCTGGTGAAGTCACCAAGAGCAAGCAAAGAGAGCTCTGGAGAGTCTTGGGGGAGAAGGAACAGACAGGTTGGAAAAGCAGAAGAGTGCCCCTGAAAAATCATTGAGGATGAAAAGATGATCACTAGGGAATCCTCTGTTAAGGAATGATAAGAAGCCCTCAGATTTGGCCATTTAGAGATGGGTCATTGCTTCCCCAATTGGGGAGACGATACATGAGCCCAGTGGTAAGAGCCCAGTGGACAGAGCAGAGAAGCCTGAATGTTTGTAGGGGGGAAATAAATCCCCAGTTGTTTGAGGGAACTTGGGAAAGTTTCAATTGAATAATATCAGAAGCCAAATCACAAAAGGCTGATCAGTTATTGAGAGGAAGGGAGTATCCAAGGCTTCTTCTGGGCGTTTAAAAGCAAGGAGGGGACTATAGGACAGTAGCTTAAGGGACTTAGAGAGTAGAGATACCTCCATTTAGGAGGATTGTGCAAAGTAGGGATTCTGGTAAAGCACCATGTGTATTGTGAGAGGAAAGAAGCCCCAGGGTAGGCTGGAGGGATGTGGGAAAAGCCTGGGTGAGGAGGTTTGATGGAGGGGGGAAAGGCTGAAGTTCACTAAGCAATGATGATGTCTCTATCTGCTAGACACTGGGGATACCAAAATCAAAATCTTATACTGGAGGAAAACATAGTCACAGATTCTTAAATACAAAGTAGTGGTGGGATGGTGAGAATTTTTGAAAGGCTTCTTGGAGGAGGATCATTTGAATGGTCCAAAAGTTGAATAGTAAAGAGGAGTGCCTTCAGAGACGTAGGGCAGCCTAGATAAAGGCTAGGACATGGGATGTGAGGGAGGTGTGATGGGAAATCTTTCTGGAAAGGTGGGTTGGAGTTAGATTGGGAAGAACTTGAAATGCCAAGCAGGAGGTTTATGTTTTATTACCTAGAAGCAGGGGAATGGTGTAGCTGGGATGTGCAACAAGGATACAAAGAAATGCAAAAGATAGCCCCTGTCCGCAAGGAGCTCATAGTCTGATGGAGATGACATGCAAACTACTACGTCCCAACAAGCTATAGAATGATAAATGGGGGACAGTCAATTCCTACTTGCTACAGGGAAGGCACTAGCGTTAAGGAGGGTTGGGAAAGACTTCTTGGTGGGACTTCAGCTGAGCCAGGGAAACCGGAAGGAAATGAGGAGGAATACCCTAGCAGTCAGTGAAAATGCCCATGGTATTGCAGGTGGAGTGACCTCATTTGAGGAACAATAAGGGAGCCAGTAGTGTGAGGTCCCAAAAGACTGGAAGAGGAGAATGGAGCCAGAGGCTGAAGGCCTTTGGATGCCAAACAGTATTTGATCCTAGAGGTGTCTGGAACTACTGGATTTTTATGGGTTGGGAGGGGTGTGTACTTCAGGAAGATTAACTTGATCATTGAGTGGAGGAGGAAGGACTAGAACGGAGAGGCAGGCAGGGAAATCAGCATTGGGAAAGTAAAGAAAAGGGGGCATCTGCTAGAGATACAAAGACCATAGCAGAGTCCTGCCCTCCAGAACCTTACGCTTCCACCCATTAGGAGCTGCTGTAGTTGCAGCTCCTGATCTGAGGGTCAGGATTGTTGTGATAGGAGTGGGGAAGAGGCAGGTATGAAAGATGCTGGGGAGAAAGAATGTACAAGACTGGGCAGCTTTTTTAATATGGGGGGGACAGTGAAGAAAGGATGGTTGCCTCCCTGAAGGAGGTATATATGGGAAAAATAAAGTGAATTCTGTTTGGGACTTATTGAATCAAAGTGATATACAGACCAGGACAGATGTCAAGCTAAGCTGGGGAGCCTGGGCTAAAGTTCTGGGTCTGTAAGAAGTCATCTTCCCATAGGAAGAGCTGACTTAGAGAAAGAATAAAGGAGAGAGAAGATGCCTCAGGAGCAAACTTTGAGGTGCCAGCAAAGGAAACTGAAAAGGAGTCATAAACAGGAGGAAAATCCAGAGACCTTGAGCAAATGGAATGATTTTAGTAGAAAAACTAAAAGGATATTTGCATGGTAGCCAACTTTCCTTCTCCAACTTTTTTGAACTCCCACATTTGGCTTGCCTGTGAAAGCGGGAGGGATAGTAATTCTTTTCAAAAAAATATTTTTACTTCTTTTTTTTTTTTTTTTTTTTTTTTTGACATCACCTTCATTTTTAGATAATATTCTTCCCTGCCTCTTCCGCTTTCTCCTCCTTTCCTCCCATTTAAAAAGAACAAAAAAGAAAGCAGAGAAGATAGAGCATTTTTTCAGGTAGGAAAATTGAAACCCCACACCAATTGTCTCCTCCCTGCAAAAAGCCCCCCTGTAGGGCACAGGTCTCACTCGTTGCCCACATTGGCTGAGAGGTTGGTGGAACTTTCCAGCCAGGCCTGTTATACCTTCTCTGAAGGGACATTTATATCCCTCGGCCATTGGTACTCTTCCCCTTGCAGATAATTAGATAAGGTCCCAGAGCTCCTGCCCATCCCAGGAATGGGACTTCTTTTTTTAACCCAAGTTTGGGTGTCCTATTTTTGTTTCCCAGGTCAGGAGATGGGCTTTGTAAGAGTAAAATAAATAGTTTTGCAATCATTTCATAGTGCAGAGGTGTTTAGGGATGAGGAAACCTCATTTCTCATCTTGATTCTATACTAAGTGACTATGTGATCTTCTCTGAGCCCTCCTAAAATGAAGGAACTGTCCTGTGTGATAGTTCACATTTGTGAAGAATTTCACATTTTACAAAGCCTTTCTTTGAAATGCCCTATGTGTGGGTCTTTCCTTGCTCTGAGACTCCAGTTCTGGGATGCCATGCATGTATTGGACCTCCAGAGAAGTTCCCTTCCTTCCTTTCCCTTCATCCTGTAAGAGTTTGATAAAGACTGAAGAGACTGCTCTGATAGGAGAGACTGTCTGACCTGTGGGTAAACAAATCCAGGGAACTTGGTTGTAGCAAAAGTGAAAAGGCCTCCACCCAGTAGCAATAGTCAGGCAGAGTGGAGGGGTGTCGTCACCTCACCAAGTGTGTGCGCTGGTCCCTGTAGTCAGAACCCCTTGATAGGAGGGGCCCCATTTGTGAGCTTCAGAGCATTGTTCAGGAGAATTGTGGCCACAAAATAAGTCCAAGCTCCTCCTCTCATAAGCTCAGAGTCAGGGGAGGGGAGGGGAGGAGGAGGAGGTTAGATGCAGCCAGATAACATTGTCTCCTTTGCCAGTGTGTAGACTGGCCAGTTAGAAGAGGGCCCGACCACATCTGGCTAGGGAATGGAGATGGCAGCATCCCAGGAGGAGCTTTAAAGAGCAGGGAGCCTTCCAGGGAGAGGGAATGGTGGGAGCCGCACTGGTGGGCAGCTAGTGCAGCTGGAGTTTTACTGAGAGACCAGAAGAAAGAACGGATAGGAGCAGAGGCTGGGATGGGCAAGTTGCCTTAGAAAATCTCAAAGTTTAAGACCTGGCATGCCTCTCTTTCAGGAAACCCCAGATTTTGGGAGAGGGAGTTTTTATTGAACATAAAAGGGCCTAAAAATCACCTGCATTGTGTAGTCAACCACCTCTGAGTGTGACTGACTGAGGCTGACAAAGACTACATGACTTCCCAGAGTCACACAACTAGTAAGTCTCCTGAGGCTTGATTTGAACTCAGGGCTTCCCTGACTGCAGCTCCAAGTATCCATTAGATCACCTTGATGATCAAAGTGGGGGGATGGAGAGAAAAACCACTCTAATAACCATGGTGTGTTTCTATGTTTCGGGTATGTTTGCTTTGCAATGTAGAATCAGACAGTGTACTGACAGGTGATCTTTGTGTTACTGACAGAGGTCTTATAATTTTATTCTGTAGATCACAAACCCACTTCTCCTGGGTCTGAAATCTCTTCTGTTATTAGAGAGTGGACCAGTTTTATCTGAAGTAATTCTAGGCAGAGTGGAACAAATAAGAACCGCAAGGTCCATCTCTGTCTCTGTTCTTTACTAGCTGGGTGACCTTATGCAGCTCACTTTTCTGAACTTCCATCTCACCAGCTCTACGACAAGGTGCTACTTGGACTCTCTTGGAGAGCTGTGTGTGATGAGAGGATTCTTGGGATGCTACTCTTTCCATAGCATCCCTCATAGATACTGGGGAGAGAGGAGGAGGCAGAACACCACCCTTTTCAAATTCTTCTTACCTCTTATCTGGACTTTTGCCTTCTCATGCATGTTTCTTACGTCTTTCTGCTCTTCAACCTTCATACAGCTACCAAAGTAATAGTCCCAAAGTACAAGGAGAGGCCCAAGCCTTTCCTGTCCTTATTCAGAGCATCCTAACCACTCCCAACCTTATATATTACTTCCCTTCACACACTCTTAGAATCCAGTTGTACTTGCTGCTGTTTTCATGTTCTCTCTCTCCTCCCTCCCCACCCCCATTTGCCTTTATCCCTTAACCTCCCCTCTCTCTCATCTGTCTCTCCCTTTCTCTTTTATCTGTTTCAATCCCTTCCATCATTTTAGTCTCTCCCATCTCTGTCTCCATGCTTTTGCATTGGCTCTTGCCTTGCTTTGGAATGTCCTCCTCCCTTCCATCTCTTACAATCTCTTAGAACTTAAATGCCACCTTCTCCTTGAAACTTGCCTTTTTCTCTTAGCCCCATCCCCGAAGCCTCACTTTCTCTTCAAAATGCCTTCCATTTATTTTGTATAAGCTCTTTGTATTTTGCATAAGTTCTTTGATAAAATGTAGACTTGTTGAGGCAGAGACTGCTGTTTCATTTTAATTTTTTAATTCCTGAGCACAATGCTTGGTATATAGTCAATGCTTAATAAATGCATTCTGATTGACAAATGCAAAGTGTTTTTTAAACCTTAGTGCTCTCTATGGATATCTTCCTTAGGTGGAAAGTTACATCTCTTCCTAATGAAGCATAAATATATATATTGTAACTTCTCACTTTTTTTAATACGTTGGATCAATGGTCCTCTTAGCATTTCTTTTCATTCACATGGTGGTGAAGGATCCTACGGTTCACATACTTACCAAAACACTTTTTTTTTTTTTTTTTTAACTAAAAGTACTGGGAAGTCTGATATAGCTTTTATTTTCATGAAAGAGGGTACTGGCAAACTATTAATGTGTGTCAGAAAGCAAACCAAGGCCACTTCTCTGATTTTAATCCTTAGTAAATCTTTTTTCCCCCTCTAATATCTCATTGTGGAGTAGAAGTGATCCTAACGTCTTGGAAGTTGTACTTGCAGAGAAAGGAGCAGGTCCTGCAGATGACTTAAGTCCACACACAACAGCATTTAGCAAATGCCTCTCTTGGGTGAAGGACTGGGCTGATTCACTGAGGACTGACCAGCAAAGAGCAGAGAAAGGCTCACTGTTGGGAGATGTAGCCACCTAGTAGCCTTTTCCATTAAATTATTTAATTAATTGGGTTGTTTGTTTATTTATTTTGTGGTGGGGAGCATAGTGAGTAGCGACTTGTTGAAATATTACAGAGGCATAGTGGATTTATGAATTTTATAGAGTAAGAATTGTCAGAAATCAGTATGAGGATAATATTGGACAGAAAATGTCTTATCTTGATCTGTCTGAGAAGCTGAATTGGTTTCTTCATTGGCCTGGTGGAAAATGTCTCACCAGCAGGGATAGTTTGTTTCTTATAATCATTACTAATAAAATTTTCATAGCACTTGTTACAGTTTATGGAGCATTTTTCTCAAAACTTTGGAAGTATCTTCATGGTACAGGTAATTAAAAAAAAAAAAAAGATGTTTTTGGTTATTCTCAAATTTGTACAAACTCAACAATTTGAATATTTCCACATACAGAGAAGGGGGAGAAAAGAGGGTTGTATATGTAGCCATGAATTATTTGGATAAATCTTAATCAATGAGTTGGGTCTTTGATGTTACCCACTACTATTCTACCAGAAAATTTTATTTTGCCCATTTTATTAAAGGTCCATTTGATCATTCTGATTTCATGGACTTTTAGAGGTGGGTACTTCAGAGGTCAAGACCAACTCATTATGTAATCTGGGAGGTAATTTGCTCAAGATCATAGAGCAAGAGAGTAGCAAAGTGGGAACTAGGACCCCCCCCACCCCAGATCTTTTAAGTCTTAGCCCAAAGTTCATGCTTTGTATACCATACTATCTTCACCATCCTTTTCAGCTCTACATCCTATAATCTAATTCCTGCCCAAATAATTCCTCTCCAGCAGATAGAATCAAGAGACACAGATGTGAGGAGCAGGTCTAACATTCATAAGTTGGATAAAAGTGGACAAATTGCCTCTTGGTTTCTGTAAAATCTGGAAGATAACTTGTACTAATTACCACACAGGTTGGTTCTGAGAAAAACACTTTGTAACAAAGTTTCTAACACCTTAAACATAAGGTATTGTCCAGTTTCTGCTTAAACACCACCACCACTACTACCCCAATTGGAAGGGAGTTTATTATGTCTAGACAGCTTATCCCACTAATAAACAATTCTAATAGGGTGAGAAACTTTCCTCATATTGGATCAAAATCTTTCTCCTTGGTATTTCTGCCTTTGCTACTATTTTTGCCCCTCTCAGCCTAAGCAGAACAGATCCAATATCTCTGCTATCTGATCCCTGGGGGAGATGCCTTTATCCTGTCCCTTTCCTCTTTTGGTGTCTGTATCTTCCTTCATAAGATTTAACACATATAGACCCAAGTAAATGAGATAGTTGCTGTTTGTTTGTGTCCCTTTCAGAGAAACTTGTTCTCCCATGAAGATTCTCACCTTGACTTGGGGGAACTGAGTAGCAAGAGTTGACCTGTTAACTAATAAATGGATGGAAGAGCTTTTCAGAGTGTCTCCTGCCTCTTTGTTCCCAGTCCTCAGCCCATAGAAGACTTAATGCTAAACTTATGGATCCACTTCAGGTTTGCAGTTTAATTGCCCCAGCAAGTTGAACATCCAGAGTTTTGTATTTCTTTCATCTTCATTTCTTCTCCAATACCTGACTAGCTCTATATATTTCATGGAGGCTTTCTGTTAGATCGGCAAGAACTGTGAACCTAGAATTAAAATCCCAAGATGGTATCCTAATTTTGATATTGATTTTAATAGTCATTGATCCGTGCCTCGGTCTCCTCACATAGAAAACAGAAATAAGTCCTAGCACTACCAAACTCTCAAGGTAGTTGTGAGGTTCACAGGGTCATAAGACTCTTTCTACACTCTCAAGCACTATAGAAGTGGAATTATATGGACAGAATAAATGACAATGCTCAGTGAATGAATGAAATCATATTCCATTAAATAAACATTAAGGGCAAAGTTCTCGGCTTACGGCATTTGAAATAATACAAATATTGAAAAATGAAAAGCTCTGCCTCAAATTTATAATCTAATGGGGGTATGTGATATGCATGCAGATAATTATGGTATCGATTGTGATTGGAGCAAAGGGGAGATCTACTGACACTCCCTGTTACTTCCAGGATCAAATATAAAATCTTGTTTGATTTCCAAAGTCCAGACCTGGCCCATTTTTCCCTTTTCAGTCTTCATAATGTCTTTTCCCTCCATTTATGTATCTATGATCCATTTACATTGATCTCTTTGCCATTCCTCAGACAAGTCACTTCCTCTCCAGACTCCAGGAAGTTGCACTTAGCAGTTCCCCAGGTCTGGAATTCTTTCTTCTTTGGGTTCTGCTGCTTGGATTCCCTTCATTCAAGTCTTTTCTAAAATCCTGCCTTGTATAAGAATCGTTTTCTAATTCCCCTGTTAATGTTAGTGCTTTCCTTCTGAAATTTTCTCCAAGATTTTTTGCATCTTGTCTTGTATGTACATAATTGTTTACACATTTGACTTCTCCATTGGGCTGTGAGAAAAAAGAATCTTGCTTTTGTCTTTCTTTGTATCCCCCGTGTTTAGCACAGTGCCTAGCTCATGATAGGTGCTTAATAAATTCTTATTAACTGTCAGTCTGAGAGAGAGAGGGAAAGAGAGAAAATATATAAACGTTTGGGATAGGGAAATTGGGAGAGGCTTTATGGAAGAGATAGGACCTGAGAAACACCAGAAGGAAAAGAGGTATTTCAGCTGGCAAAGGTAAAGACATTAGGAGAGAGATTCCTGGCATGGAGGAAAGGCTTATTTGGAGCACAGAGAGTAAAGGGGAAAGTATTATGAAGTAAAGCTTGAAAGGTTCGTTGGAGCCAAGATTGAATGTCACACTAAGTGAAGAGTTTGCTTACATATCCGGAGCAATAGGGAAACCGCTCAGAGTTTTTAGAGCAAGGAAATGACTTGGGCAAATTCATATACTTGGATGATTTGGGCAGTTGTATTAATGAAAATTAAATGAGGAGACCATAGGCCAGTTGGGTTTTTATTATAAGTAGTACCAGCAATTGGAGGTAGGACTTGAACTGGAGTGGTTATAATGATGGGGAAGAGAGACTGATTCAAATAAAGTCCTGAGTGGACTTTAGGATGAAGCTAAAACTAAGAGGTCTTGACACATCCCTCTTCCTGCCTCTTCAGAATATTAGACTCAAATTTCCCTACCACAGGAATACTCTCCACAATTGGAGAGGGTAAGCAGGCCTACTGATTTGATTCTGAATAGTCAGAGATGGTGAAAGGCAATGTCCAGCTCTAAAATTAGCAGATAATGGCTGGTTTTTATACTTGTGCAGGGCAGGGGTTCACAGAACCATTCACTTGGGAAGTAGCACCAAAATCTGTTTGCTGTCTTGTGTGGAGTGGAAAGAATTTCTGGCTGCTCTAACTAAAAGCTGAAGAGTTTTTATAATTCTTTAGATTTCTTATGGACAATAATAGTCTGGAGATTATAGGGCAACTTTAATTTTAATGAGACTGTTAGGTCTCCAGGACCACTTTTCAACATTTTTGTATCTGGTATAGTCTGATCATCAAAATGATCTTGGACACATTAGGGTCTCTCGGCTGTAGGGAATTTGGGGGCAGTGGCCTAGGAAAATAACTTGTAGATGTTATGTACCCATTACTTCTTCCCAAACTGGAACATCTGTTCCTGTGCTACCCTCTGTTTCACATGATAGGAAACGTTAAGGCTAAGATTGGCCTTCTACAATTTTTTCATATTGGTAAATATCCTGTAAACAAAGAAAATAAGCGAATTAAGACATCTCTGAATTACTTTAGCACCTCTTCAGAAGTGAAAACTATTTATATCCATTATTTCACCTTTATCTTCATGATAGCCCTATGAAGCAGATAGCAGGATGAGAGCAGATTTTTTTGGCAGTAGGGAAATGACTTATCCTAGATGCTAGAACTAGCAAGTAACATTTAGGACAGAAATAAAGTTCTTCTGGCATATAGGCCAATCAGTGTTCAACAAGATCTTTAACTGTTACACAGTCTGATCTCTTGTCAAGGTTCCATAGTTAACTTGTAGGGTTCTTTATTTGGTTGAGCTCAGTAAATATTTTACTAAATTTGCTTCATATACATAATATTGGGGCTCATATAGAGATCTGATACCACACAGTTATGTCTTCATGAAATTTACTGTCTTAAAAAGAGGATAGAATCATCATTCTAACACTAAATAGCATGAGAAAAGTAAGTAGTTGTTGTAAAAGTGGTACTTTAAGGTTTGTGTAGCTCTTTTCTGCAGCTTTTCACTAGATCTTAGCCAGCCTATATATCCTTATAGATATTATTGTCTCCATTTTACAGATGAGAAAATAGATCAAAAGATTTGTCTATGGTCACAACCAACTTGATATTCCTGAAGCACAGTAATGACCATGGCACTCCCCAAATCAATATTCAGTAGTGACTCCTGTTTGCAAACTCTATAGTAAAATGCAATCTTCTCTGATTTAAAAATCCTTTTATTTTAGTGTGACTCCATCTTAGCTCACCAAGCTGCAACTCATCTTACTTGCTCTTCTCTCATTCCTGCTCCATGGCTTTGCATCTCCTGTCTTCATGCCTTTGCCCAGGC
Source organism: Sminthopsis crassicaudata (assembly GCF_048593235.1). Classification (NCBI taxonomy): domain Eukaryota; kingdom Metazoa; phylum Chordata; class Mammalia; order Dasyuromorphia; family Dasyuridae; genus Sminthopsis; species Sminthopsis crassicaudata. The sequence goes on along the minus strand of NC_133619.1, from coordinate 603,974,076 downwards.
GGTATTACTTATCACCCAATACACACCCACCCTGTCCTTGTGTTCCCTTTACCTCCGTCTCAGAATGATTTAGTTTGCTTCAAGTCTCAGCTCCTGCCAACTCTAGCACTGGACCTATCCTGAGGCCTGCCCCTGCCCCTCCTAACCTCACATGGCCATAATGCCTGTAGACTTTATGTCCTTTGATTGTGTAGAGGGGGGTTACCCTCAATAGATTGTTATATCCTTGAGGAAAAGGACTGGGATGTTTTTGCCTTTGTATCCTTCAAATATACCACAATACCTGACACTGTGATAAAGGCTTGTTAAGTAAGTAAATGGGGTTTTAAGCCTGGGACTCTCCAGATCTCTTGCCATGCTGTTTTTCTTCTATCACCTCTCTTGAAGACTAGTGCATGTGTCTTCCAGTCGGGCTTCCTGCCTCAAATCTCTCCCCTCTCTAATCCACCTTGCATTATGGCTGCTCCCCCTGCTCAGAAAGCTCTAGTGGCTCCTTGTTGCCTCCTCAGTTTGGCTTTTGGGCAGCAAAAAAGGACTTCATTCTAAAGATGGACAGACTACCTTCATAGACTTTTACAAAGGGGCTCCCTTTGCTTCTGCCTAACCTCATTGGCCTTCACTGTCCCTTTTCGACCACTTTCCTATCCCACCTCCCTGCCTTCTCCCAAGCTGACCAATGCTCATACCTGACCTCAGCCTCTTAGAACACCTAATAAATTAAGCCCTAATGCCACCTTCTAAAAGGAAGGGGCCTCCCACATAGTGGTACCCCATCTACATTACTTTGTATTGACTTATGTATTTTATGTTTGTGTGTATGTGTCCTTAGTTTTTTTTCTCCTGATAATTTAAGTGCCTTAAAATTGGAGGCAGTTTAATTTTATCCAGTTTCCCACCCCTACCCCAAGGGGCCTGGTACTTGTGGTTGACTTTGAGTACATGAGAGATTGTGCCAGAGATGAGAAGAGGAAGACATTGGGATTAAGGGAAGGAGGATCAGGAAAGACAGTTTGGGAGGATTCCAGGTATAGGGAACATCAGGAGCGAAAAACATATGGACTGGTAGAGGGGGAGCTTTTACTTGTCCATTGTGGTCATTGAGGAAGGTAGAGATTAGTGTGAGAGGATTGGAAAAGAGACAGAAGAGTGGTAAAAAGGAAAAGAAACCACTAACTGAGCCATGATTTGGAGGCCCCTTGGAATCTACCCTGGAGCTCCTGCTACCTTGGGAGGGGAGTGGTGAGCAGACCTCCATATATACACCTTTCTCACCTTCTTGGAGGTGATCACACTGGGGTTGACTACCTCTGTTCTGCCTGAGCTACCTACAGAGAGTGCTAGAGATCAACCCTGCTGGTGATCTCTTCCCCCCCGCCCCCCAGCATCCTCATACATGTCAGTTCCTAGTGTGGCTTTGAATTTGAGAGGCCAGCTGGGCAGTACTTTTAAAAACTCCAAAAGAGATTTTAAAAATAATTCTAGGTGAAGCTGTGAAAAAGTCAAGACAAAATTGCAGTTGTATATAGAATTTCTTGTATTTACTAGCCTGTTCAGAGGCTTAGAGTAAAACTTGAGAAACTAGGTCAAAGAAATGAGGGGAGATTGGAAACAATGTTGCTGTTATTTGCTAAAAGTTGCATTGTGGCTTGCCCCCACCTCTGCCCTCTAGGTGGAATTCACTGCTTTCCCCTCCTGGACCTTCCCCTTTGTTCCAACCTTGCGGGTTCCATGTGCAGTCCTTGCTCAGCCCTTCCACAGCAATTTCCTAGTCTTTAAGGACATCTCTTACATAAATCTGGCCTGAAAAGTCCTGATTCTTAAGGGTGGCCATTCCTTCCCAAATATTCTTGACCAAAAACAGTTAATTTTTTTTTAACTTTATTTAAGTGTGTGTGTGTGTGTGTGTGTGTGTGTGTGTGTGTGTGTGTGTGTTTGTGAAACAGAGAAGGGGGGGGATGGATGGATGGGGATTTAGCGAGGGAAAGAGACAGACAGAGAGTTCATTAAGCAAATGCTTGTTAGCATGGCTTGTGTGCCAAGCATTGTTGCTAGTCTAGTGAAGGATTAGGATATATACATAGTTAACAGTTTTGTATAGTAATACACAACTGTACATAAGTTACATTACCGATTACAAGTTAAATTAGAGTTACAACACAATACATAAATTCTGAGGTAAAAGGTTAGAGCTGGAAGAGCAGGGAAAGAGAACTAACTTCCTGGGGAAGATAGCATGAATTGAGCTTTTACAGATAAAAGAATGGCAGACATTCCAAGCTTTTCTCCCTTTCCCTACTCTTGAAATTATATTTACTTTGTGATTGTACTTGTTTCCTCTCAATTGAAGGAAAGTTCCTTGAGGTCAATGATTGTTTTGTTTTTTGTCACATAGTAGGCGCTTAGTAACTGGGGAAATCAGCTGTAAGCATATGGTTACTAAGTAGAATTGAATTTGGATATAATTTAATCTAGCAGTTCTTAACTTTTTTGGTGTCATGGACCCATCCCCAGAAGAATTTTTTAAAATGTATACAGTACATAGAATTATAAGAGAAACCAAACACATTGAAATAGTTATTTTTAAAATTCTTTTCAGGGGCAGCTAGGTGGCGCAGTGGATAGAGTACCAACCTTGAAATTAGGAGGACCTGAATTCAAATCCGGCCTCAGACACTTAGCACTTCCTAGCTGTGTGACCCTTGGCAAGTCACTTAACCCCAGTTGCCTCAGCAAAAAAAAAAAAAAAAAAAAAAAAAAAAAAAAAAAAAAAAAAAAAAATCCAAGTTCACAGACCACAGGTCAAGAACCCCTGATCTAGTCTAATTCTATCATTTTGTAGATGAGCATAAAAAGGAAACGCCATTTGATCAAGATCATAAGGGAACAGAAGAGATACTAATTTATTGGGGTCCTACATCCAAAGCTCTATTACAGAATGCTCTGGTGATTTGGGTATCTGTGGTACCAGATGTACCCCTTCAGTTTAATCACTTTCATATATCCCGGAAGCCTGGAGAAATTGGAGGGGAAAAGAGCCTTTGTGGGTAGAACCTGTCCCTTAGTGATTGGCTGCTTCTCTTCAGAGGGTTCACAGCTATAGCTCAGGGACTGTCATATTATTTTCATAGTGATGCTCTCCTACCCACAGGTCTGTTGGGACTCTCCTTTGCTTAAGGAATGAGGTGTCAAAGACTTGGCTATTCTGGGCCTTTTTTCATATTTTCTCTAATCTAATTTCTTCATTTTACAGATAAAGAAACCAAGGCTCATATAAATTATGGGAGTGTGGGAAAGGGAATTATTCTTGTCCAAGACCATCTTACTTTGTGGAATCTTGAAGTTGGCTGAGAAGGGAAAAGAAAAGCCTACTAAGTGATTTGTCCCTGAAGCCTTTTCTCCAACACTCTTGCCTCTCTGTTGAAGATCTTGTGTACTTCTCTCATTCTGATTTGAATTCTTTTTCTTTGGGTGCATGTCTCATTCTTTTCCCAGATCTGAAGACTCCAGACCCAGGGACTCTGGCTGATTTAGACCTTGTTTCAGCCTTCTAATTGATCACAGTGCTCTGCACACAAAGGTGCCATCTAATAATTGTGCTGACTGGGATAGCTAAGATGTTTGTGATGTAGCATGGCAGAACACCGAACAGAACAATTCTTGGAATGGAAATTTAAGTAGACAAACCCTTTCTCATCATTTTTTGCATTTGGATATTGAGTCTGTAACTCCTTTCTCTAATCTGCTTTTCTTTTAGAATTAAATTGCAAATGAGTTTTTTCTTGTTTTGTTTTTTTAATAATAGCATTATATTTTAAAAATACATGCAAAGATAGTTTTAAAACACTTCACTTTTTTTAATTTTATAAATTTTTTTGACATTATATATGCATGAGTAATTTTTTTAATAACATCCCTTATATTCATTTTTCCAAATTATCCCCTCCCTCCCTTTACTCCCTCTCCTTGATGAAAGGCAATCCCATATATTTTACATGTGTTACAATATAACCTAGATACAATATATGAAACACTTCACTTTTGCAGAATTTTGTGTTCCAAATTTTTCTCCCTCTCTTCTCCCCTACCTCCCTCTCCTAGACAGCAAGTAATCCAATATATGTTAACCATGCAATTCTTATGTACATATTTCTACATTCATCATGCTGCACAAGAAAAATCAGTCTGATCTGCTTTTCTACCTGGTAGAGGACTTGATCATGGTACTTGGAGTTTTTATTTTTGTCTTTTATTTAAGGATGTGGATTTTTCAGAATAGATATGCAAAGGATACTGGATTTCATCCACAAATGGGGAACTCCCCATACTGAGGCAGGTCACAACCTGTCTTATAGACATGAGAACGTAACAGCTCACCCACCTTATCACACTCATTCCCTACAACAGCCCCATGGCGTAGATGCTGTTATTTCTATTTTACAGATGGAGAAAAGGCAGCTCAGAGACAGTCAGTAACTTGCCCAGTATTGTACAGCTAGTTTAATGTCAGAAGTAGGATCTAAAACCACCCAGCATGCTGCTTACTACATTATGTTGTCTTTTTGAACAGAATAGGCATTTACTTGTTTACTAACTTGGATAACCACAACCCTGTAAGTAGCTTGAATAATACATAAAACCTCTAAGACAGCACAGACTTTCTCTAGATGCATTCTGGAGAAATAAGGGCATGTATCACATGAATCAAGATATGAAAACCTTTCCATCTGCACTGGTGGAGGGTAGTATGTACCCATGGTAATATCATTACCATATCAAATAGATATATGTCTATACTTAAGTAAGCAAAGAAACCAGTACACAATCATCAATTTGTGGAGTTGGAAGCCATCTCTTCATGGCATCCCCCCCTAACATACAAGGTGCTTTGTCCAAATCATTCATTAGCTGAGCTGAGATTATTTGGATTCTTGAGTAACTCTATATAGGATGTGCTAGTGCAGTCAAAAAGGGCAGGGCATCATGGCGCCTACTCTGAATCCAGACCTTGTTATGCTCAAAAATGAGCCAAACTTCCCCCCCCCCCCCCCCAAGCCTAGTGGTTCTGAATGATTAATTTCCTCTCTTTAAAATTCCTATAGGTGGGAAACATTGATGCTTGGTTGAATGATTGTCTATAATATTTAAGAAAATGATATGTTTCCCTTGTTTTTCAGTATTAGTGGAATTCTACTCCTTTTTATAAGCCCTTTGAAAATTAGTAAATGAATTTTTGTGGATTGTAGGAATTAGAAGAGACCTTAGCATTTGTCTACTCTCCTTCATCTTACAGCTGTTGAAATTGAGACCCAGAGAGAGCATGACTTTCCCAAGATCTTATAACCCGTAGTGATTGTCAGAGCCCAGACAGGAACCTGGACCTTCTGACTTTGGGTCCTCTGCCTTTATATAAAGAAGACTTTTAATTGGCTTTACTTGTAATCTTCTGGGAGACCTTGAGCAAAGCGATGGCTTTCTTCTGGTCCTCAAGTTTCTCTTAAAAATTAGGCCCTCTAATTGGATGATCTTTAAAGGCATTTCAGCCTTAACATTCTCTTGTTTTAACAGTTTCTGAAGTCCTTTCCAGGTAGGATATAGAATATTCTATATTTGGCACCTTGCATCTTTACTTACTCTGCCAAATAAGGAATTCCCTGTATAAAGATTTGCAGTTTTGTTTTTGGAACAGATCAGAAATTGGGGAAAATCTATTCATTCCATCTCTACCCAAAGGTAAGGAGGTTGAACATGCAAGAAGAGCATTTTCTCTGAAAGCTGGTGAATGATAGCATGGTGAGCACACTCAGAAGAGTGGAAGCATCTGGTTCAACCTAAAGTACTGAGCTGGCTGCACCTCAAGCGGATCAGACTCAAGTCATATGGACTTAGAAGCTGAGACTTTGTTTATCATCAGTTAGAGAATTCATTAGGCTGATTCTTTGGTTGTGCCATTTGATGGCTTACACCCCAGCTGGAGGAAGAAATGCAAACCACCTGCCTGTGGTTTTCTGACATGCTTGTTTGGGGCGGGCAGCTGTGCAGTTCCATTAGCGTTTGCTTCAGAGAATTGGAGTTTGAAGGCACTTCCGAGGCCATGTGGTCAAGCCTCTGCTTAACGAGGATCCCCTCTAGAGCATATCCAAGTGGTTAGGCAGCCTTTTGTTAGGCCATCTGTAATTGGCATTTGGGTCCTTCTTGTTCTTTCAGGGGGCTTCCCTGCCCTGTCTTTAATAGGTAGAAGCATTCATTCCAGACCCATCCCTGACTCTGAGCTTTTATATCCTTGGCTATTCGACTGCTTTCCTGAGCCTTCCTGTCCTCACTAAAATGGGGATAATTCTTATCCTTCCCAACTCAGAGTTGTGAGGAAAGCATTTTGTAAATCTGAAAGCACTGTAGAAAAGTGAGCTGGGTCTCTTTTTTTTCTACTTTGGCTCCCACATTTTCCACCTAAATAGTTCTCCTGAGTTATCTCACTAACTTTGAGCTAGGTAGATCCTACCTTTTGCATTTCCCCTAAGGAGAGTATGTACTCTTTTACTTATTTTAGATTTTTGAATCCTTCTCAACATCCCAGACATAGAAAATTGGAAGGCCTAACGCTTTCTGTTTCATGTCCTACCAGTGAGTCTTCCCAGAAAATCATCAGATTGGTGCTTCATTGTTATTTGGGGAGTTTGGTTCAGATGCTTTTTGAAATCTCACACCCATTTTAAATTGGTGGAATTCCACCTGCCCTTTTACCAGCCTCATCTCCATTCTCAGAATAGAGGGGCTCTTGCTGACTTTTTAGAAGGTTGAGATGGAGAAGCTGGGAGGAATGAAGTGGTTGAAGAGAATGAAACTTTGTCCTTTTTGCTCAATCTTAATGTGCTAGTCTCTATCACTCCAATTCTCATGTATTTACCTGAGGGTAGGTGGCATTTTAAGTTAGTTTATAGCATGAGAAGCAGAGGGAAGAGGACTTGAAGTCAGGAGAACTCACTTTGGTTGGGAGTTCTGCTCCAGTTTATACTCACAAGCCCCCAAGACTCCTTGGGACTTGAGTTTGCTAAACTGTAAAATAGTTATGAATGCTTATCTCATCTACTGCCTCTACAGGATTTTGAGAGGTAATCATCCTCAAAGTGGACATTTTTGTTTTAGAGTGAGGAGATTTTTCTTCATGGGGAAATTTTGTCTTCTAGCCCTGATCAAGACTAACTCTGGAAAATATATTCAATTCTGAGCACTGCAGCATCCAGAAAAAGGGAACTAGAATAGGATCCTATGCTACCTGGAGATGGTTTGAAGTAATTGGGCGTCTTTAGCCTGGGGAAAGAAAGAATTGGAGTGTTTTGGGAACATCTGTGTGTTATCTTTGAAAGGCTGTCAAGAAGAGATTAAATTTGTTAAGCCAGTAGTCCAAACTAAGAGTAATGGATTATAGTTGCAAAAAAAACAAGCTAAATTAGTTTTGATGTAAGAAAAAAAAATCCCTAATAATGAGAACTCTCCAAAAGTAGACTCAGCAGTCTTCATCAGAGGTCAGCAGGCAAAGGCTGAATCTCATCCAGCATGTTATCATAAGTCTTCTTTGTGTCAGATATGGGCTGAGCCAGGTGCTGAGGTCTCTTCTAGCCCTGAGTTTCTAAGATTATATGGAGTCCAGAGTCGGGAGCACTTCCTGCACTCTGCAAAGACCCAGAGGCTTGACCAAACCCAGGAGGGAGGTAATGGTGCCTCTGCTTCCATGATATTCTCTTCTTTCTCTTTGCCCTTATTTGTGATATTCTATTCTTTCTCTTTGCCTTGTTTGTGGAAGCTTAGGATGGCTGAAGAGCTGCCATTTGGCCAACAGAAAGGATCCATCATTTGGCTTTCTTAAATGATAATGGGAGCATTTCCCCCCAATCCTACAAGTACACAACTTTAAAAAAAAATGCTAATAAGTTCTTCATTGAGTTATGTTCCCTTAGTGATTAGCTTTGAATCAGGTGCAGAGAACCCCAGCACCCCATCTCAAGTCTCCATTCTGCCATGTGTAGTCTTGGGCAAACCACCCCCTTCTTGTTTCATTATTTTTCTAAAAAGCGGGTTAGACCTAATTAAGACTAAATTGCCTTCCTATGCTCATGTGAAGTCCTTTTTTAACTGAAGAGAAGGAACCCTCACCTATCCTTTAAAGCAGGAGAGAGTAACTGAGGAGAATAAGAAAGAAGGAATTAAAAGAAATGCTTTGAGGTATTGTTAGGAGTGATGTAGGAGAAAAACCCATCTGAAATGGAATGTTGGGCCTTAAACAAGTCACTTTTCCTCTTCTCCAAAAGGAAGCTGTTCACCGTTGATGTTTTCAGAGGTCAGTCAGTAATCATGCATTTATTAGATGCCTTCTATGTATCGGGCCTTGTGTTAAATGAAAGGGCCCTGCCCTCCACATTCTGACCTGTACACATGCAAGTGTGAACATACTTGTCCAGAAGGAAGATGGGGTAGTGAGGGTGGGGAAGGCTTCTTCTAGGAAGGAGAAGGTCTGGGCAGGCAGAACAGGCAGTGCCGAGGCACCAAGGGTGGGCAATGGAGTGCCACGGGGGAGGGGTAACCCGGGAGCTGGGCTGGCTGGAGAGAGGAAGGAGCCGGCTGGTGCAGAGCTACCTGCACTAACAGGCTACACTTTTCATGGTTAAGATGGCACCAGAAGTTAGCCTGGTTTTGGCCAGGGAGTTGGGGAAGGTTGGCTGGGAGGCTCGTGCCTTTTGGGGGCATCCGATCTGAGTTCGGCCATGGGGAGCAGATGGAACTTTCGGGTCCCTGTAAAAGGTGGGAGGGCCCTTCTCCGGGACTGGTTGTCCTAGGGACTCGAAAGGGGGAGGGGAGAAGGGGGAGAAGCTTGAGTTGGGAAGGGTCCCGCGAAGGGATGATGCGGATCAACAGCTGCTGCCTATCCCTGGAATTGCAGCCAGGGGCCTGATGTCTTTGTACCGAGGGGAAGGAATTCAGCAGCTAGACAATAGTTTGTGCTGGCGGGGCCATGTGGCGGGTCACGTGGCCCGGCGCTGTTTTTGCTGGGGTCCTTACCCATCTGTTCTCCCAGCTCTTTGTGGGTTCTCAGGCGCCAGTCCAAGTCCTCTCCGGCAGCCAGCCTCATGGCCAGAGATTACGAGCACTAACCTTCCTGGCAGGGGCGGCGGTGGCTTCGCGTTTATTCAGATTAGCCATGTGTTTCTCACTTCAAGGCGTTCCACAGGAAAAGTCTTTTCCTGTGTTTGGCTCTCAGTGGGCGGCTCCCGGCTTACTGTACAGGGACCTAGTGAACAGCCAAGCATGCAAGAGAAGGGATCCCAGTACCCCGGCCCCCCCTTCCCATCCCACCTCCCCTGCTACGTCACCACAACACAACCACTTGCGCTCTCATACTGTTGGTGTCATTCATTCGGTGCCAAGATTGCTTTAAAAAATTCCCTTGGCCCTAGTTCAAACAGGAGTACAGCTGGGATGTGTTAGATTTTAGGCAGTCTGCCCTCAATTTGAGATGAGTTATAAATAGCAGTGCCGACTTCCTTAACTACCGCTCTCGGAGGTAAAATGCAGGTTAATTACTGTGGGAATCAATTAGGGGGTTCTTTTGGTTAAAGAGCCAGGGACTTTTTATTATTGTTATTATTATTATTATTTTGTTATACGATAAATTTCAGGAATAAATTGGAGACCCAGCGTGATAAGTGGTCTTTAATTAAATATCCAAAATTCCGGGGTACAGTTTCTGGTCTGGTCCTGACCGGTCAGCAGTCAGGATAACGGGGTGGGATTCAGGAGTTCCCAACCCCCTTTCTCTGAGGTGTTAGCACCAGGACTTTTCTGTGACCCCCTTGGTTCTCTCAGTCATCATGCGAAACTCTACCTGGACCAGCATCTCTTACAGAGTCACTCATCTGGTTCGTTTTGAGGAAATACAAAGTTTTGTGGGGGGTTTTCCTTACATGGAGCTCAATTCTTCAGTCCCGAGCTTTCTTCTCCCCTGCTGATTTTTACTGTGACCCTCTGAGGCCAATCGCAAGAGACGGATTTCTTCTTTTACATACCGATATCGGAGATACTGACTGATCAGAACTAGAACAAAACAGAAACTGCACCCCCCGAATTTTGGGCTTTTAATTAAATGCTTTGGCCCTTCACCTTATTCCTGAGTTTATTGTATAACATCATGATGATGACAACATACTTCTAGATCTTCTTATTTCTTTTAACTTCCTTTTACAGAACAAGATTCTGAGTTCTCACCATCCTGATCATCTTTTTGGCCACCTCTTCTTATACTTCTGTCTCTATATCAGGTCCAAAGGGGCACTTTGAACTCTCTTCAGGTGGTTAGCATTATTTCTATATGCAAAAGAGTCTAGCTCTTCCAGAGCATCTTCCTTTCACTTCTGATTCTCTGGGCTTGACCTTTGAATTCCATGGTAGCTCATCTTTTGTGTAGCTCCTTTCAAACTCTCATGTAAAAACTCCAGTCTGATTGCATATTGATTTAGCTCATATGTACCGAATTCTTCACCTCTTGGGATTAGCCTACACTCAGTTTGAGGTTTGGAAAGTGCTTTACATAATCATCCCATTTGATCCTTACAGTGATGGGAAGAGTTACAGATACTATTGACCTTTGACAGAAGAACCTGAGCAGTTACTTGACTTGTCCACATTCACACAGCTGGGGAGTCTTGGAGGTGATATCCAGGACCAAATTTTCCTGACTCCAAGTCTGGCCTGCTACTAAGTGCCCATGCTTCCTTTCCAGATTCTGCTTCTTTATCCTTTTGTAATTCATGTCAGATTAATAGTAGAACTATATTTGATTCAATGCACATTTATTAAGTACCAAAGACAAAAGACAAAATCACCCCTGCCCTCAAAAAGATAACATTTTACTGGAAAGTTATCACACTTTTTGTGACTGTGTTTCCATAAACCAGTCCAATATGGAGGGACTTCTGACTTCGGTGTTCTTTATCTCTTTTCTCAGAGCTAAAGCTCTTAACCTAGAAGCAGTTTGTCTTGGATATTTTTCCACAAGTTAGATCTCAAAAAGGGCAAATTCAGGAGGCATCCTTGTCTTTGATGCCCCTAAACTGGCAGCCTTTGATTCCCTCCGTTTGGTGAGCTGTTTCTAAAGTAACTGGTGATCTGGAGGGAGATAAGCGGGAGCTGGAGATCGGGAGCTTTCTTATGGTTCTCTTCCTTTTTTGATGAATGCCTGCGAGTGTATAGCAGGGGGCCCTGGACTTCCCTGATCAAGGGGGCAGCGCTTTCCTCTCATTATGTCTCTCTGTGGCAGAGTCTTTGCTTTTGAAGTGTAATCACAGTAATCTACTCCTGTGGTTTCCCATTGAAAGGATTTCCTCTATGTCAGTCCCAGAGTTGAATCTCCAGCTCTTTGCTGCGCTGGTTTGGTGTTTCCCTTCCTCTCCCCTGACTCTGCCTTTCGTGCCTGCGGGCAACAGGCACTTCCTCCTGCCTTTTTAATTGTCCTAGTCTACAATGGCTAGTTCCAAAGCTGATTAGGGAGGATTTGGGGGCCCTTGTCACTTATTGGAGAACAAGCCTTAGACTTGGAATTGGCATTTGGCTTTAAGTTCAGTTTTGTTCTTTCTCTGGTGTGTTGCCTTTGGACAAGTCAATTCTCTGAGCCTTACTTCCTTTATCCACAAAACAGAGATGATCATACCTGTACTGTTGTGTAAACTAGTTTGTTCTCAAATTCTGAGCCAGGTTGTCTTTCTTTTTCTGTTATAATTAGATATGGTTAAGGTTCATAAAATCAGAGTAATTGTGTTTTAATTGAATTTATTTTTGTTTCTGAGACTATATGTTCCATTGTTACAAACTCTTCAGATTACAAGTATTGTTTGAGAAGGATGAAAAATCTTTGACCTATTCAAGGAAAATAAGAGTTTCTTGAAGTCACATATCATTCAAAGTTTTCCCAAAGGGTAGAGACACCAGAATACTAGAGATGGAAGATTTGATAAATTTTTGCTTTCCCCACAAGATGATCAAGCCTTTGGTAAAACAGTACAGATTGCAGAAGCCTACAAGGAGCTGTTGCTGAGGTAGAAAGAGCCCACTCTCCTATTAGCTGACTTTGTAATTGTGTTACTGCTGGTCCTGGAAACCCTTTGTTCCTTTCTCTGTAAAACGAGGTGGTCAGTTTAGGTCATCTCTGAGATATCTTCTAGCTTTGGCGTTTTTTCTGAGGTCCCTTTTAACTCTATTCTTGTTTTTTACAAGTCCAGGACTTAGTGACAAGCTTTCAAAAAAAAGTATTTTGTCCTAAACAGTGTGTTGGGGGAGGGACACTGGGGTTCTCTGAAAAGACTTCTTGGTATCATCTATCTTGGTTCTCCTCTCTTCATTCTCTCTGGCATTGGGATCCTCTGTCTACTCTCCAAAATGTTCCATTGGTTGTTTTGGCAACTGCTTTTGCATGGAAATTATTGGAAGGCAGATAGTGGTCTCCCAGATTAGAAAGGACTTAACAGTGAGGGTATTCTCAATGAAATCGTGAATTCGCTATTGTGAAAGCCCTTCAGCCAACTTCTTTTTCAAAACTGACTGAAAATGTTATAAGAGGGAACATTCCTGTATGAAATAACTCAAAGTATCCTTTTCACCTCCTAAAGTCTGTTTTTTATCATTAGGGATAAAATCAAATTTTATTTATCACAATCAACTCTGCTGTTTGTAACCACAATTTGAATGCCTGATAGTAAACTAGCACTGTGACAGGTAAAGAAGACACATGTGGCATATTTCTAACTTATGTAGAGTTTACACACCAGTTTTTCTCGAATAATTTCCATTAATTTAGCTTTAAGCTCTAAAATACACAGTGTCAACCATAAGTACAATGTAGTATAGTTAAGAGAAGGGAATGTGCCCTGGAATTACTGGAGAAGGCTTGACGGAGAACTGTTACTTAAACTGAGCATCCTGGGATGGACATTAGTAAAAGCATGCACAGAAGCAAAGAGCTAGAAAAGGATGTGGAGAGTCAGCAGATTCATATTACAGTAATCATTATCATTTAGCAAATATTTAATAAATGCCTCTACAAAGATAAAAAGTGGCATAGTCTGTGGCCCCAAAGGGCTTGTAATTTTAAAGGCAAATAAGTATGACCAAGGGCAAAGGAAATCCAAGCAAAGTTGTATGAAAACTTGAAGAAGGAATCTGGTCCCCCTGTATAGGGACTAGAAGAGAAGATTCAGATGGGAGGAGAAGTGCCTTCTCGACATGAAGATAGGCTACCAAGACTATCTGAGAGCAGACCAGGATTGGATAGTGGTTGGTCATCTGTTTTGGCTGGAATGGAAAGTTAGTGGAAATAAGTGTGAAAAAGGATATTAGAACCTTAATTGTTCAGACTCTTAAATTTGAGACAAAGGTACTGGTCTGATTGGCCACAGAGGAAGTGAGATAAGCTAGTCTTAACTCTCAAATTTTATGATTTTAATGGTAAAGATTGGATAGAACAAGTGAGAGCTGAATCACAAAGGGCCTTGAAAGTAAGGCCGACCAGTTTAGAACTGATGGATAATCAAGATGATTTTTTTCCCCCATAAACTTAGCTCAGTTATTATTTGGCCTAATTCCTTCCGTAGTAGTTGAGAAATTTGAAGACCTAAAAAGGGATGTAAGAGTTTTGTTCATCAACTATCTCAGGCCCAACCCTAGTTTTTTATTCTAGGGTTACTTTTTTAAATGGCTGTGTGATGGTTGGCATTGGAGAGCCATTGGGATGCTTAGGCAGGAACAATTAATTAAAGCCTGTAAAAATGGGAGCAGAAAGGACCTTTAGGCTTGTCCAGTCATTCTAGGGGTGTTTAGAGAGTGGGCATGACATGTCCGTGGCTTATAACTGAAAGCTGAAGACAAAAGTCCAGTGTCCTGACTCTTAGTTTCTCACAGTTTTTAATGCTGAAGATGTTTCCACAATGGAAAGTGACTTAAAGGATTACCTTTGATGTTTGGTCTTAGTCACTTAGTCACAGCAGCCCTGTTTCTAAAGGGACCTCCTGAACTCTTCTAACCTTAGGGGAATTTCCAGAATGCCTATAATGGACTGACTTTAGAGCTCAGCATGTGAGACAGCCAGATGGTGCAGTGGAGACACTGCCTTAGACACTTAGTAATTGTATGGGTAAGTCACTATCTTTCCCAGCCTCATTTTCCTCACCTAGAAAATGGGGATAACAGCCTTTCCCTCACTGGTCTTTTGTGAGAATCAATGAGATAATACACTTTGCAAGTTGCTTAAAGCACTGTGTAAATGCTAGCTCTTCTCTTCAGTGGAGTATGTATGCTTGCCCAAGTCCACATGGCAAGGATTGAAGTAAGGGCTGGACTGAATATATGGCGATGGAAACTCTGAACTATTTGTAGAAATGGGGTTGGTGACAAATTGAGTCCGTTGCCAGGTATGTCTGGAGGAAAGCACTGTTTATTACTTTCTAGTCCAATTGTTATTAAACCTGAATTCTCCTAAATATCCCAAAAGGATATGTGCAGCCCTGAAATTAAGATTGGAAATAGCACTGAAGCTTCTGGTACACAGACAGGACTTAGGTGGGAATTCTTTAGTTGGGAAAAGCCAACAGAAGCACTGCTTTAAGAACATTGGTGTAATGGTTACTCAGCAGTTGTGACTTGGGAAACAATTTTTACCCAGGTCTCTCATGTATCAGAAGCTTCGAAACAGAGCAGAAAGCAAGACTTCGCTCTTGTCTCTTATCTGTACAAGTACAAAATCCCTTCTTGCTGTCTTCTGACATCCTTCATTCTTTCCTCACCTCCAACCCTTAGGGAGATGGGGAGAGACATGACAACACAGCTTTTTCCTTCTCTGTAATAAAGTACTTAGCTAATATTCTGTAAAAAACTCATATGAATAGAAATTACTTGAAATGTTCAAATTTTCAGCAGCATTTTTAGAGTTCATGACTTGTCATTTCTTAGTAGCATAGGTAATAATTCTATAATCTCAGTGCTGTATGGGACTTTGGAACATGAAATGTTTGAATTGAAGGGGAAATGGAGGTTGGAGAGAGTCTAACTCACCTACTTGTGTACAAATGAGGAAACTGAGGCCTGGAAAGATACATGAAAAATCCTGCCTGCCACTTTTTTTTTTTTTTTTTTTCTTCCTTGCCTTCCTTCCCTGTTGTCCTAGGGGAATGATTTTATATATCATTGGGCCAAGACTTGTTGGACCTACAAGGGCAGAATTTGTAACAAACTAGCAGAAACTTCTCTTTAAAATATCAATATATTTTTAATATATTGTAAAGTGGCATGGCTCTTGGCACTAAAGTCCTACCGTAGAGGGACTGAACATATTTTTGTAATCTGTAAATTATAGCAGATTTAGTTGGGATAAGGGAAGGCATGCTAATACAAAGACATTGGTCAGTTGTCCCCTGATAAAGAACCAAAAACAAAGACATGTTTGCATGTAAACACCTAGATAAATGAACTTGTGGAGGGATCCTCTGTTAATGGCAGTAATATGCTCTGTGCCTTTGTAGGCCAACTTTTTTTTTCCTTAAAATTTGACCTCAAGCCCCTCAAACACTTGGATATGAAATGAAGCTACATTAATACAGATTTTGGATTAAGAATTTAGAGTCAAATTCAAAGTTATGGCTCCCTCAGCAACCGTAACTGGGCCATGTTGCTCATTTGGAAGGATACATAAATTTAACTGCCTGTACTGTAGTGGAGATAGGCTACAGATGTGCGTGGGGTGGGGTGAGAAGGTATTGCAGCTACTGAAGGAATGGAAGCATTAGGACAGTCACATACTTGAATCCTCGGCCACAGTATCATAGGATTAGCATTGGTTACTTTAAGCAAAGTAGCTCACTGCCCAGGCTGCCCAGACTTTGCTTACAACTAACTCTCTTGCTCAACTGAAGACATCTTTGATCTCATTTCCTGCTTTAGGATGACTGTGTAAATTGTTCCACATTTTTCCTGTTGGAGTTTTTTTTTTTTCTCGAGCTTAGCCAAAAGGAAAGGATGTTAAAGAATGGAGGGTCCAATTAGCAAGTATCCAAGAAGTCACCCAGGTTTATTGGGGTCCTCTTAGTATGTTGTCCTGGTCCAGTGTGGCCTTGTATATTGGGTTAGTGGTTGTATATAACATTAGTTACTTTTACATGTTCAAGGTTATTAATAATAAACCATTTTTTATTTTATAGCCATCCAGTCCAATGGATCAGATGGGCAAGATGAGACCTCAGCCATATGGTGGCAGTAACCCATACTCACAGCAACAGGGACCTCCATCAGGACCACAGCAAGGACATGGATACCCAGGACAGCCATATGGATCCCAGACTCCTCAGCGGTACCCCATGACCATGCAAGGCCGGGCGCAGAGTACAATGGGCAGCCTCTCTTATGCACAGCAGGTAGTTACTTAGTTGTCTTCATCTTATTACTACTTAACTGGGCCTCACTTCTCTCATTTATAAAATCAAGTGGACTGGTCTTAGGTCTCACTCTACTCCTATAAATGTATGACTGAAGGCTGTTCTACCAAAATAATGAACATTTGTTTTCCTCAATAGTACATTTTAGAAGGGAGACAGTTAAGTAAGAGGAAAGATTGAGAAAGGAAGTAATGTCTGTTAACAAAATTAGAACCGTATAATTGAAACATGTGGAAGAGAGGTTACATTTATTTAATTTAGCCCCAAAAAGCAGAATTATGACCAATGGGTCCTATGAACATAAAGAATTTCCAAGTAGAGTAGTCTAAAAAAGGAATGCGCTATTTCTAGAGATCTTGGTCAAAGTTTTAGAGCTGAAAGAGCCATCTCAGAGGTCGTCTAGTCCTAACCTTTATGATGGATGATGGAAGTAGTAGTCAGAGAAATTGTGGTGCACTGAGTTCCTCCAGTTCTACATCCTGACACTAGTCCCCTTCATTGAAGCGATTTAAGGAAAGAGTAGATGACCCTTTATCAGGGATATAAAACAAGGCTGCTTAAAACTTTTCCCACTCACAAGCACTTTTCACCCGAGTTTTTACACAACCCAAGTATATAGGTATACAATCTACATTTACTGATAATAAATCATAATTTCACAACCACCACATTCAGTTCCAAGACCATTTATGGGTTCTTGAACCACAGTTTAAGAAGCTGAGTTGTAGAGGACCTAGGAGTTTTGTAGGAAGATGATAGGTCTAGGTTGAGAAGAGACCTTTGAGGTCATCTGAGAGCAGCCTTCTTATCTTAACAGATGAAAATGATCTGCTTCAAAATCACTCCCCTATACCCAATATAACACTCTGCCTCTCCCATCATTTCTTATCAGTGAGATTCTGTTTTGTGCTTAGAGGGCCCTTACAAGAATGGGATAGAACTTTGGATTGACTTGTCCACTTTATAGAGGAGAAAACTAAGGCATTTCTCAGCTCTACACTAATCTAGTGTTGAGTCAGCATCATTCATTGCTTACTTTTTAGTCTATTAAAACAGGGTGTACATGTAAAAATTGGGCTTCTCATTCTTTAAAATCAGTTGCGTAACTTGTTGAACCTGACCTCCAGGAAACAAGTAGTTTAAAGTAGGTTTGTTACACAGAATTATTGCTCCTCAATTCTGAGCTAAAATTCATCTCTTTTTGTACAGATTCCTCCTTATGGTCAGCAAGGTCCCAGCGGGTATGGCCAACAGGGCCAGAGTCCATATTACAACCAGCAAAGTCCTCATCCACAGCAGCCGCCCTATTCCCAGGCACCACCATCTCAGACTCCCCATGCTCAGCCTTCCTATCCACAACAGCCTCAGTCACAGCCGCCACAGCTCCAGGCATCCCAGCCTCCTTATTCTCAGCAGCCATCCCAGCCTTCTCATCAGCAGTCCCCGTCTCCATATCCCCAGCAGCAGTCGACAGCACAACAGCACCCCCAAAGCCAGCCCCCCTACTCCCAACAGCAGGCACAGTCACCCTACCAGCAGCAGCCACCTCAGCAGACAGCCTCTGCAGCCCTCTCTCAGCAGTCTGCGTACCCTCAGTCCCAGGCACAGCAGCCACAACAAACTGCCTATTCCCAGCAGCGCTTCCCTCCTCCCCAGGTAAGATCTTCCCCCTTCTCTTCCTCTTCCTCCTCCTCACCTGACAGCTTGAGCTTTGGTATTATCAGAACTTTGCCATACAAATTGGTTCTCAGATGTGCACTTAAAAACCAATTAAACTCTGGGTGAACATACTAACTGGATTGATTAGACGAATAAAAGCATAACCTTCTTAACTGTATGAAGTTAATTCTAGTGAAGAAATGAGAAATGCAAAATTGCACAGGAAAGTAAAGGAATAGAAAATAATTAGGCTGATTAAAAAAAAAAAATACCAGAACTTTCACTTTCACATGAGTTGTCCCTTTAATCATGCTTACCTTGAAAGAACACATATGTGTTGCAATGATGCAACTATTGCTCTGGGGACCCCTCTTTGGTGATTGCCATCAGAGCCTGTGTGTCTTTTCAACAATCCTCAGTGTAGCAAAAACTTCATCTTTTGAGGGTGGATTTGTTTTTTTGTTTTGCTTTCTTTCTCCTCTTTTTTTCCTTGCCTCTTCTTCCCTTTCTTTCTTCCCTCCCATTTTATTAAGATCAATCGTATTCATAGCTACGTTTTCTAGGTGGCCAGGCTATGGCATTTGGCCCTAAAAAATAGTCCCTACAGTTAGTGCATAAGTAGGGATAAACAACAATGCCATCAGAAGGAGTCTTGTACCCACTTTTGATATTCTCTGTTTTGTCTGATGCCATCTGTGCTTTTTAGGTAATTCTTCCATCTCTTTAGGCTGCCTTAGCCCCTACAGATGAGAGGGCTGTCCATTTCTCTTTCCTGAAAACATCTCAGATTGATATGTTTCATAGCCTTTTTTTTTTTTTTTTTTTTTTCTTTATATTTCAGGAATTATCTCAAGACTCATTTGGGTCTCAGGCATCCTCAGCCCCTTCAATGGCTTCCAGTAAAGGAGGGCAAGAAGATATGAACCTGAGTCTTCAATCAAGACCCTCTAGCTTGCCAGTGAGTAATCCCATGTTTAAGGAAAGATATGGAGATAGACAAGAAAAGGTCTCTTGAAGAGACAGAGAGGAAGTGAGAAATGTTCTTTCCTCCATCCTTCTCCCCTTCCCCCCTCCCCCCGCATCAGAAGTCCAGGAATATGTGAACTTTTGTGGTGATGATAACTTTTAGTTAAATGAATGGAAAAAGTTGGGTGTGTGTGTGTATATATACACGTACCATGTTCACATGCAATTTCTAATCTTAGGAAATGTTTCTTTCAGTCTCCTGTTGCCCAGGAACTGGACTTTGTAGGGCTATCCAAAGAGTTGTTTATTTGTTCTTGGTCCTTGCTCTGGGGCCACCACAGTGACAGACATGGCAGGCACAGTAAATACAGGCTCAAGTAATAAGCTAGAAATAGATGGGCCTTTTCTCATTCATCATTTTTCCCCCCAGTTTTCTTACCCTCATAGATTGGGGTCTTTACTTCAGCCTTCAGTTCAAAGGCAAGTTCAAAGTTTTTTACAGAATTCATTGTTATTTTGAGTATGATTATTATTTTTTTTTTGAGGCTGGGGTTAAGTGACTTGCCCAGGGTCACACAGCCAGGAAGTGTTAAGTGTCTGAGACCAGATTTGAACTCGGGTCCATTTTGAGTATGATTAGATATAAAAATGCTTTCCCCTTGCCCAGGTTATATGCTTGCTTAACAAGATAGTGTATACACAGTTGATGTTTATTTCATACTTGGCAATGAATAAATGTACATATAGTCTTCATGAGAATATGTAATAATGACATTTTCTTGAAAAGACTTGTTCCTACAAACCTCAAAACTTAAATTGGGTGGGATCTCATGGATCCTAGTGTTATCATCTTGCTTGGTTAAAATGAAGAGATACCATTTGATAAGTGGATGATGGGTCTAAATGAGAGTAGTACACATCATCCTGTTTCCCTCAAGAAATATCTTTTTCCTCTTATTCCACAGCTTTGTACATGTGTGCTTGTGTAGAAATGTTTTGAGTTTCTGCTTGGTTCAGTATCCTGTAAGTAACTTGGAAATCTGTCCCTAGCTTCTAGGGTAGTGAGTAACTTCCTTAAGTAGTAAGTAACCCTTTTGAGGCTTTATTCTTTCAGTCTTTCCTGTTTCCCTTGTATCTGGAGTATTCAGTTTAAGAAATGCTGATAAGGCTAAAGCCAAGACAAGGGAACTTAGAACAAGATATATTCACTTATCCTTCTGAGATGAAGCGAGAATCAATTTGTTGTTGGCTTTTAAGAGATTATTATGGCTGGTGATTTGGGAAGTCTTATTTATTTTCACCTTAACTATTCCTGACTCATCCCAAGAATTTATTTCATCATTTCAGAGTTTGTGGACTTCGTTGGCCCTTTCTGTAGGCCTTCTGTAGGCATTAACATCATCCACAAAGCCTTATTGTAGATTCTTGAACAGTGCTAGATTTGCAGTTAAAGTCCATTTTCATTCCATAAAGTGTGGTTTTGTGGTTCCATGGTAGATCTGGTGGGTATCTGACCAAGGCAAAGAAGCTTTCGAAGAGACTGGCAGCTATTGCTAAAAAGTAGTTATGACTCCAGATGTGAATTGTACAAGTTATGCTTTCAATAGACAAATAATCTGTAGGACAGGTGTGTGTGTGTGTGTGTGTGTGTGTGTGTGTGTGTGTGTGTGTGTGTGTGTGTGTGGAGGGGGGGAGGAATCCATTTTTGTTCTTTTAGGGCTCTCTCCCAGCTTTTGTGTTCATGTGTTATTTCCTTATCTCATTGACACATGGTGAAAATGGAGTAGTGAAATTCTTGTGAATATTCTGGAATTTTGTTAGATTGAGTGTCTTGATAAGTAGGCCTGAGAGACAACATCATAGTACAGTGGGGATAGAGCCCATGCTGTGAATCAGTAGGGAACCTGGATCTGAGTTGACTACTTGAGCTCACTTACCTCCTTCTTTGTATGAGGAGGGATTTGTAAACAGATAAACTGTTCAGATATAGATTGGATTAGATGGCCTGAGAGTCTGTAGTCTTGTGTCTGTAGAAGATTGCCAAGCTCTAAAGAGCTCATCCAGTTCCAAAATCTTGATATGTCTCAAATAAATGTCTAAGAGAGAAAAGTAAAATAGAGTTGGAAGTCAAGTGTTGGGAAGTTGATCTTCAATTACAAATATTATTTCGCTTAGATTTCAAAACTTTGTTCAGTTTTACATCTAAGAGTGTTTTCCAGATGTGTCCTCCATGTTTGCTTGGAATTGTTTATTTATTTGCTTTAGCAGAGTTTGAAGTCTTTCTTTTAATTACTTTGCAGGAGAATTTGCTTTTCTAAGAGTATGTAGCAAATGGTTGGGAGGCTTGACTTTACACAAAAAACTGTTTAAACAGTTACCAGACTTCATTTGGAGATGATAACAGAATTAGAGTGGGGGGAAAGGCTTGATTTCCCCCAGAAATAACCCAGAGTTTACATGACAGTCTATCATATAGACTATAGCATAGGACAAAGACACTAGAGAAATTCTTTTCTGATGTTGACCGCTATGAGGACTAGTATGGTATTAATAGCCAAGTAGGAAGTTATTTCCCTCCAATTAATCTGTCTCAATCCTTAACTTTCTCCTTGCTGAACTTTATAGGAATGTTTAACCTGATTTAGTTAGATATGTGTATGACCATGTGCTTATTATTTGAGGTGTGTCCATAAATCTTGGCAAGGTGCTTTGCTTTTTTTTTTTTTTTTTTTTTTTCCCTTAATGGAAAGAATTCAGACTTTTGCTTTCTTTATATCCTATCTTAAAATTAAACTGCTTCAGTGCCTAGAGGATATCTTAGCTCCAATATCTATTGAGATGGACTTTAGGGTCCTGGTAAGAATGACCTAGCAATAATCTTTCTGTTTTCATCCACAGAAACTCAGGTGTTAGCTTCCTCTTGGAGCTAAGGGGAGAGGTGTGTGCTTGGATTATCAGCCCGAGGGAATGAATGTTACCAAGTTCAGACTTCTCATGGATAGATCCAAATGGGTCATTTGCTTTGTGGTGGAAACCACATTGGGGAAGAACACCAGAGAGCCATCTGGGATGTGGGTTATTGACATCTTCTTATTGGTTGAATTTGTTTTTTATTCCCCTGGTCCTTGGAACAATATATAAACAAGGTTATTCATTTTTGAAACTTTGATTTGCTGTACCACACAGAGAATTTCTAACTTTAGCATCTACTCTCAAAGATGACTAATTTGAATTTATTCAGGGAGTCATCCAAGCCCACCAGTTCCTGTACTGTGCTTTCCTTGTGAGCGCCTTGCTAGTATCCATCTCCCAAAACTCATAGACAAGAAGGGAAGTGAAATTCAAAGATGTTTTTGCTTATTTTGTCTAGAATTTTAAAGAGACAAAATGAGTTTAGATATTAGAGGGAGTCTTTATATGATTTTGCTCAGATATTACCTAAGTAATATCTCCTTCCTCTTTCCCCCCAATTAAAAATAGCAATAAAAACTTTGTGTATCAAAGGAGTAGTTAGGACTTACCCATGCAATTACTGTTCAGGTCACCAACTTGAAAATAGTTTTATTATCAAAAGAAAAATTACATATCTAATATTTTTGGACAACTTGGTTGAATTACTAAACTGATAAAAGATTTTTGTAGTAGGACAGGTTTCCAAAATAATTTTAGGTAGGATTGAATTTCTCGTTTTCTACTTGGCAGTGTCCCCTACTTGGCAGTGTCCCCAGGAACAAAGGGTTGATTAGTGATCAGTCATTTACTTTACAAAAATGCTATTTCACCTTGGTCTTCCTTGTAATTAATAAGGAATTGGTATGTCTTTGGACAGACTAGTTGGAAATGTTAGCTCTTTGGGTAAGGTCTTATTTTGGAATATTTTTACCTAAAGAACTGGATCTAATATTTATTCAGCAAACATTTAAGTGTCTGCTATGTACAGAACTAGCATGCACAGATGAAAATTTTATATAATCCTTGACTTCAAGGATCCATAAAACTTTGACTGGATATATAAGAATAATGGAAACTCAGGATTCCTAAGGTTCTTGAGCTCTGGTGTTTAAGAGAGTATTAATGCTTTTGACAGAAATGGAGAATTTAAGGTGTGTCTGTTAGTTTAGGGAAAAGACACATTTAATATTGAATTTACATAGTTTGAAATGTCAGTAGAATTGTAGAATTTAGAGATTGACTGGGATCATGGAGAAAATCTGGTCCAATCTCTTCTGTAGATGAGAAAATGGATTTAGACACAATGTAAATTACCCAAGGTCCTCCAGTAGTAAAGAGCAGAATTGGGTTTCCACTTGTCCTCTGACTCTGGCTTCAAATTCATTGCATTTTTACTGGGCCATATTCCATCTAAATGAAAAATGTAAAGCATATAGTTGTAGATTTTGTACCTTCTCTCCATTTTTTGACAATTACTAGGTTGGTAGGATATTTGAACCCAAAAAAGTAGTTATTAATGGTTTGGTGTCAACTTAGAAGGAGGTTTCAGTGAAAATACTCTAGGGATGTGTCCTTGGCTTTGTACTTTTTATAACATTATGACTTGGATAGTAGCATAAATGGCATGCTGTTCAAACTTACAGATGGCAAATAAGCTAGTAGAGTTAGCTAACAGTTTGGATGCCAAAGTCAAGTTCCCAAAAGATCTAAACAGGCTAAAATATTGGGCCAAGTTTAATAAGGAGAAATTTAATGGGGCACTGAACTTGGACCCAAAAAAGATCAGAGTTCATATTTATCTTACACTTACTATCTCTGAGCTTTGGTTTCCTCATCTGCAAAATGGGGATAAGTCACTATAAGATTTACTTCTGAGGGGTTGTCGGGAGGATTAAGTGAGATAATGTTGGTAAAAAAGTTTAGGAAATTGTAACGTGTTGCATAAATGTTGCTATTATTGCTAATAAGGACAAATGGAAAGTCTCCTATTTGAATTCAAAGGATCAATAGAACAGGTACAAAATAAGGGAGGCGTAGCTATCTATATACACTTTGTCTGAAAAAGATCTAGGAATTTTAATGGATGGCAAACTCCATATGAGTCAACAGTGTGAAATGGCAGACACAAAAGCTAATTGGATGTCAGCCTGAAATGCCTAACTTCTAGGACTAGGAGGATAGTCCAGATATAGACTATAACCATAATCAGACTATATCCTAGAGAATTATATTTAGTTCTGGACGCCATGGTTACAAAAGACATTGATTAGTTGTAGAGTATCTAAAAGAGTGATAGATAGCCAGACTGATAGAAGACCTTGATATCATGCTATATAAAGAGTGTCAGTTGAAGAAATTTTCAGGTATTTTTCCTAAATTCATCCTGATGAATGGTAGTTACTTTGAAGTATTTGAATAGCTATTTTGTGAAAGAGGGATTAACCTTGTTTTGCTTGGCCCCCAGAGACCAGGAACACTGAGGAGAAGGGTCAGATTTAAGCTTATTGGTCTAAGGAAAATTGGTTTTAGTGGGTTTCCTCTCACTGGAGGTCTTGAAGCTGGATGCTACTTTGCTGTAGAAGGGACTTTGGCTCATATTTAAAGATTGAAATACATAACCTCTGAGGTGCCTTCCCACTCTGGTGTTTCGTGGAAAGGAATACAAATATTTGAGTCCTCTACATGAAAGTGATGGTTGAAACTGTTAGAATGGCTGAATTGTTTAGTAAGGGGAGAGAGAATGAGAGGGGCTAGGGTGGAACTTTGGGAATTCACTGGGTATTGTAAAAGAAGAACAGTCAAAGGGAGATAACAGAGGTGGATCATCCATATCAATCTTAAGGGATTCACTAGAATATAATGTCTCTAATGCCTAAAGGCTTGTGTATGGATTGATGCTGGGGCAGCCAACAATAACACATACTTTATCTTATCATGGAGAATGAATGAGTTGAGGATGGCTTATTGGATTTGGCAAGAAGCAGGTCTTTGGGGAATCTTCTTAAGAAAGTAATTTCAATAAAGTAGTAGACACTGAAGCTTGATTATAAAGGGCTGTGAAAGAGAATGGGTAGTGAAGGAACTTGAAGGTAATTGTTATTAAACTAACTTTTATAAGAAGTTTGATATTTTTTTAATTAAAAAAAAAAGAAGTTTGATAGAAAGAGGAAAAATTATAGCTAGAAGGCGCAGTATAATATCAATTAGAGGTTTGGTTGGGTTCTACTTATTCCCAGATGGGGGATTCTTAAAAAGGGGGAAAGCCAATGAAGAGAAATATTGAAAGTGTGGAAGAGGGAGGGGATAATGTGGAACCAGAGCTCACTAGGAGCTCAAGATAGATACTAAAAGGAGATGAACTTAGATTGGGCCCATCTCAGTGTAAAAGAGAAGAGGGATTGAAGTTTTAAGTGCCTGCTTAATTTTGGGTGTTCTGGCACTTGATCCACTTGATGGATCTAGATGTCAGTTAACAGTATTCTCAGATCCAAGGAGCTTATGTTACGGGGGTCTGGAGAAAGGACACCAAAAAGACACACCTTCTGTGACTATCTAAGGTTAGAGGATGGGCCAGGTAGGGAAATATAATCAGCACTCTACTTTTTTCCCCCCTGAGGCTGGTGTTAAGTGACTTGCCCAGGGTCACACAGCCAGGAAGTGTTAAGTGTCTGAGACCAGATTTGAACTCCTGAATTCAGTCCTCCTGAATTCAGGGCTGGTGCTCTATCCACTGCATCCTCTAGCTGCCCCCCTAGCACTCTACTTTTTGCTGGTGGACTACTGAAAATGAAAACTGAAATTTAGTAAAGGAAGTCCTTATCTATCCCAAACTTCAGTTTTGCTAATAGTTTTTTTCTTCTAAACTTAAAGAATTAAGTCTTTCCAGCCTCCTGATGGAGGTTCATATGAACAACAAAAAGAGCAACTGAAAAAAAGGGTCCTAAATGAGCATGGATTTGAGGCCAAAAGAGCCTTGTCTCTCGTCTTACAGGTGAGGAAAGTGGAGCTAGGGGTGGGGGGGAAGAAAGAGGGAGACCTTGTTCAGTCACTCAGGTAGAAGAAGCCAACACCTGGGTCTCTCATAGTAAAGCCAAGGCTCTTTCCACTATTACTACACTGTCTCCAGCTCCTTAGACAACTTGAGCCTAAATAGCTGTTAGTTTATCTGCCCTTTCCCCCCCTACCCTCCTTCTCCTCTTCACCTTTTCACCAGTTCTGTGTAAATGTTGCAGCCCCACCACCCACACCTCTCTCTGGGAGGATATAAGCTTCCTTGAGATCAGACACTGGTTTTTCTTTTGACCTGTTTCCAGTCCATGGCACATGATAGGCATTTAATAAATGCTTGTTAAAGGAAGGAATGAATTTATCAGAGTAGAGGTTTGGACCTGGCTATGGCAACCTTTGCCCCTCACCGCTCTTCTCTTGAGGCTTGGGCAATACTGTTGTTCCCCATTAGGGACTTGGAACCCCAATATTCATTAATAGGTGACTTTTAATGACAGTGGGGGTGGGAATAGGGAACTCCCTCGTGTATTGTAGAGAAGATCTGATTCCAGAAGACCTGGCCTCAAATGCAGTTCAGATACTTCAGGTCTTTGTTCTGATCAAGCCTCACTGTCACTCAACCTCTGGGAAGGCTGAGTCTCACTGTGGCCTTCAAAAGCCCTTCTGGCTCTAAATCACCAAAATGGTGATTCTGTGACCCAGGGTCAAACCCTTGACTTTGAACTTTACCAGCTGTGACCTTAGTCAAATCACGTCTCAACTGTGCACTTCCATCACATATATAAGATACTTTGAAAATCTGAGACTTTTTTAAAGACAGTAGTGACATAATAGAAAAGGACCCAGAGTTAGAAAACAGCTACTTGTAACAACTTCAGTCTCCCTGTTGTTGGTTCAAATGCTAACAATGTCTTTGATCAGAAATTCTTGAGACCCTTCATTTTTGCCGCTCAGCTTGGTGAGCTGCCCACTATTGGCTGCCATCTATGCCTTGATACCTGCTTTCCCCCTTAAATATAAAAAGGAGAAAAACTTTGGAAGGGCGAGCAGATCTGCAGTATGTGGTGCTCGGAGGAGAGTTAAGTTAGGTCTGCTGTCATTCCTGTCTTTTCTTTTGTTTCCTGTCTCTTGGAGAGGTCTCCCTTCTTCTCTCCCTGTCTCCATCCTTGCCTCTCCCCTGCCCTGCTCTCTTCTTCTCCTCTTTTTGTTTCTGTCCTCTCAGTCTCTCTCGTCTCTGTCTCTATCTCTTCTCCCTTCTTCTCTCCTTCCTTCCCTCCCTTCTCTCCTCTCCTCTCCCTCCACCCCCTCCAGCAGGGAGTCTGTTTTTAAAATTTAAATTGGATCTATGTGCAGGAAGCTTTTCTCTTACTCCCAGGTTAGGACCTGGTTCCTTTTAGGTTAGGCCACGTGTTACCTCTTCTTAAATTGGGGCCTTGGAAAGGAGCTTCCCCAGCTCCCACCCTGCTCTGCCCCATCCTGGACGCTGACCATGCCTTCTTCCTGCCCCTGGCTCTATGGCCCACTCAGCCAGTGAGACCCGCGAGTCACTAACTGTTTACCAAGCACCTACTGTGTGCCAGGTACTGTGCTCCAGAGCAAGGCCAGAGACGCCGCAGCTTGCTTTTACTCAGCTTCTTGCTTGCTGCTGCCTGGGTTTGAGTTTGTGCTCGCAGCAGATTATTGTCTGCTTGTTCCAGGGCGCGTTTCCTGTTTCTATTCTAGTCGCTGGTGGCTCGGCTCGGCTTCCTGCCTGGATGTGTCTCTCAGATTCCTCTCACTGAAACCTTTTGTTTTATTAGCAACAATCTCAGTTTGAAAAGTGACTGAGATCACCCCGTGAGGGCTCCTTTGAGGTGAGCTAGCCCCAAGGTGGGCCACAGGTGCCTGGGAGGAAGAAGCTTTGGGGTTGGGGCCTTGTTCTTTTGTTTGCCCCAGCCCTGTACAGGGCCAGTGGGTGGTTCTTTGTTTAATCCGGAAATGGGTATAAGGAAGAGAGTTGTGAACTTGAAGAAGCACAAACATGCTCTCTCTCCCCCCCACACACGTTAGCTCAAGAGTGGAAGGGCCTGTCCCAAGTGGGCCAGATAGCGAGATTGTGTCCTCTAGGCCCCCGCTTTATCTACTATGGGAAACGGCTAGAATGTCAACCTGGAAGGGGCCTTAAAACAAAATGCTTGCTCAGAAGAGACCTTAAAACTAGCCTGAGCCAGAAGGACTTGCTCAGAAAGGTGAGATTCAATGTTCTTCCTCCCAGAGCCTCCCCCAAACCCAAGGGACATGGGAGTCAGGTGGATTTTGGAATCAGAACAGCAGTGTGCTGCCCTTCACAGCAATGCAGCCTGCTGGTAGAGAGCATGTGCTGACTCAACCTTCCTGCCCTCCAGAGCGGGCAGAGGGCAGTGAAGCTTTGTGGACCTGGTGGCTGACTTTGTTTGGATGTCGGGGTGCTTCCTTCCTCAACTCTGAAGGAAAAATACTTGTTTCAGCCCAGTTGCTTCTTAGAAGTTAGTTGGGGGGTGGGCAGCGAGGTGGTCTCCTTCTAGAATTCTTTGTCCTTGGGAGCAGAACTGCTGGGTGCCCCAGAAGCAACAGATGGGTCTGTTCCAAAGAGCCATAATGGAATCCCCAGGGATTCCAGGTAGACTTGCTGGGTTTAACCCAGCTCCCCTGAGAGAATTCAGGGAGCAGTGGGTGATTAATCTTATTGTTTTTAATCAGACCTTTATTCTAGAAAAAAACCTCTTATAGAGGATGTTGAGTTTCCCAAAATACTGAGAAATGACTTCTCATACTTGAATATTCTAGCAACCTTTGACCTCAGGGACTGGCAATCAGGTGGCTTCTTTAACACATGGAGTAAGCCATGTTGCCATGGAAATGCTGAGCCATCTTCCCCCCCTCCTCAATCTCTTTCCCCCCACCACTTTCTCTTTCTTCCCCTGCTGATATTCTCATTTTTACAACACTGACAAAGTTCCTCAATGAAGAACAGATTCTAGCTTCATCTATTGTCATGTTCTAAGATGAGCAGCAGAACCTTGGGTCTTGTTGCCAAGCTGGTATCTTGAAATTGATTCAACTAATGGGGAGCAGGACCTTTCCATTTCCCCTTACATAGGAATACACAGAAAACACTGATAGTTCTCTGCCCCCCCCTCCAGATTGAGGTGAACTGTTCTCCTTCTGGCCCAGAAGGACCTTTTAAGTACACCGTTGACTCTGACATATATGGCACTTATTTCTGATATCATCGAAGCAAAAATTTTGGTAAGAGCATTTTTTCTTCCTGGACATTTCTAAGAGTAAATATTCCCCCTGGATTGCTCCTGGAATTATAGAGGTAGCTGATACGTTGTCCTACCAAATAATGTTGTGACCAAGCCCGAGATAAGGGATTCTTCTGTGTCCCATCTTCCTCCTCCATTCGTTTTCCATCCTCTCTCTCTGGAATGGCATTATGATGTAATAATTGTTTGAGATGATGCAAATGTTCCTAGAGCCTGAACTGAGCACTGTACTCCTCCCTTCCCTTCCCAAGACAGCCAAGAGGAGCTCGTGTCACACAGATGGTGAGAATATGTGCACTGAATGTGGGGATGAGGGTCAAGAGGGATTTGCGCCCCCAAAGCAGCACTGACGTGGGGAGATTCCTACTGGGAAATGTTCCCTGCTGGGTTATGAAGAGGATTTCTCCCCTCTAAAATAAATCCCATCTCATGTCATTTTCACCTATGTGAGGAAGAGTGGGGCAGAATCAGACCGCATACAAGCGTTCGCTTTTCCCCCCTCCACAAACCTCCCATTGGCACTGAGGTGGGCTTACCTGCCTATAGATCCTTCTGGGCCCCATCTCGTGGTTCTGACACAGTCACAATGGGCACTCACTGTGCTTGTCACCCGGGTTAGCTGCAAAGTTTCCCTCAGGCCCATGCTGTTGGGATAAGAGATAAGGGATCCAAATAGGATCCCAGTTGAACCTCTCTAGAGGCACCTTTCTCTGACCCCTGGTGCCTTTACTCCAGAATATGAGTGGGGTACTAGGAAGTATACTCCAGGGGAAGATCAGGTGAAGCCAAAATTTGTTGGACGTGAGCATGGGCAACTTTGCCATCTAGAAAACATGTTGTCACAGTTATCAGTGGGGCTTGTGAGACTCCCCAGAGGGGAATGAGCTTTGTACAACCCCTTCTATGTGGTGGGCATTGTGCTAGTGCTTTACAAACACCCTGAAGAGTAGATGGGCTGGAACCGGGGACACAAGAGGCCAAGTTCTTCTCTCCACACAAGTGTTCCATCATTCTCCTCTTTGTGGCCACTCTGCCTCCTCCTGTGCCCAGGCCCTGGCCAGCTACTAGTTTGCGAGGGTCTGCCCAGCACCATTGGGTTAAGGAGCTTGGTGATACCTGAACTGGGACAGGCCACGTGGGCTTCAGAGGGACAGCGGAGAGCCCCTTGTCCAGTGGGACATACTCTTCTGCTGCTTCCTTCCTGCTGGGACTTGGGGAAAATCTTGCTCCATACATACTGGCTTTGAAGCTACTTGCTCACTCTCTGGACCAGCCCTGACCCACATAGAAATTTAAGATTGTTTTTGACAGAGTGACCCCAAAAGGTGCTGCCCATTTGGGCCGTGATGTGGTTTTCTGATGTTGGGAAACAATGGGAAATCTTAAGGTAGAACAGAAAGAAGCTAGAAAGTGTGTTCTCAAGAGGCGCTGTAGGAGGATGACCCAGTGTGGATGGGGGGAAGAAACTGGCCCCTTTTTCCTAGGAGCCCATGTAGAACTAAGGAGACATGCCTGAGCCTGGGGTTTTCCCCACCGAACCGCCCTCCTGGCAGCCACGAACAGGCCATGTGCAGTTCTGTTTCTTCCTCCCTGTGAGGCAGCTAATGCCCAGAATTCTCTTTGCAGGGTTGGGGAGAATACCTACTTTCTGTCCATTGCCAACCTGCATGATTGTGTTTGGTGTTCATGTTTTATTGGTTTGGGGAGGGGGAAGGAGGGGAGATGTTGAGCAGAGGCACTAGATGTGATTAAAGCTCCCACTGAGCAGATCTGTGGGAGCAGAATATCGACCTATGAAAAATCAATGGCTGCTGCAGCAGCCGAGCTGGCTGTTTGTAGGAATGTAGTCAGCCCCATGCCTTTCTTTTCCCTTTTTCCCACCTCTGTCCCATCCCCAGCCTTCACCCAGAAGACTAGACCCATCTCAGAAGATTTGCAGACGTAGATTAGAACAGTAGGTTCTTGTATTTTTGCAATTAGATTGAAATTCCTCCTGTGACGTGGAGCTCCGCCTCCCAACAGCCTCTTTTCCAAATGCTCCTTCCCTGCACTGCAGTTAGAACCAATGGCTTCTATAGTGTGTTTAAAATCCATCTGGAAGGGTGAGCTTTTTAGCCTTAAATGTGAGAACTGAATTCATGGTTTCTCAAATATCCAGGACCCAGTGAGTAGAGTTGCCCAAGTTGGTAGGAGAGTGTTGACATTTCAGGGACAGGCAGGAAGGGGACAAAGATTGAAGGAAGGAGAAATCAGCTATCCATAATGGTGAGATTGAATTAAAGGGGTTGTCAGAAAGTTTATATTTCTGTTATTTTCATAGACCCAAGACCAGGAGCTTCTGGCAGAGAATTGGTAGTTCTTTGCAAGATTTTTGAATTTTCTTTTGCTTTTAATATTTTTCTAATATTATTTAACTTTCAAATCTGAAGCTATTCTCACATAGTACTTCTTTTCTAAGCAATCAGTCCTACATGTATAATAATGCTTCTGGGTCAGAGAAATTGGTTGTCTGAGTGTATTGGGAGAGAGCTGTGCTGCTCATGGGCTTCTGTTGTCCCTTGGCTGGAGCACTACCCTGGGGACCAGGAAGAATTAGCCTGACTCTTGCCTCTATTTAATTTTCTTAGGTAGTGGTAGAAATGTGTTAGCTGAGGGGGGGTAAGCCAAACTTCCCCACCCAAGATGCAGTCTAGAAGCCATGATCATGATAGTTGATGCCTCCTACCTAGCATAGCCTTCCCCTTGAGAATGAAATTACATTGAGTTCAGTGTTTGCCCACTCTGTATCAAGCTAGCCAAAGGCCTAGAAATTTAAAATCTAGCCAAACTGGAAATTTGAGATTTAAAAATAAATCACATTAGCTATAAGCCAGGGGAGTCTCCTCAGTCATACTCTGTCCCTTAACCAAACTGGCCATGCTTGAGCATTGGAAGAGGAGTTGAAATGAGAATAAAGAGGTAATTCTTAAAGTTGAGTCTGAGCTATGGATGAAGACTGAGTCGGTAGAAGTCGGGGGTCTGGGATGGAAAAGCAATGTGTTAGGGAGGGCCACTTTGGCCCCGGGAAGCACTGCTGACCCTACTAACTAACTTTAGAGGTGAGCAGAGAACTGAGGTTCACATCTTAATTTCATGCCTTCTTGACCTTGGCCTGGCCATTTATTCTCTGTAGACCTTTGTTGCTTCATTTAATAATAATAGCTAGCATTTATATAGTGCTTGCTGTGTGCTGGGGGATGGGTACTGTTTATTATATCCCCATTTTACCATTGAAGAAATTGAAGCAGATAAGGTGAAATAACTTGTGCAGGATCCCACAGCTAGGAACTAGCATCTATGGCTTGATTTGAACTCAAATCCTTCTGACTCTGGAACCAGCACTTTACCCCACTGTACTACCAACTGCCTCATCGGGGGAAAAAGGGGAAAAAAAGAAGGTTGAATGAAATAAAGCTCCTTTCTAGTTCAGATCCTATGGTTAATTGCTTGTGAACACATGAAGGAAAGGAAATGTATGTAGTGGTGCAGGGAGGAGAGGAGGGAGAACTCTCCATTCTCTGCCCACCCTCCTCTGAGCCCTCCTGGGGCTACAGATGAACTGAAGATAGACTAAATTTAAAAGATGGGGACATTTTTCCTATGACATGTTGGTTTAGAATGGTTTGATCTTAGAACTGGACTTTGTATTGTGATCTCCAAGCGTACATCCTTTTTCCCTAGCAGTACTGAGCAGTAGCTCTCTTCGGTCCAGAGCTTTCAGGGCTTAGATCACAGGCCAAATGGGGCTAGGGAAGTAAGGCATTGTCTAGTTCAAAGAGATAAAAGGTACTTCCCTTATTCTTTGATTTTCTTATCCAATATTTCTTTCTCATATTTCTAGAAAGCGAAATTTGGGATGGACCCCACTTTTCCTTAGTCAGTCAATAAAACCATGACCTTGAGTTTTTAGAGCTTCTTGAAGCCCCCCTTCCCAACTTCCCCTCCATGCCCTCAGCATTCTAGGAACAAGATTCAAACCGCAGACTTCTGGGCCTTCATCAGATCGCCAGAAGGCGCTAGGAAGCATGATTCCCTTAGCCTTCCCACAGATAATCTGTTACAGAGGGAAAGAAGAGGGTTCTTGGTGATCTTGTCTTGTACTGTTTCTTGAATATGACAGAAGTTGCTAGAAAGCTTTTAATGGTTGGGGTTTATTCACTGAAGAGGTACCTCTTAATCCAGGGCATGACAGTGTCAGTGACCAGGGTTGGCCCCAGACAAACATGTGAGTGCCATGCCCCTTCTTAGCATCTTTTAGCATTCTCACCTAGAGGGACCCCCCAAGAATGAGAGCAGAGCCAGAAGTCTGGATGGCGGATGAGACCATTGGATTGGTTTTTAGGGCATGGATGGTGACTGATTTGGAATAAACCACCCACCACTTGGAACAACAGTACAATGACAGAAAAGCTCGTGAGTCCTTTCCAGTCTGGAGGGTGATCAAACCACTCTTGGAAAGAAAGGCTTTGAACCTCTGTTGCCCTGGAACCTAAATTTAAAGGGGATGATGGCCAGCACTTATCTGTCGTGTGCTTAACATGCATATTCTTATTTACCTCCCACCTTTGGAAGGAAGGAGATGCTACCGATTCTATTAGTTTCGTTTTCCAGATGAAGAAATAGGCCCAGAGAAGATAAGTGACCATGGGGGTGAGGGAGGTGTCCTACAAGAAGCATGTAAGTATTTGGAGATGGCATTTCAGGTCCAGGCCTCAATTGGTTTTTATCTTGTGCTGACCACACTTAGCTCAGTCGAATCTAGATACTCTCTTGTTTCTTGGACACTGGCATTCCAAAAGAATGAGGGGGAGTATGTGTGTGAGCTGGGCAACACAGTGGTCAGAACACTGGTCTTGCCGTCAGGAAGACTTGAATTCAAATCTAGCCTCCGACACTTCCTAGTTGTGTGACCCTGGGTACTCCACCATTTGCCTCAGTTTACCCATCTGTAAAATGAGCTGGAGAAGGAAATGGCAAACCATTCCAGTATCTCTGCAAAGAAGACCTCAATGGGATCATGAGGAGTTTGGC
Organism: Sminthopsis crassicaudata; assembly: GCF_048593235.1. Lineage (NCBI taxonomy): Eukaryota > Metazoa > Chordata > Mammalia > Dasyuromorphia > Dasyuridae > Sminthopsis > Sminthopsis crassicaudata. The sequence goes on along the minus strand of NC_133619.1, from coordinate 603,939,668 downwards.
CAATTGAGGTGACTGCAAACGTGTGTGTGTGTGTGTGTGTGTGTGTGTGCGCGTGTGTGTGTGCGCGTGCGTGCGTGTGCATGCGCGTGTGCACGCGCTTGCATGTATTGTCTATTGTTCATTCCCAAGGAAGGAGGTTTGATGAACCACTTCATTGTCTGCCAAATGTTTCCTTATAGTTGGCATAAATATTTACTGCTACAGTCTAATTCATTTCAGCCTACATTTATTAAGCACCTATCTAGTGAAGTAGAAATAACTTTGTGTTCTTGACGGCTGTGCCAGCATCAGCTCTGCCAGCTATCAGGAATAAGAGAGGAAAACCCTGAGTTTGGAGTCAGAGGATCTTCAATACGAGCCTCTCCTGCTTTCCTTTTTCACAGCCTCTCTTAGCTTCAGTTTTCCTCATTTATGAAAAGCCCTTGCTAAGCTGGAAAGGCTCTGGGTCCTGGCCATAACCTTATTTATCCAAGGTCTAACCTGTCTGACTTAAGAGACCAATTCCTAGAGGGCTTTCTGGGGTGATAGTTTTTGGCCCCAGAAATTCACAAAGGCTTCCTTGGATGGTGGTGTGGCTTTTACTGTTCCCAGCAGTAAAATAATGGACTTGGGGACATAAGTACAGAGGAAAATAGAAGCCAAGCACTGTCTTCTCTCATGGAGCTTACCTAGCTAGTTTAAACTTTTTTTTAAGTCTGGGCAGCCTACTAGTCTGTTAATCTTATCCTTTCTGCTTCATGTCAATTAAGGCTCTCGTCTTCCTTTCGGAGTGCTTTTTTCAGGGGTCCTATTTTCCAGCCAGAGAGTATAGAAATTACTGCCTACCCTGATTTCCAATTTCTTGGGCTGGAATGAAAGAGACTGACAGATTTCGACACCTGCGATCAAGTCTGAGTGTATTTTAAGTCTTGCTTCCTCTCAGGTGCTAGGATTTCGGTGGGTTACTTGTTTGACTTGCAGAGAGAATGAAAGGCCTACGAACACCTTCCAACAGTTGTTTGTGTGGCAACACATGGGAGAATTCAGGAAGTAATGAAGGGAGGCAAAACTACTTCATAGCTGAAAGGATTCGAGAATGCCATGGGGTGGTGGAGTTGGAGTATTAGGAAAGCTTTGTTTCTAGAGACTGGGGGAAAGCCCTGCTTTAGCCTAGACTTTAGGCCTCCCGGTTGATATTGCCTAAGGGGTCGGATATCCCCCACTGTATCAAGTCTGCAAAGGAAACATTTTCCAGACCTTCTTTTGCATCATCTTGTCTTGAAAACCAATTCATCCTGCTCGTGCCAGAACTTGTAGCTCCTCCCCACGTGAAGTACAGCCGTGTGATTTCAGGCATGGTTTTGTTGTGCTGTTAAGAGAAGGTGTTAGCTCCTGAGTAGTCCCTGCTTGTCAGTAAAGGCTGACAAATCCACGCTGGCATTTACTGGGGACAGGCAACCAATCACAGCTGGAACGGTTATCGTCTCGGAGTCCCTGTGGGCTTCCTCTATCAGGTCACATCCCAAAATAACACTGGGCAGTATTTCAAGTGAAGAAACGAAGGCTTTGGGGCTGCAGCCAGCCTGGAGTGTGAGATTCTGTGTGAAATAGTTGGACTTGCTCCAGTGCTTTTGATCTGCATGGCAGATGAGCAATAAAATGCATAAAACACATTGGAAACACGTGAGGAAATTCTCCTGGCCCTACCATTTCCTTAGGGCTGGCAGGGTATTCAGCCAGCTGACCTTCACCTGTCTCGCAGCAGGGTTGGCCTGCCTCAGGATAGAAAAGGAGATCCCCATTTGCTGAGGTGTTTTGTATCTATTTTGGGTTGTTGTTTTTTTTTTTTTTTTTCTTTGCCAAGGGACTGCCTGTATTTCTTCTAGAAAGATCCTATCAGAGGGTCTATTGGAGAACCCCCCTTTGATTAGGAAAAAGCCAAAAGTAGGATCTACTCCCCTCGACACTTCCCTCTCTGTGTGTGTCTGCACTGCTGAGATGGCTGTGAAAAGCTGAATTGGTTGGGCACCTTTGGGTCTGACTCAACACCAAGACATCCGGCTTTTGTGCAAGAGAAGACCTGAATAACTGGCTTTTTGTTGGGTAGAAAGCGGGGCGTGTCCTGTGCCTGAGGATGCCTGCCCGTGTTGGTAGAGGGGAAGCTTGCTCCCTTGTGGGATGTGACAGCTCTTCCCCCCAGGAAAGTTGGTGATTCCCTTTGTACCTAAGATAGGTCGGTGTTGCCTCAAGGGCCTTCACGGCCATCGGTGTGGATGGTCTAACCCCTCTCTTGTTGCAGAGGGGATATTGAGACCCAGGGAGATTGTAACTCACCAAACTTTCACACAGCTGATTAATGACAGAGCTGTGGCCCGCATCTGGGTCTCCTGAGAAGGCATCATCTGTGGGGAACAGAGCAGTGGGTTGATTTGAACTGGAAGACGTGGGTTGGAATACTAGCCTGGCTACCTGAGACAAGACACTGAGTCAGGGTAGGCCTTCCCCTCTGAAGATTGATGGGCTTGGACTCGAAGTCGCTGAAAGCCCTGGCAGCTCTCCATGAGGCCTGAGATCTGATTTCCAGCCCTCTTGCCATCTAGTACCTCTGGGTTGTACCAGATGGTCTCCAAGGTCTGTTTCAGACTTTTTTTTTTTTTTTTTTAAATCTTACAAAAGTAGGCGACTGATGTGCAGCCGGCCTCACACCAACCAAAGAGAGAAGGGAGCCTACTGAGCCTGTGGTTGTACTTGAGCTGCTTCTCCCCACTCAGATGTCCTGGTCCAAGACTGAGCTGCCGTTGACAGTGTTTTTACGTTTCTTGGCACTTTTCCTTTAAGGAGCTCAGGACCCTTTACAAAACCTGACAGCCATCGTCACAGCTCCTCACTTTGAAAGAAGCAGACTATGGTGCCACATAAAAGCCTTGGAGGTTCTAAGACTTCAATCCCAGGGGCCATAAATGCTCACTAGGTTCTAAGACTCCATCCTGGAAACTCTGCTGGTTTTCTCCAGGTTCTTCAGAATCTTTATTTATGCTAAAGAAAAACTTATAAACATTTAGTTAGGTCCAGCACAAGTGGGGAATACCTGATTAATTATTACTCTGCACAGCTCCCCAGGAGCAGAGTGTGAAGAATTGTGTGCTTCCTCAAGTTGACATGCAGTCTTTTAATAACTACTTAATAATACTTTACTCTAGTTCCCATCTCTTCATCTTTTTTACAAGAATTACAGAGAAAAGATATATGTTTGTGATGAAATACCATTGTGCTTTGAGAAATGATGAACAGGATGGTTTCAAAAAACCTGAGAAGATTTATATGAACTGATGCAAGGTGAAGTGAGCAGAACCAGAACATTGTACACAGTAACAGCAGTATTGTACAGTGATCAACTGTGAGTGACTTAGCTATTCTCAGCAAGACGTTTCTGAAGGACTTATGATGAAAGATCCTGTCCACTTCTATAAAAGAGCTGATGAAGTCAATGTAGATTGAAGCATATTTTTAAAAATATATATTTGGGGCAGCTAGGGGGCGCAGTGGATAGAGCACCAGCCTTGAATTCAGGAGGACCCAAGTTCAAATCTAGTCTCAGACACTTAACACGTCCTAGCTGTGTGACCCTGTGTGTAAGCAAGTCACTTAACCCCAACCTTGGGGGGGGGATATATATATGTATATATTTATCTTGGGGTTTGGTTTTTTTGATGAGTGTTTTCTTCTGCAACATAACTAATATGGAAATATGTTTTGCATGACTGCACATGTACAATCTTATCAGTGTTTGCTCTCTTAAGGAAGGAGAAATTGAGTTTGGAACTCAAAAATTACCCAAAAAATGGATGTTAAAAATTGTTTTTACATGTAATTGAGGAAAAATAAAGCTATTCTTTAAAAACAAATAGTAGAGGAGACTTCACCAAAGAATTTGCTAAAATCTACTTATTAGAGCATTTCCAGGTCTACCTGTTTAGTAACTTTTTCACGAAAGTAATAGCTAATATTTGTAACATGCTTTATATATATTATCTAATTTAAGCCTTTTAACATTCCTATGTGGTAGATACTGCAAGTGTTGGTATTCTACTTTTTTTCAAAGGAAGAAACTGAGGCTTATGGGTTAAGTGAGTTGTCCAGGGTTTCACACAACTGATTAATGGCAGACACAGGCCATGTTCTAGGAACTTTACTTTTACTGTTCTGCCATATTGTGACTATGATCATTGCTTCCTTCTATAGAACCAAAGACAATCCCTTTCTATCTCCTTATTATAGGAGCTATCAAGTTATATTAGTTTTTGTTTGTTTGTTTGTTTTTGAGTTCAGAGATCCTTCTCCTTAACAGAAAGAACAGAAACTCTTAAGAATTAATCCCTTCCTTCTGTGTCCCAACTATTTCAAGCAATCAAATCAATCAAAAAGTGTTTATTAAGTACCTACTAGGTGCTGGGAAAACAACAGACAAAAATCATAATAATTCCAAGAATGGGAATTATTCCATCGTGGAAGAGACTCCCAGTGAGGAACATTGGTCATAACCTGAAAATTAGTCTTCTGTACAAAAGAAATATGAAGTAACTTGAGAGGGGCTCGCATATGAGAGGATCAGGAGAGGCTTTGTAGAGCAGGTGGGGTCAGAGCTGAACTGTGAAGCAAAGTAGGAATTCTTAAAGGTGGAGGTGCTTGAGGAGGGGAGTACATTCCAGACATGGTGGACACCACAAAGGACAAGTTTGGGAGGAGAGTCATGTCTGAGAAACAGAAGGAAGACCAGTTTAACTGCTTAGTAAAATGCAAGAATTAATCAATGAAATATTAAATATTTCCCATGTGCTGGACACCGAGCTGATTCTGAGAGAACAACAATCTCTCTCTGGGGAGTGTGTGTGTTGTAAGGAAGGAGATACATCCATATATAGATACATTGAAAATCCAGAGTAGGTGGAAGGTGCTCTTAGAAGGGAAAGGCATTAGCAGGTGGGTGGGATTAAAAAAGGTTACCTGCTGAATCCTAACAGAAGCCATGTTTTCTAAGAAGCCTAGGGGAGAAGGGGGAGAGCCAGGGCCCAGCACCGAATACAAGAGATAGAGTGTTGAAGATGGGATGGGGGGGGCAGGCTACCCAGAACATTGGAGAGGTCACTTAGGCAGCTGTGGAGGAGAGACCAAAGCCAGGCCAGCAATTGGAAGACTGGCCGTATTCTAGGCAGGAAGCGAGGGGACATGTGGAGAAATGAGAGCCTGGACCCTGATTAGGTATGTGTAGTAAGACCACGTGATTGAGGAAGACACCAAGAGGTCTGAACTCATGGAGCTGGGAAGAGGAAGTTCAGAACATAGTTGGAGGTCAGGGAGGTTTACATGTTGAGTGGTCATTTGATGTTGCTAGAATGGCATTCAAGGTAGCTAGGGGGGTGCAGTGGAGAGAGAGCGCTGGGACTGGATTTCAAATGTAAGCTCAGGCACTCGTTAGCTTTGTGACCCTGGACAAATTACTTAACCCTGTTTGCCTCAGTTTCCTCATCTGTAAAATGAACTGGAGAAAGCGGTGGCAAGTCACTTGAGTATCTTTGTCAAGAAAACCCCAAATGAGGTCACAAAGTCAGACACGGTTGAAATGATCGAATAACAAGAAGACTGGTCTTCAGAAGAGCAATGGGGTTGGACACATAGGTCTAGAAATCATCTTCTTGAGAGGATCAATAGGATCAACTGCAAGAATTTAGAGAAAAAGAGAAGAGGTCCCCATCTTGGGGGTAGATGTCTCCTGTTGGTTAAGGCCTGGGTAAAGTCCAAACAAAAGAGTCTGAGAAGGACCAGTCACACCCAGGGCTGAGCCAAATCCCAGGAACCTAAAGGAAATTGTAACCAGCAAAGACCTCCACATGCTCAGAAAGGATGGGAGGGATGCCTGTCAGAATGCTACTCTTAATCTTTTCTTGAGCCTCCCGTTTTCCCAAATGTATCCTTTAAAAAACCAACTAAATATATTTTTTGTTACCTTGGGTTTGCTCACCAGCCCAGCTCATTCTAGGCACTCCCGGGTGAGTCTTACACAATCCCACCAAACTTCTGTTTATTCACAGACTGATTTGTGTAGAATGCCAGTCTAGGTGATTCTCCCCGTCTTCCTTCTAACTTTTCTGTTGAGCCAAGGGTTAATATTTGTTGGAAATGTTAGTTCCCTCTCTGACCTTTCCACATTTTACCATGGAAAAAGGCCCTGAGTTTGACACCTTGGGACACCTTGATCAAATAAATCATTTTTCTCTTAATTTGTTTCCTCATCTTTAAAATGGAGATATTCATCCCTGCCTTGCCTACACCACAGGAATGTTATGAGTGTTGAAGAAGGGTGTCTTACATAGAATACTTCGGAAACAATAAATCCCTATTCACATGTGAGCGGGAGATCATTAATGTTGTTAGACTTCTTGGAAACTCTTATTTACCTGTTCTTGGGAGCCAGGAATACCTGGCAATACATAGCTGATGAATTTGAATGCAGACCCTTGGTTCCATATAAGGATAAGTTCTTGTCAGTCAGAAAACATTTATTAAGCACTTACTGGTACCAGGTACTATGCTAAGTTCTGGGGATACAAACAAGAGACAAAATCCCTGCCCTCAAGGACTCCCAGTTCTAATGAAGAATACAGCAAGCAAATAGGGTATGAAAAAGTTATATTGTAAAAATATACATCAAAAGGAAGCCACTAGAATTAATGTAATTTTGAAGATACAATTTTAATTGGTATCTGAAGGAAGCTAGTAGGTGGAGATGGGGAAGAGCATTTCAGACAAGAGGGATAGCCAGAGAAAATACTGAAGGAGGGAGTGTGTATTGTTCCTGGAGCAGCAAGGAAATCAGATTGTATTCACTGCATAGAAAAGTGTATGGAAGGGAGGAGGAAGATAGGTTATAAAGATCTTAGAATCCCAAACAGGATTTGGATAGGAAGCCCTGGAGCTTATTGAGTACAAGAGTGACATGGTCAGCTCTGCACTTTAGGAATATGATTTTGGTGGTGGCTTGACTTATAGCAGACAGACCCATAAGCAGCCTCCAAACGTGGAGTGATAAAGGCCTGCATCAGAATGGGGACCATGTCAGAAGGGAGAAGGGAGTTTATTGGAGATAAGCGTGCAAAGGTGAAATCGAGGGCTTGCTGTGACAGCTTGGATGTGGGGGGTGAGAGAGAGGAATCCGGGATGATGTCTAGGAGGTGAGCCTGAGGAACTGGAAGGCCGGGACGTGGTGGAGCCCTTGCAAGTAATAGGGAAGTTTGGAAGAGGGTAGTGATTAGGAGGAAAAAATGAGTGAAGTTTTGGATATGATGAGTTACACCCCATTCAAGATGTCTAATCGGCAGTTAGAAATGGGAGGCTGGAGGTCAGCAGAGAGATTAAGGTGGGATAAAGTAGGTTTGAAAATCATCATCTTGGAGGTGATAATTAAAATCATGGAGTGAAGTAGTTTAGGGGAAGCAGAGAAGAGAGACCAGGACAGAGCAGTTATCAGTCCCGGCCTGGATGGGGATCCAGCAGAAGAAACTGAGGAGTTTCTGATGGTGGGGGGGAAGAGGGGGTGGTGGAGAGTGCTGTACCAAAAACCAAAGAGAAGAAAGGCCTCTGGAAAGAGAGTCATCATTGAGAAACATGAGAAGTGAGAAGAGGCCTGTGGCTTGGACATTGGTAATTTTGGAGAGAATAGTTTCAATGGAATGAGGAGGGTTAGAAAAAAGCAAAAGAGAGGAAGTTGAAGCATTTTTTGTGGGATGACAGAGGGACAGTCTATTGGGGGAGAGGGGATGAATTAGGACCACTTGTGCAGGGACAGGGATTTTCCTAGGGCCACCTTTTCATGTGAGACGGGGTGAAGGAGGAGAGAGAAGGGCATGAGAGTGATAGGAGAAGAGGAAGAAGTTCATGGCAAATAGTCTCACTTTTTTCTGAAAAACAAAAAAGAGAAGGTTCTCAGTTGAGGTTAGGAGAGGAGGAGCTATGAAAAATTTGAGGAGGGATGAAAAGGTTTGGAAAGTCATTGGGGAGAGTGGTATAGTGAATTGATAAAGGAAATTTAATAGGACAGCCTAGTAGCAGTGAGAACACAGATGAGTTGGGTGCAGAATGTGGGGTGGAAGGCCCAATTTTACTTCTCTGTAAAGGCTGGAGATTCTTGTAACTTAATTCATCACTTGGTGGGACCAGATCTGCAGTGGGGAGTTAGTGATGACCAGCTCTATGATTGGTTGCATTTAGGAGCCTTTCCATAGTTCATTTGATTAGCTTCATCTTGGATCTCATGAGTTCTAAGCAAGAAAAGACAGGGAAAAAAGGGACACCTGAGGCAGAGATCCTAGCAAGCTCTACTTCTGCATACTCTATGCAGCTCATGATAGCGAATTCTATGCCCCTTTCCCTAAGGATTTGTTTGAATAATGGATAATTCTCTTAACTAGTTGATTTTCCTTATGACTAATGGAAGTATCCCTACTCTGACCCTTTGTTCACATATCCACATAACTTTCAGACTGTTTGGCCACCTTCAGACACTAGGAGTACTTAGGAGAGATGACCCTTGATTTCCAAAACTGTGTTAGTCCTTGGGGGCTAGGTGAAAATGGGTATACGTAGGCTTCCGGTGAAGTGGAGTTAGAAATTTTAACCAATTTGCTGACTGGCCTTCACAATTTCTCTTGTGTAATTCAACTTTTTAACTAATAAAGTTCCAGGACTTGTTTCTAGTCTGTGTCTATTAAAAAGCCTCCTTAAGGCCTTCCTGATAGTAGCCTCACTTCCTTGAAGCTTAATCCCCAGGGAATGTGTGGAAGTGGGAGTTCTGGGGAGGGAGGAGGGGATGAACTTGGAATTGATGGAGAAAGTGAAAAGTCTCCTATCTTTTATTCAAGAAAAATTAGTTCCGCTCCTCAAACCCTTGATTTAGAACTTAAATATTATCAACTTTGGATTCAATATAGGTGAGTCAACCCCAATGTTAAATGTCTCTAGTTCCTATCTGGATTTCTTATCTCCCCTACTAAGTATAAATCTGTGGGGGGCAATGCCTGTCTTGTTTAGCTTTGTATAACCTCCCAAAACCTACTATACAGTTGGCACTTAAAAAGTGATGTTGAATCAGTGAAGAAAGAATTTGTGGGGGAAACAGAATCCTGTTAGTTTTGGGGGATGGGAAGCATATGGTCTACAAAAGAAAGTGGACTCTTAATCTAGAGCCCCTCCCTCTCTTTAAGGTTCTTTTTTACCTGCATTATAATCTTTTCCCTCTTTGACCTCCAAATCACCTCTGTGGTCAAGTAAGAGTGACCTACACAGAGACCCCCCCTCTCCAAATAAATTGGTGAACCCGGAGGACCACAAGTGCATTGGCCCGAGCCTGACCATGCTTCTATTGGTCTTAAGTGGCAGCCTTTTAAAGGTGGGCTTGATTTCCATGTGAAAGAAAGGTCACCAGGAGCCTCTGGTTTCTTTGTATCTTTCTTCTCAAAAACCCCTAGGAGATGTACAGGCCTCCTGAGAACAGGCGGGGTTGGAGAAGCCCAGGAAGGTCCGAGGCCTCCTGCCTCCCTAACCAGTGTTCCTAACCTGGGTCTCTTTGTGCTGCTTACAGGATCTGTCTGGCTCGATAGATGATCTCCCCATGGGGACAGAAGGAGCTCTGAGCCCTGGCGTGAGCACTTCAGGGATTTCCAGCAGCCAAGGAGAACAGAGTAACCCAGCTCAGTCTCCTTTCTCTCCTCATACCTCCCCTCATCTGCCTGGGATCCGAGGGCCCTCCCCCTCCCCGGTGGGCTCTCCTGCCAGTGTTGCTCAGTCTCGCTCAGGACCACTTTCACCTGCTGCAGTGCCAGGTAAGGGAAGGGGCTTGGTGTTGCCTTGGCCCTTTACTGGGAGGAGAGGGGAGCTCCGAGCCACTCTGAGAGTGTCCTAGATGGGTCCCCCAGTGGCTTCCAGGGAAAGATCTTGAATTGACCTCGTATTTGCCGCTGGGTCCTGCCCTCTGAGGAGTTTGGATGCCCCAGGACTTCTCCCTGTCATTACTGACGTTCTCGGGCTTAGCTAACCTGTGTTCTTATTCCTGGAGCAGGCACCCAGATGCCACCTCGGCCGCCCAGTGGCCAGTCAGATAGCATCATGCATCCTTCCATGAACCAGTCGAGCATTGCCCAGGATCGAGGTGAGAGGCTGACCCGTAGAACTCATCTGGGGCTGGAGGAGTGGGGGAAACAGAATGATTGGCACAATGGCCACGGAGCTGGAGAGAGCTTGTTGTGTTAGGCCTTGAAGGGTATTTCTTCACCATGACTTCATGGTGACCGTGGTCATTTCCTTGCCCTCCACCATGGGCCCCGGGCCTGCATTTCCACCATGCGGAGCTGTTCCCCTGGCGAATGGGTGCCGGAGCCAAAGGGCAAATGATGCGGTCCCAGAGGAGTACCAATGGGCAGAGAACAGGGAAACCCCCGCGTCTGTGGCTTCTTTCTTGAATGAGTGACTATATCACTGACCGTCTCTGCTTCCCACAGGCTACATGCAGAGAAACCCTCCGATGCCCCAGTACAGCTCCCCTCAGCCTGGTTCTGCCTTATCTCCTCGTCAGTCGTCAGGACAGATGCATGCAGGCATGGGCTCCTACCAGAACTCCATGGGAAGCTATGGGCCCCAGGGGGGTCAATATGGCCCTCAAGGTGAGAACGTTTCCTGCCCAGAACCACCCTCCAGGGGCTCCTTCCTAAGGATGATTCATCTTGATTATAGGTTGGATAAAGGGGTTTGCCCCCAAGTTGGGAAGCACCACCCAGAAAAAAATGAGAATCAGTTATGCTGCAGAATTGTGGGATAATTGTGTCAGACAAGGGATTCTGAGGGATGTTGTGTTATTGCCAGGACCATAAATGGCATTTGAATCCTAGGAGAAGAGGGTAGTGTTTCCATCTTGAGTAAAAAAGTTGGTTCTTCAGTAAGTGATCAAGGCTGGGGAGGAGACTCAGCCCAGCTCCTAAAGACATGTACTTTGTAGAGAACCTGGAAACCAGCTTTCTGCGGATCCCAACAGGAAAGAATCCACATTAGATTCTTCTTTTACATTACTTTTACATTAGAAAGACCAGATCCGTAGGTCACTCACCTCCCCGTCATTTGAGATGAGTTGCATCACCCTTTGTCATCCCCTTGGGCTGGTGTGTTTGCTGCTGGGGGTCTCTCCCAGATTCTGGCGGCCCTCCAGCCAAGGATGGAGGCTCTGTGGTGTGGAGGACTGCTATGGCTCCCCCGATAACTTCATCTTCTCTCCATCTCCTCCCAGGAGGCTACCCCAGGCAGCCAAACTATAACACCCTGCCCAACGCCAACTATGCAAGTGCAGGGATGGCGGGGAGCATGAACCCCATGGGGGCTGGGGCTCAGATGCACGGCCAGAGCGGCATGCCACCCTACAGCGGACTCCCTCCGGGAAGGATGAGTCATGCCTCCATGGGCAGTCGGCCTTACGGTCCCAACATGGCCAACATGCCGCCTCAGGTTGGGTCGGGGATGTGCCCTCCACCAGGGGGCATGAACCGGAAAGCACAAGAAACCGCCGTTGCCATGCATGTTGCTGCCAACTCCATCCAAAACAGGTACGACTTAGGGCTTCCCCTTGGGTTACACCTGTCCTTGAGAGAGGGGAAAGGCACTGTGCCTGTGGCTTCCTTGTGATGAGGAGTTCCAGGGGCGGGAGGGAAGAGTGGCCCCTTCTCTGTGACTCAGCCTTGGAAAATTGCCTAGAGCTCCGTGAGGGGGTTCCATAACTTGTCCAGGATCCCACAGCCAGTCTATGTGTCTGGGATGGGACTTGAACCCTATTTTGTCTCCACTTTCTATACTACCTCTGATTCTTAGAATTAGATTCAGTACTAGGGATCGATCGGTACCTAGGAAAAGAAAACATCAGACAAAAATGGACCTAGTTCCTTAGGTATACATCATGCTGCTTCCTCCTATCATGCTATCATGAATAGGTCTCCCCTCTCTAAATGTCCTCTGGAGAGAAAGGTATTCCTTGTTTTCTCAATCATCTATATAACAAATCGTTAAGATCTTTCTTCTAATAGTGGGTAGAGTTAAGATTAATTTTCAATCTGCTTTGTATTCTGTGTTGACGATGCGATGATAAAGCTTAGGTTAATTTGAATTTTCGGTATTGAATTGAACTGCCAGTTGGGCAGCTGGAACGTTAAAGGAATGGTGATTGTCAATTTCTTAATAAGTAATGTGGTCCTGCTCGCCAGGAAATTTCTTCTGCAGTCACAGTCTCCCATGGGTGGCCAGGGCAGAGGAGCCAGTGAACAGTCTAAGGTGTTTCTGATTCCCTTGGCTCTGGTCACTGAGGCTTGAGCAATTGGGTTTAATGGCTAAAAAGTCCAGATCTTTGGTCTTTCCTGACCATTGGTGGGCAAGTCATAACTTTTGTCTTTGGCCCTTAGGCAGCCAGCCCAATGGGACCTGAGATTTTAAATGTGTATTATGCTATCAAGATTTAGATAATCTACTGAGGAAGTGAGAGGAGGAGGATTAATTTTTTCCTCAAAGGAGGATAGGTTGTAACTGTAAAGAGTGGATTTGGTAGAAAGATACCTAGAGCAGTCAAAGTCCTAGAAATGCAGTCTCCATGACAGGTCAGTATGAGGTAGGGAGGCAGCACTGCCCCTGGGAAACAGAAGGCCAGTCACCATCACACTGACCTGCATTTTCTAGTCATTAGGTTAGACCTTGAGCCAGACAGGAATTTTAGCTGGGAAGAGCCAGGGCAGAGTAGGGAAATACTCAAGATAAGATGGAACAAAAGAGGTAAAAGACATAGAGGAGTTACTGGTCTTCAGTAAGGTTCTTTCTGATGTCTTGACATCCTTAAAATACAGCTACTGTTTCCTGTTTAGAGTTTATAAACCCTCTAGCATCCTATGTAGGGAGATAGAAGATAAGACTATCTAGGTCAGCCTTTGCACATTTCTGTTTTCTTGAGACCATTCATTTTTCTCCATGCAGACCTTCTGGCCAAGTTGAAAAACAATTGTACATTCTTGGAGTTCCTAATTAAACTCACCTTCCTTATCTCTATCTTTCCTCTTCAGGCCTCCAGGTTATCCCAATATGAATCAAGGGGGCATGATGGGAACTGGGCCTCCTTATGGGCAAGGACTTAATAGTATGGCTGGCATGATCAACCCTCAGGGTCCCCCCTATCCCATGGGTGGGAACATAGCCAACAATTCAGCAGGTAGGTCCTGGTTTGGTCATAGCTTATTGAAAAGATTCATGGGATCACAGCCAGTGTCACAAGGCTTACATATTCTCTTGTTCTTTAGGGATGGCAGCTAGCCCAGAGATGATGGGTCTCGGGGAAGTCAAATTAACGCCGGCCACCAAAATGAACAACAAGGCAGATGGAACACCTAAACCCGAGTCCAAATCTAAGGTAAAGCTGCTTCTTGACTCTTTGGTCTTCCCTAATTAGAACAGAAGGATGGGGATGAATAGGTTAGGGCATACCAAAGTGACACTGGTCAGAACTGCTTCCTTCTATTTTAAATTTGTATTTCTTTTATTTTTACATCATCTTAATTTCTGAATATTTATTCTTCCCCTCTCCCCACTCTAGTCAACATGCTGCTGCTTATAACAAAAAGCAAAGAGAAGGAAAAGAATCAGTTGAACAAAACTGTCATGTTGATTCTGACAGGATGGGCAGTATTCTGCACCTGTGGTTTCTCTCCTCTCCAAGGGAAAGATGGATATTTTCTCATCTTTTCTTTGGGGCCAAGTTTGGTTATTCTAATTACAAAGCAATAACTTTTTTTTTTTTTTTCCCCCTTTCAGTTTATATTGTTAGTCAATCATGCATATAGTTTGTCTGGTTCTGTTTACTTCACTCTTCATCACTTCATAGAAATCTTCCCATGCTTCTCTGGATTTCTTCACAGTTATTATTTCTTATAGTGCAATAAGATATTCCATTACATTTCATGTAACTACATTTATTTGGCCATTGCTTGCTCATTTTTTCCTACTTCTCACCCAACATAAAAAGTGTTACTATGAATATTTTGTTCTACATTGTACTTTTCTGTCTTTAACTTCCTTGACACTGTGTGCCTAGGAGTGGGGACCTCTGAATAGTCCTAGACATTTTAGCAATTTCTTAGCAAAATTCTGAATCGGTTTCCAAGGTGAGCCGATTCATAGTTCTACCAATAGTATGTTGTTATGCCTGTCTTTCTCTCAGCCCTTTTATCATTTACTCTTTCGATCTTTTCATCATCTTTGCCGTTTTGCCAGATGACAAGGGAAATCTCAGGGTAATTTTGGTTGACTTTTTTCTTCTTTGTAATTTCTAGCACTCTTCAGTGTTAGCTGCTAATAGTCTGCAATTCTTACTTTGGGAACAATTAGGGCCTGTCTTTTTTAAAGGTGGGGTGGAGAGAGTACAAGCAGTAAACCAAGAAGCAGGAAGACCTGGGGAAGGTCCAGCGTGTGGACCTGGCTCTGTTTGTGGGGGGATGGAGGGGAGAGAGAGAGAGGTCTTGGTGACCTTTTCACTGTCCCTTCAATGAGCTGATTGAACCAGGTGATCTCTAAGCTCCCTTCCAAAAATATGGCTAAGCAATATTTGTATTCCTCCCTCATTCTTCCTTCCCATCAAAAATTTCTTCATTTCAATCCATCCAATGGATTCTCCCCTTGGAGTTGTGCCTCCTGCTGTCATCCAAAGATAGGCAGCCTGAGTCTATGCTCAGAGCAGTCGTAATGATCAGTGCCTAACCACATACAGTTTTAGGGATGTGGAAGATGAAACTTGGGTCCTTGGCTACCTTAGCTATGAGAAACATAGTCTGATAGGACAGCAGCTTAGAAATCCAGCTTCATGTGGATTTGCACCATTCCTAATCTTAGTTTCTTCTATAAAATAGAAATAATAAATAAAAATAGAATAGGGAAAAACAAAAAGTTAGACTCTATCAACTTTGGGGGGGCTCCTCATCTAGTTCATTTTCTTGTGTCCTAAGGAAAAAGTACCTAATATTCCAACTGAATGTGGGTCATTCTTCGAGTCCTTTTGGGACTTTCAAGCTCTCCTCTGGAGAGTATGTACTGATGTGTGGCCAGGACTCTGCAGTGGCAACTTTCTTTCCAGCAAACTCTAGTCAAAGAACTGACTCTCCTTTAATCTTTCAACCTTGAGTAAAAATGATTCCCATTCTCAAACTCAGGGTGGGAAAACCCTGTATTCTTCTTTGTCTTTATTCTTGCCCTTCTCCACCCCTAAGTGAGAACCTTGGGAGAGCCTTGGAACAGGCCTGGGATCTAGGACTCATTCCCATGACCCTCTGACCTGCCCCCTCCCCTTCCAGAAGTCCAGTTCCTCCACTACCACCAATGAGAAGATCACCAAGTTATACGAATTAGGGGGTGAGCCTGAGAGGAAGATCTGGGTGGACCGTTACCTTGCCTTCACGGAAGAGAAAGCAATGGGCATGACCAACCTGCCTGCTGTGGGCAGGAAACCCTTGGACCTCTACCGCCTCTACGTGTCTGTGAAGGAGATTGGCGGACTGACTCAGGTGAGGACATGACGTTCTGATTCCCTCCTTTCACTCACAGGGTTTTTTAGGTGACAGTCTGATGGAGCCTCCAAAGCTGGTACAGTCCCTGCTCTGAAAGCTTAATGTCATAGAGGACCCAAATGTGGGATAAATGGAAGGCTCAGGGCCATGATGGGTAGAGCATTCTAGTCACAAGTGAAGCTAGAGAGACATGTCCTCAATTCTCAGAAAATGTTCCTCTCTGCGATTAGATTTCAAAAGCTATTTGGAAAAGACAGTGTCAGTCAACTACCTGAGCAGAGATGTATTTCAGAGCTCATTGGCATTTAATACTAAAAGTTAAACAGCAGGCTTAATGAAGGAGAGCCTAATCTCTTTATAAGGCACCATGCTAAGAACTGTATTCAGTCTTAAAAAAGAAACTCTGGGTCTTATCTTCTAACATCTAATTTGACAAAACAGGAGGGGGACAGTGAATGACAACCCTCCAGAATACCCATCTTCGTGTGAGTTTGAAATCACTTAGAGCAGTGTCTGGACCCTGGTTTAGAGCTGAGTTTTGGAGTGTTACGTGACCCAAATGAAGGAGGGCTTTTTTAGGAAGTGTCTCATCAAAACCTATCAACCAGCTGTGGAATATGAGTTTCCATCCTCTGAACTGTCAGTTCCCCTCTTTCCACAGATACCCACAAACTCAAATATCCTTTCCTCTAGTGATCTCCCTAGACCTTCCATCAAGGAAGGCAGCCGCTTGACGCCTAAGAATAATCCTGCTTTGTGCACCTGGTGCTATGCTCCTCAACACTTGTTCGCTCAGACAGAAGAAAAAAACAATAATTGGTTGAGTTTGTCTTGTAGAACATAACGGTCCATCTTCCCTTGCATCTGGATGTCATGAACAACACTGGGATAGGCACCCATTTATTGACAAGACAGTCTCCCTGCCTTAAGAGAGTGTACATTTTGAGGGTATAAAGCCAAAATACTTAGAATGTTAAGACTCTTTATGAAAGGGAGATACCAATTAGTATGCATTTATTAACTGCTTGCTATGTGCCAGGCCCTGTGCTGGATCCTGTGGCTGCAGACATAGAAACAAGATGGCTCTGACCCCCTTGAGGGACTTAGGTTTAGTGGAAGGGGGAGGGGAAGAAAGAGATGTATATAAATTAAAATAAATATCAAACATACTAAGTCAGCACCAGGTAACATCAGAGACTGAGAGCAGCTTGACTTGTTGGCAAGTCTTCAGCATCTCTGGACACTTTTTTCCCCCAGCCTTATCACTTACTCATCTTCAACCATGGGCATCGTGGACAAGTTAAGACACACCTCTGAGCCTCAGTTTGCATTTTGTTGATCTCTAGAGTATCATTTAGGTCCCTACTAACCATATGAATATGAATTACTAGGTTATATGCTTCTGACTATAATAAGTACAATAGGAATTCAAAGAAAAGAGTAATAAATGGAAGGGACTTGGTTTGACCCCTAATGGGTATGTATCATTTAGAGGTTTAAGTAATCTGAAGAGGACATTCGGTATAAGGAACAAGGTAGGAGAGCAACCCATGCCGCGGACAGCCTGCTTAAAGTGGCCAGAGAGGGATATGCTTTGGGTAGCAGTGGGAAATCGTGTCAGCGTCAGGAACTGCTGAGAACCCAGTATGGACAGAGCCCCAGCTGTTTTGGGGGAAGCTCTAAAAACAAAAATGACCAAGTCTGTTCTTAAGGGGCTCCTGCCCCGGGGTGGGAAGCGTGTGTCTCGGAGATCCCACTTCCTGTTCTTAGCTTCACCCGCTAGCATCTTGGTTTTGGCCCCTTTCTCAGAAAAGCGCTTTCATCCTTGGAATTTCAGATCCAACTTTGTTGGACCTTGCTAGGTAGTATTGCCTTGGTCTGTGTTTGTTTCTCCCTTCTAAACTGTAAGCCCCTTTGAGGTCAGGGACTGCATTTCTCCATCGCTCCCCCAGGACCAGTCCCGTGCATTGACCAGGCTGCAATGATGCCTTTGCATCCTGGATAAATAAGACCGCATAGACAAATTTAAAAATAAAAGCAGCTGTGGGACATCAGTAAAGAGACTCCCCATTGTCTGCGCTATTGTGTCCAGTCCCTTCTTTAGCCCTCCTCCTGGGTCCGGACATGTATTTTGGGGTGAGTGACTATCACCTCACTCCAAGGTGAGCCCTAAGAGGGGCCTTTTAAAGAGCCTGTTTGTTGCAGCTTCTGTGGTGTGTGGGTTGTTTGAATGATTGCTAGTGTATTAATTTATAAGAATATTCAAGCTGTAAATCAGTGGCTGCTGAAAAAGGTACGGCATGTGCCGATGAGGAGGCTTAGTGATAAAATGATGAGTACATAGGGGGACATTAGTATGGGAAGGGTGTGAACCAACATTTTCGGGGTATGGGCCGATAGCTTATTTAGCTGACCTTACTAGGATGTGGTGTAATGGGAGCACAAAGGGTTCTGAGTTCTTTAATATAGGTTCGAGACCTGTTATCCTAGAAATAAGGGGGCTTGCACCCCCTATTTTTATCCTATCAAGATAACTCTTTTGTCAGACATATTCTTATTTTCTATATTTTGGGGGGGATACATGCACTTAACGGAATCACAACTTACCATATGTGACAGGAGTTTCTCCGGAGTAGTTGGGGATAATTACCCCCAGTTTTTACTGAAAAGAAGCGGGATGCTCACAGGGTGGAAGTGACTTGGCCAGGGTCACATGACTCGTGGAGCCTGTACTCCCTGACTCCAGGTCTGACCCCTCTTCCTGCGTCTGTCACAATAATGGAGGATGCCTGCAGATTTATCCTCAAAATTCTGCCCCAGCGACGGCCCGATTTCTGGTCCCACAGAGGCCTGGGCTGCACTAGGCAGGAAGGGGGGTGAGGGAGGAGTTCCCGCTTGAGACTCGGTGAGGGCGCCCAGACGTCGGGCCTTTACGCAAAGCAGCAGCTGGCGCGGCCCGGCCCGCCCTCACCCCGCTTGGTTATGCAGGTCAACAAGAACAAGAAGTGGCGGGAGCTGGCCACCAACCTCAACGTGGGCACCTCGAGCAGCGCCGCCAGCTCCTTGAAGAAGCAGTACATCCAGTGTCTCTACGCGTTTGAGTGCAAGATTGAGCGGGGAGAAGACCCTCCCCCGGATATCTTTGCAGCCGCAGATTCCAAGAAGTCCCAGCCCAAGATCCAGCCGCCATCACCAGGTGAGCCCGAGCTGAATGACCGTTGAGGGGCCGTCCTAGGCCTCCCGCCCCGCCCCTGGGGGCGCAGTCTCTCCGCCGGCCTCAGAACGCGGGGCTGGCTTGGGGCTGGCTTGGGGCTGCCGGGCAGAGTCTCAGCCACCGCCGGGTTTTAGTTCTCAATGCGCACCTGGCAAGGTGCCAAATGTTTGTAAATCTGTGAGTGGGAGGGCCGGCAGGGGGTGGGGGGAACGACAAATGGCTGGGAGGCTGGGGATGTCTGGGAGTCTCCGCTCACTGATGTCAGCGCCTTAGAATGCGGCCCAGACCCAGCCGGAATTCCCAGGGGAGCCGAGATGGAAATGAATGGGGAGGCCGGAGGGCGGGGGAGGGGTTATGAATGAAACTCCCCGCTGCCAGGGACTCTGCCCACCCTCCTCCGAGCCGCGGCCACAGCCGGGAGGGGAGCGCGGACAGGGTGCCAGGAAGGTGGGGTGTAAACAAACATGCCCTGCCGCTGACCTCTGAGGATTTTAATGAATAGCTGGAATGACTCATCAGCCCGCTCGGCTGAAGCCATGGGATATCGGGTGCTGGGAATGGTAACTAATGGAAACATTAATTACCACGAGTCCGCTGCTTTGCAGCCTCGGAGCGCGGACTTGTCCCAGCCCTCAGTGAGACTGGGGAGCCCGGGGCTGGGGTCCCAGCGGAAGGGCACGGGCAGCCCCGGGGCTGGCGGCGGGAGTCCCTCCCCTTGGGTGGTCACCAAGCTTTAGAGAACATTTGCCCGCCGGGTGCCGTGGTCAGAAGCGGTGCCCTTGGTCCTGGGCCTTGTTGGCATGCGCAAGGGAAGTAGCTGAGAAGCAGCCAAGAGTTATCTGTTCGCATTAATTGCCCCCATTCCTCTTCTCCTCTTCTGTGGATAAGAGAAGGAAAGCGGGAGGAAGTCACTCTGGGGCGGGTGTCTCCCGTGTGTGACAGGGGTCTCCCCGCCCTTCCCACCCATGGGCTTTTCTGTGGAAACGCACACGGAGAGTAGGACTTTCTGCAGTGTTCACTGCTCCTGTCTCTGTTGCAGCGGGGTCAGGGTCCATGCAGGGGCCACAAACCCCTCAGTCAACCAGCAGTTCCATGGCAGAAGGAGGAGACTTGAAGCCACCAACTCCAGCATCCACCCCACATAGTCAGATGCCCCCTTTGCCAGGCATCAGGTAACGCACTGGACGTGGGGCCTGGGGGGGCTCATCAGTGCTAGGTGCGAGGTGGTGGTCCCCGCATGGCAGCGCCGAGTCTGCCCCCAGCCTTTCCTGGCAGTCATTGGGAAAAGATCAGAGAGGGGGATGGGATGACTGGGCTTCTCATTGGGTTTTCTCGTTCCTGAGCAGGAGCAACTCTGTGGGGATCCAGGATGCTTTTGCTGATGGAAGCGACCCCACGTTCCAAAAGCGAAATTCCATGACTCCGAACCCTGGGTACCAGCCCAGCATGAATACCTCTGACATGATGGGGCGCATGTCCTATGAGCCAAATAAGGATCCTTACGGCAGCATGAGGAAAGGTGACTGTGCCCTGGCGTCCTCCCCTCCGCCTCCGCCATCGCATGCTAAGGAGTCACCTTCTCCAGTACCATCCTCACTCCTTGTCCCGCCTCCTCTCGCTTCCCCTCACAGCGGAGACCCTTGTGTTGATTTCCCATGTGTTTTGAGCCTGTGGCGGAGCAGGCAGGCACCAAGTCAAACCCGGGCTTTGAGCTGCCCCTCCGTTGTGTCTAGAGCTCCGGCTTCCCCCCTCTCCCCTTCTTACTGTTTTGTCTTCTACTTCTAGCTCCAGGAAATGATCCTTTCGTGTCCTCAGGGCAGGGCCCCAACAGTGGGATGGGGGACCCCTACAACCGTGCCACAGGCCCTGGTTTGGGGAATATGGCAATGGGACAAAGGCAGCATTACCCGTATGGAGGCCCTTACGACAGAGTGAGGTGAGTGGGGTAGATGAGAGGCCTCTGGAAACAATAGTGACTTGTCTCTAGCACTTTGGGGCTCTCGGAGGTCAATAGTGCAAGTGGTGTTTCCTCATTTTGTAGATACTGCCTCAGAGAGCTTGTGATGTGACTGAGGGCACAGTTGGCACAGAACAGGGCAGTATGGGTTCCACAGAACTAAACCGCTACCCTCTCTGGTGACTGAAGCCCAGAATACGAGTCCTTCTGCTTCTTTCTTTGACCTAGGGCGGAGTCCGGACTCGGACCCGAGGGAAGCCTGGGCACCGGGGCCCCACAGCCAAACCTCATGCCTTCCAACCCAGACTCGGGGATGTACTCTCCCAGCCGCTATCCCCCGCAGCAGCAGCAGCAGCAGCCGCCACAGCCGCAGCAGCAGCAGCAGCGGTCAGTGAGCACGGCCTGCGTCTCGGGGTCAGGCAGCTGTCGGGTGCTCTGGACTCCTCCTCTCGCTCACACGCTTCTCTCTGTCTCACAGGCACGATTCCTATGGCAATCAGTTTTCCACTCAAGGCACCCCTTCCAGCAGCCCATTCCCCAGCCAGCAAACCGCAATGTACCAACAGCAGCAGCAGGTGAGTTTGGGGCCCACGTCGGGTAGAAGAAGGGGTCCTGAACTTAGGTCCAAAGAAACAACCTTCCCTTCAAATGTGGATCCTTCTTGGTAAATTCATCCAGCCTGATGGAAAGCAGTAGAGGTTTTTAATTTCTTAAAAATTGATTTTTTTTAACTTGTTTCTACTGTTTAATGATAATACAACCCTCTTGTAGAAGTTTGTGTTTAGGAACATATGTATTTTGTGTCTCCCCTGTTGAACTCCTGAGAGCTCTCCTCAGTGACTAGGAAAAAGCCGCAGGCTAGTCCTGGGATCAGTCTGCCGCAGTGACTGCTTTGCTTTCTAAGATAGAGGAACGAATCCTTTTTTGGGAGGCGGGGGAGAGGGGGTGCTAAGGGCATGAAAATTGCCCTTAATTTTGGACTGGGTTAAACAATCAATTTGTTTTGGTAAACTGCTTTTTTCCTCTTGTTTTTTATTCTGTCATATGAGATAGCTGAATTTTAGAGTTCAGGAAGGTCTGTGTTGGGAAATGGATATGACATAAAAACAAAGTATACCAGTAAAAAATGTTAAGGGGAACTGGAAAACCTACGGGGAAGGAGAGAACCAGTGGGAAGGAAGAACTCCTTGTCACCTTCAGAAACTGCTTTAGGAAATGTTCCTGAAGGCAGCTCTGCTGCTCCTGTGTCTGCAGCCCCTCACCATGGTGTCCATCTCGGCCACATTCTCGCGTTGCCTCTGGTTCCCAGAATGTTTCATACACCTTTCCCTTTATGTCCATTTCCTAGAATTATAAGCGGCCCATGGATGGCACCTATGGCCCTCCGGCCAAGCGCCACGAAGGGGAGATGTACAGCGTGCCGTACAGCAGCGGACAAGGCCAGCCGCCACAGCAGCAGTTGCCCCCGGCCCAGCCCCAGCCAGCCAGCCAACAGCAACCAGCCCAGCCATCTCCCCAACAGGACGTGTACAACCAGTATGGGAATGCTTATCCCACCGCTGGTGCTGATCGCCGGCCGGCAGGAGCCCCTCAGAACCAATTCCCATTCCAGTTTGGCCGAGATCGGGTCTCGGCACCCCCTGGCTCCAATGCCCAGCAGAGCATGCCGCCCCAGATGATGGGTGGCCCCATGCAGCCGACTACAGAGGGTCCCCAACAGGGCACCATGTGGCAGGGGCGCAATGATATGGGCTACAACTACCCCAATCGGCAGAACACAGGCTCTGCCCCCCAGGGGCCTGCCTACCATGGGGTGAACCGAACAGATGAAATGCTGCACACAGATCAGAGGGTCAATCACGAGGGCCCGTGGCCTTCCCATGGCACCCGCCAGCCTCCATATGGTCCCTCGGCCCCTGTGCCCCCCATGACGAGGCCCCCTCAGTCTAACTATCAGCCCCCGCCCAGCATGCAGAATCACATTCCTCAGGTATCCAGTCCCGCGCCCCTTCCCCGGCCCCTGGAGAACCGCACATCGCCCAGCAAGTCCCCGTTCCTACACTCGGGGATGAAGATGCAGAAGGCAGGTCCTCCAGTGCCTGCCTCACACATAGCACCTGCCCCCGTGCAGCCCCCCCTGATCAGGCGGGACATCACTTTCCCTCCCGGCTCCGTGGAAGCCACACAGCCCGTATTGAAACCCAGGAGGCGGCTCACGACGAAAGATATTGGTAAGGAGACTTCCCAAGAGGAGCTTCCCCATTTGGAGATCAGGGCTGATTAATCCCTCCCAAAACTGAGAGAGGGTTCAACTCGGATTAATGTTCAGCCTCCCTCTCGGCCTTGAGAGTGGTCATTGGTCTGTAAGCTTGAGAGTCTGGTACTGAGCTAGTGTCAGGCTTCTCTGGTGAGCTGGGCGAGCGCACGGTGCTGGGCGGACTGGCAACTGCTCATTCTGCTCACAGGAGGGGTGCTGATGGAGCTGGCTCTAGAGACCAGACTTCCTCACCTCCTGTTTCATCAGCTTTGATGTCTGTGTGAGGACAGAGACCCTGGGGAACCTTTCACAAATGATGTTCTTCTCCACAACCGAGGGAGGGTTGCCCAAGAGAATTCTTGATTAGTGATGATTCAGAACTAGTTGACCTCTCCTTGGATCTGGACATCCCATTGGCTTTTGTTCTATTTGGTTGGCCAGAATTCATTTAATGACCTCTCTCAAGCTTCCACCTGTGGGTTGGTTGCCATTCATATAGAAGAAAAAAGGAGATCCTTCAGCCTAATGGAAGTTCCAGCTCTGGTCCCTTTGAGGCCCTAGGAGCTTGTGGCACATAATTGCCAAATGACGTGGTACTCTTAGTTCCTTTGGGCAGGTACTTGGGCGGGAGAAGCCTCTCGGGTGGGTACTTGAGGTGTCCTCCCCAAAACCTCTACAAGCCAACTTTTGGGCAAGTCTTGACCAACCACTTGGGGATCCACAAAGCACTGATGGGGAGGAGGGCGGTGCTGTGTTTCAGGAACCCCAGAGGCGTGGCGAGTGATGATGTCCCTCAAATCGGGCCTGTTGGCAGAGAGTACGTGGGCCTTAGACACCATCAACATCTTGTTGTATGATGACAACAGCATTATGACCTTCAACTTGGGCCAGGTGAGCATCCATGGCTAGGGGAGAGGGTCTTGGGATAGAACTGGAGGAAGGTATTGAGCCAGTAGTCAAGCACTCCAGTATTTGCTGTGTGGCATAGGGCCGGAATTAGGGGCAGGGTCTGGATCTGTTGGTCCGAGGTTCGGCACTGGATGGGTGATCCCATGGGCTCCACTCAAGTCCCAGAATGGGCCATTAAAGCAATATCTTTTCACTTCTAGCATCTTCCCTTTAAACTCTTCTGACTAAAGAACTTGGAAACTATCATTTTGCCTTTGAACTTGGTCTGTACAGGAGGAGTTTGGAGGATATGACAAGATGAAAAGGAACAAATTTTTTAAAATTTTTTAAATTTTTCTTAGTTGATATTGATATAAATAACAGGTTCTCTTCCTAGAATCAGTAAAAATATATTGCCATGTGAAATCCACCTATTTTTGTGTCCTGAACCCTTTTGCAACTGCTGAAGTCTACAGACTCCTCTCAAACATGTTTTTGAATGCCTAAAATAGAATATATAAGATTAAAAGGGAAACTAATTACATTTGAAATACAGTCTGTAATCATGTGTGATCTAGCAGCAGGTCTCATAACTACAATTGATCTCAAAGCAGTGATAAGCATAAGTATTATATGGAGTATTGGTAACAACAGGAATGTGATACAATGGTACCTGTTGTTTCTGTTGGTAACAGAGTCACATGTGCTGCTTGTAATACTCCTGGGTTTGAATTTGCCTACAATCGTAATCAAAGGAGAGGCTAAATTTCAAATAAAGGTTGAAAATAAAAATATGAATTTCGTTTCCTCTCCAAGCTCACAGACCTTCTAAATTCCCTCAAAGCACCCCAGGGTCTCTTAGCTTCTTTTCTCACCTTTAGTTTGGTCAAGCCCACATATTTTTGCTGTTAGATTCTTTCCTTGTGTAGTCCTAATGTTTTCAAGCTCTGCTATGAGAGTGAAGGGAAAAATTATAATTAATGTTAGAGTAGCTTTGATTTTTTTTTTTTTAAGTGCTATCTATTTACAAAGCTGAAATCCCTGATCTTCTGTCAGGAAAACATGGACTTTTTGACCTTTTCCAGTAATGGGAATAAGCTTATGGTCATTAATAAGACTGCTAATGCACATTCTTAGATCTGTAAAATGCTTAATCTGCAAGGAACCTTAAAGTTTTATCTTGTCCCCCCATTATCATTTGTCTCTCCACCCCTATTCCTCAAATTCTATAAAAGAGGACACAAAAGCCCAGAATATATAGAGTCAATGAGTATATTGTTTTTCTGTGAAGACACCAGTACTCCTGGCCTTTAGAGAGCAAAGGACTGTCCTTGATGTTCTGTAGACTCCTGAGGCCTTTCTGGGAGACCAAGGATGCTGGAGGGCAGGTGATTTGGATCCTCGGCCATCTGTCCCCTTCTGTATAGTTCTGGGCCCTGCTGTCCAACAGGACGTGAAGAAGATACAGAGAAAGTGAAGGGAAATGCCCCAGTGTGGGAGGGGAGGGAGCTAGAGAGAGGTCCAGTGACTTCCAGAGCTCAGATTGTTTGATTGGTTGGGCCAGCATAATAACTGCTCTGAAGCAGATTGAGAAGTCTTTTGGCCAATTGTTCTATATCTCTTGATGGACCAGCCCAAAACACAGACACACTTCCTAGATGGCCTCTGGTCGGACAGCTCAGAGGACTTTGAGTTCCCTCTGGAGAGCTCTGAGGATAGGGGAGATCCCTGGCAGTGTGTGCGGGGCGCACGCGTGAGCTGGGACAGGCGCAGGACAGGGATGACTGTGTAGGCCCCGGAGGGCACTCCCCCTGTCACACTCCTTGTTTGGGCCCCTTTTTCTCCTCACTGGCTGCTCTTGTTTCTGTTCTAGCTGCCGGGACTGTTGGAGCTCCTTGTGGAATATTTCCGGCGTTGCTTGATTGAGATCTTTGGCATTCTGAAGGAGTATGAGGTGGGTGACCCAGGTCAGAGAACATTGCTAGACCCGGAGAGATTCAAGAAAGCTTCCAGCCCGTCCCCAGCGGAAGGGGAAGAAGAGGAGGAGCTTCTGAGCCCCAAGATAGAAGAGGAGGAGGAAGAGGAGGAGGCTGCATTTGCAGGCAAGGACAAGGTGCTCTCAGAGAGCAGCGAGGAGAAGCTTGTCAGCAAGTTTGACAAGCTGCCTGTCAAAGTCGTGCAGAAGAATGACCCCTTTGTGGTGGACTGCTCGGACAAACTGGGGCGAGTGCAGGAGTTTGACAGCGGCCTGCTACACTGGCGGATCGGCGGCGGGGACACTACCGAGCACATCCAGACACACTTTGAGAGCAAGATGGAGCTGCCTGGGAGCCAGTCCCGGGAGCCCGTGCCTGTGGCCCCTCAGAAGCGGCTCCCTGCTGCCGAGAGCACCTCCGGAGGGAGAGATAAGGAGGCCCCCCTGCCAGACGGCCCCGCAGAGAAGCGGATCACTGCCACCATGGACGACATGTTGTCGTCTCGGCCCAGCACCCTGTCCGAAGAGGGCCCCAAGAATGCTGAGACCCCCAAGGAGAGCGGCAAGTTTCCTTTTGGCATCAATCCAGTGCAGAGCCACCGGAACATCAAGATCCTCGAAGACGAGCCCCACAGTAAGGACGAGACCCCACTGTGCACCCTCCTGGACTGGCAGGACTCCCTCGCCAAGCGCTGCGTCTGCGTCTCCAACACCATCCGGAGCCTGTCGTTTGTGCCGGGCAACGACTTTGAGATGTCCAAGCATCCCGGGCTGCTGCTGATCCTCGGCAAACTCATCCTGCTGCACCACAAGCACCCGGAGCGCAAGCAGGCGCCGCTGACCTACGAGAAGGAGGAGGAGCAGGACCAGGGGGTGAGCTGCAACAAAGTGGAGTGGTGGTGGGACTGCCTGGAGATGCTCCGGGAAAACACCCTGGTCACGCTCGCCAACATCTCAGGTCAACTGGACCTCTCCCCGTACCCCGAGAGCATCTGCCTGCCGGTTCTGGACGGACTCCTGCACTGGGCGGTCTGCCCTTCGGCCGAAGCCCAGGACCCCTTCCCCACCCTGGGCCCCAATGCCGTCCTCTCCCCCCAGAGACTGGTTCTGGAAACCCTCAGCAAACTCAGCATCCAAGACAACAACGTGGACCTGATCCTCGCCACGCCCCCCTTCAGTCGCCTGGAGAAGCTGTACAGCACCATGGTGCGCTTCCTCAGTGACCGAAAGAACCCCGTGTGCCGGGAGATGGCCGTGGTGCTGCTGGCCAACCTGGCCCAGGGAGACAGCCTGGCCGCCCGGGCCATCGCCGTGCAAAAGGGCAGCGTCGGGAACCTGCTGGGCTTCCTGGAGGACAGCCTGGCTGCCACCCAGTTCCAGCAGAGCCAGGCCAGCCTCCTGCACATGCAGAATCCCCCCTTTGAGCCGACCAGCGTGGACATGATGCGCCGGGCGGCCCGGGCGCTGCTCGCCCTGGCCAAGGTGGACGAGAACCACTCGGAGTTCACATTGTACGAGTCACGGCTGCTGGACATCTCGGTGTCGCCGTTGATGAACTCATTGGTCTCACAAGTCATTTGTGACGTACTGTTTTTAATTGGCCAGTCATGACAGCCGTGGGATGGACACCTCCCCTGTGTGTGTGTGCGTGCGTGGAGAACTTAGAAACTGACTGTTGTCCTTTATTTATGCAAAACCACCTCAGAATCCAGCCCGCCCTGCGCTGTCCTGCTTCTCCCTGGGGGAAATCTTTCCTGCCTCTCTTCCCACCCCCTCCCCTCCCCCCACCCCCCACCCTTCTTTCTCAAGAAGACAGAGTTCTGCCTACATAGAAGACTTTTTTTTATTTTAACCAAAGTTACTGTCGTTTACAGTGAGTTTGGGGAAAAACAAATAAAATAACGGCTCGCCCAGTTCTTGCATCGATGGGACGCCACCTTTCATAACTGTTTTTAATGGTAAAAAAAAAAAAAATAGAAAAAAAAAACACAAAAACTCTGAAGGACAAAAAAAAGGTGACTGCTGAACTGTGTGTGGTTTCTTGTTGTACATTCACAATCTTGCAGGAGCCAAGAAGTTACCAGTTGTGAACAGACCCTGTTCAATGGAGAGGCCTGTGCAGTAGAGTGTAGGACCTTCATGTACTGTACTGTACACCTTATACTGTAAACATACTGTAATAATGTCTCACATTGAAAAAAGAGAAAATGCTGGATCAGCAGCAAGCTGTAGTTTTTAAAAATGTTTTTAGTTAAACGTTGAGGAGAAAAAAAAAGGCTTTTCCCCCAAAGTATCATGTGTGAACCTACAACACCCTGACCTCTTTCTCTTCCTCCTTGATTGTATGAATAACCCTGAGATCACCTCTTAGAACTGGTTTTAACCTTTAGCCGCAGTGCCCTGCGCGGCTGCGTGTGTATATAGATGACGTTGTACATTGCACATACCCTCTGGAGCCCCACAGTTTGGTCCCTAGCCACGCCCCTGCCCTCCTCCTTTATAGTATGACGAGTTATAACAAGTTGGTGACCTGCCCAAAGCGAGACACAATTATTTAATCTCTTGCCAGACATCTCTCCTCTTGGAGGTGATGCTGTACAGGTCTCTGTGTAAAAAGTCATTGCTGTCTCAGCAGCCAATCAACTTATAGTTTATTTTTCCTGGGTTTTTTTTTTTTTTTTTTTTTTTCGTTTTCGTTTTCGTTTTGTTTTCTTTCTAATCGAGGTGTGAAAAAGTTCTAGGTTCAGTTGAAGTTCCTGATGAAGAAACACAATTGAGATTTTTTTCAGTGATAAATTCTGCATATTTGTATTTCAAACAATGTAGCTAAAAAAACTTGATGTAAATTCCTCCTTTTTTTCCTTTTTTGGCTTAATGAATATCATTTATTCAGTATGAAATCTTTATACTATATGTTCCACGTGTTAAGAATAAATGTACATTAAATCTTGGTAAGATGTTTGTAAGGGTTTTTATTTTCTAACAGAAAGGGTCACTGCTGGTGGCCGCCTTCTTCAGGAAACCGAGCCGCTGCATTTTCTTGTTTCTTTACCTTCCTAAGGAGCAAAGAGGAATCCACATCAGAGCTCTGGCCAGCCTGGATGGAAAAAGGAAGGCCCCCATTCCTCAGCAGCTTATCTACTACACCAGTGGGTCTAAAGCCAAGGGAGACCTTCCAAGGTCTCCATTAAAGATGAGAAATCAGGCTCAGTCATTGGCCAAAGACTAGAATTTGAATTCAGCTCTTCCGGACTCCAAACTCTGCTCTTAGACTGCTGTCTTCCCTGCAGGTTCACAGTTGTGAGGATAAAACATAAAAATGTAAAGGGGAAGCAGAGCACTAGCAAAGACCTCCTAGAGGAGCCGGCCCCTGGCAACAAAAGAAGGAATGCAGCTGGAGAGAGCACTGTAGGAGGGCAGGGAGCAGCTGGCTAGTGGTCCAGGCTGGCTGGGACACGGAGAGCCCAAAGTGGAGAGATCTCTGGGAGCAAGCTAGAGAGCTTGGAGGAAGAGAGAGAGAACTGGGTCTGGAAAAAGGAAGATAGTCTTTTCGAGCATAATAGTTTATATTTCTATAGCACATCATGTTTGGACAAACATTAATAGTTCCATCTTGGAGGGTGAATAAAGCATAGGCCCATTCAATTCAGGAGGAAACTGATAGGAAACAGATTCAATCAAGAAAAACATTAAGTACCTATTATGTACTAGGTACTACTAGGGCAAAGCTTCACATTGCCATTTGAGAAAAGCAGAACTGGAACCCAAGACTTTGGGCTCCAAGATTAATACTCTTTTTACTGTTCTGCTCTGTTAAAGAATGCCCTAATATCACAGAAATTTTTGCATCCAGTGATTCCAAATTGTTTGTTGATCCAAATGGAGTTGGTGATCATTTATTAAGTGCCTGCTGTGTGCCAGGCAGTGTTGAGTGCCCAAGATAGATAGAACTCTTGTTCTCGAGGAGCTCATGTTCTAATGAAGATAACAGGTGAACAAGATAAGTCGGAGTTAAACCACAGAGAGAGAGTAGTTAAGTAAGAAGCAGCAAACAGTTGGAGGCAGGGTTTTAGCTGAGACTTGGAGGAGTTAGAGATGAGAAATTTTCAGATATGAGGGAAGATGGAAGGAGAGAGCTGATGGAAATGCATAGACTTTGGAGATGGATCTTTTGTGAACAGAGGGGCTGTTTCATCATAAAGCTGGCAAGTGGAATAGGGGGAGGGGGTAGCAGGAAGGTGTAAGGAGGAGGAAAGTAGACCGGGCTGAAGCTTTATCAAATAGCATTTATAAAATATTGATTTGCTCTTTATAATTATGATTTGATCTTCACAACAGCCCTGGGAGGTGAGGGGCAAACTGTGATTTAAACATCTTGCTCGTGGGGTCACCCAGCTAAATGAAAGAGTCCGAGGTCAGATGTACTTCCCGACTCCAGGCCTAGCACCACCTCTCCAGAGAATTTTATATTTGCTTCTGGAGGTAATGGGGATCTAAGCTTTGATCTGAATGAATAAAACAAAAATAGTATCTGCCTTTCCAAATGGCTTCAGGCAAAGAAAATTCATCTGAACATGAACTAAAACGGGTAACTGATGGAAAGTTGCTAGTCTCCGAGAAGAGTAGGCTTGTGGGCTTTTTTTTTTTTTTTTTTTTTTTGTTAGAGGTAGAGGGATGGAATAATCTCCAGGCCTTTATGCATCTTGGTCTTAATCAGACAAAATAGGCATTCATTCTCTTGGACCCCCCTTAGAAGATAGCCCCAACAAAACAGCTTCTGCCTTTCTCCTTGACCAGATGGTTTTCTCGTCAGGTGGATTTGGGCTAGCCTTTTAATAAACTCAAGTGTGGGCTTCCAGACCTAGCCCAAGAAAAAAAGACAGGCTAAACACTTAAATGTTTCCCCACCTTCTTTTCTCGGTGGGCCACATTTGGAGGATCCCATTCAGTTCTGAATGTCACATTTTGAAAAGGACATTTGGCAAGATCTGGGTGACCAAAATGGTCACAAGGGAGAGAGGGGTTTCCCCTATTCTTCCAACTGATTGCTAGATGACCACCTGTGCAAGTCAAGGTAAAAGAGATGCCAGTGCAGACATTCAGGTCTGCACTCCCCATCCCCTTTATTTTATAGATGAGAAATCTACTTGTTCAAGTCTATGTGGCTAATAAGCTTTAGCTGTGCGAGTCAAATCAGTCAAAAGGTATGAGGCACCTCTGTGCCAGTCATTGCACTTACGGGCTGGAGATGCAAAAAATGGACTTCCCAATCTGAGTCAATAAGCCCTGATTACCCACAGGTAAGTGCTAGAGCTCCATCCATAGAAAGGGTCTCCAGGTACTCACAATCTGATGAAGGCAAACACCTGTGGACAAGCTAAGGGCAGAAATAAAAGTTAACAGAAAAAGTTGGGAAAGGCTTCCTGGACAAGATGGGGGTTTAGCTGAGACTTGAAGGAAGTCAGGAGGAGAAAGGAGAGAGAGCATTCCAAAAATGGGCCAGAGAAAATGCCTGGAGCTAAGAAAATGGAGTATTTTGTCTGAGGAACTGCAAGCTGGACAGTTACTAGAATAGGTGGGTATAAGGAGTCTGGGGAAAGGGAAGAGTTCTGAGGGGCTTTGAATGCCAAACAGGAATCTGTTTGATCTTGGAGGGCAGGAAAACAGGGGTGCAGTCTATGTGACAGATCTGCATTTAGGAATATCCAAGGCTGTTGCAATCATTTAGGTGTGAGATGAAGGTCTATGCAATGAGAGGAAAATGATGAGGTTGATAGCAGTTTTAGTGGAGAGGAGATTTTCCTGAGACACGCAAAAGCCTTTGGAAACATTAGAGAGCAGGACAGAGAGAGGAGTCAAGGATGACTCCCATTGAGCTTCATTGACTGGGAGGATGATGGTGCCCTTGAATGTAACAGGAAAGACAGTTTTAAAGGACCCATGATGAAAAATGTTATCTGTTAACAGAGAACTGATGAACTCTGCTGATTGAGGCATATGTTTTAAACTTTATTCTGTATATATTTGTGTGTTTTCTTTTGTAACATGGCGAATATGGAAATATGTTTTACATGACTTCACATGTATAATCTATATCAAATTGCCTTTTTAAGGAGTAAGGGAAAAAGAATTTAGAACTCTAGTTTTTGAAAAATGAATATTTAAAAAGTTTACCTATAATTAGGAAATATTTAGTGAAAAGGCATTTTAAATAAGAGGGAAGGCTTAGTAGGAAAGAGATTGAATTCTGTTTTGGATGTCTTGAGTTTAAGATGTCTACTAGACATCTAGTTCTAGATGTCTGGAAGGCAATTGGAAATGCAGATTAAAGGAGGGCCATGAGGTAGATTTTGGGAAGCATAGAGACAGCAATGAAATCTTTGGGAACTGATGAGATCACCAAGTGAAGTAGAACAGAAGAAAAAGGGGCCCAAGACAGAACTCTGAGGGATACCTATGTTAGAGGGGTGTTCTAGGTGAGAATCCAGCAAAGCAGACAAGAGAAAGGAGTAGAACCAGGAAAGTTGACCACAGAGAGGTCAAAGGAGAGTGAGGATTAAGAAAAGCCCTGGCACAATTCCAATAGATTCAGGATGGAAAATGCCATCCGTGTCCAGCGAGAGAACTGTGGAGACTGAGTGCCGATCAAAACATATTCTTTCACCTTTTTTTTCTTTCTCATGGTTTTTCCCTTTTCTAATTTTTCTCTCCCAACATGACTCATATGGGAATATGAAAAAAAAAAAGTACATCTATAACTTTTAAAAAAATTGTTTTTTAAAGAAGAAAAAAGAAAGGAAAACCTATTGGATTTGGCAACTAAAAGATAACTGGTAATTTGTCAGTTTTGGAGAAATCAAAAGGAACTCAAGAACCTTTTATTTTATTGAGGCATCTAGAGTCATCATTAGTCATCCTGATTTATATCTGGCTAAAGGTGACTGGAGGGGAAAGTAAGGCAGGTGACTCTATAGTTCTCCTTCACTTCAATCCAATTCACTTGCATGCCATGGAATCACCTCCCTGATGTCATGATCCTCTTCAGGAATAAAGGACAGACAATTTTATTGAGGAAAATAATAGCACAAAACAAATGTGCGATGCATAAATTGAGAGCCATTTCCACTCCAAATGTTTCTATGGACTATTTGTGCCCAACCTGTGGTAGACTTTTCTAAGCTTGTATTGGTCTGATCAGCCAGTCAGACATACTGCACAGTGATGCATTTTGGTCCTCTTCAAACACAAAGGACAACAACTAATTAACCAATCAGTTCAGATCCTCTGATCCATCATTCTACTTTGCCTCCCCTGAAGTGTCTTCTAGCTTTGAGATTTTGGATTCCACATGGAAAAAACCTTGGGGGGCAGCTAGGTGGTGCAGTAGATTGAGCACCAGCCTTGAATTCAGGAGGACCCGAGTTCAAATTTAATCTCAGACACTTAACACTTCCTGGCTGTGTGACCCTAAGCAAGTCATTTAACCCCAGCCTCAGGAAAAAAAAAAGAAAAAAAAAAAAAAGAAAAGAAAAAACCTTTTAACTTTGCAAAGTACCACTCTATAGTCTATGAATCAAGATTTTTTTTTTTTTTTGGCAGAAAAAAAAATTAGGGGACAAATAGATAAGAAAGACTGGAAGTCCCATGGTATGATACCCAGAAATACTTACGACTACTGGCTTTTGGTTTCCTTCCAGTGATTATTTGAGAATTGGGTTCATTTTTTAGTGTGGGAAAGAGTAATTCCTTATAGCAGATTAATTTTTTGGATTCTTTTCAGCTCCTCTGCTGCAATGCAAAAATGGCCTTGTCTAATTTCTGACCCGAGGCACCTGAGCCCATTGAATTGTTTAAAATGGAATTTGAAGTCAGAGATTCCACTATCAAATCCAGAAGTGACTGGATTTTTTCTCAGGATCCAAAGTGGGGCAGAAAAATCTGTCATTTACTACTATTGCATTAGAACTTCTCTACCTCAGAGTTCTTAATCATATCTTTCCTGGTGAGAGAGAGACCACTGTAGAAGGAAGGATTTTACAAACTGTTCAAAGTTCTCCCTGAAATGGCAACCCACTTTCCAATATACACCAAAAAGTATAAAACACATTTTTTCTCATTTTTAATGTAAATAGCATTTTATATTTTCAAATTACATGTAAAGATAATTTTAAACATTCATTTTTATAAGATTTTGAGTTCCAAATTTTTCTTACCCTCCTTCTCCCCAAGGTAGCAAGCACTCTAATATAAGTTATATATGTACAAACATATTAAACATATTTCCCCATTAGTCATGTTGTGAAAGAAGAAACAGAACGAAAGAAAAAAAAAAAAAAAAACATGGAAAGGAAAAAAGTGAAAATAGTTATTTAACCTCCATCAGTCTGTATCCAGACTCCATCATTCTTTCTCTGGATATGGATAGTGTTCTCCATTATGAATCTTCTGGAATTATCTTGGATCATTATTGCTAAAAAGAGCTTTCAAAGTTGATTATCGCACAATGTTATTGTTAACTGTTGTGTACAATGTTCTCCTGGTTCTGCTGACTTCACTCGGCATCAGTTCGTCT
The DNA here is from genome assembly GCF_048593235.1 of Sminthopsis crassicaudata. Classification (NCBI taxonomy): domain Eukaryota; kingdom Metazoa; phylum Chordata; class Mammalia; order Dasyuromorphia; family Dasyuridae; genus Sminthopsis; species Sminthopsis crassicaudata. The sequence goes on along the minus strand of NC_133619.1, from coordinate 603,905,200 downwards.
AAACCTTTCCAGGTTTTTCTGAAACCTGCCAGCTCATCTTTCTTTTTTTTCCCTTCTTTTTTTTAATATTTTATTTTCCCCAATTATGTGAAAAACAACTTCTGACATTCATTTTTAAACCTTTGAGTTCCAGATTCCCTTCCTTTCTCCCCACTCCCTATTCCCATTGTGAAGGTACATGTAAAGTTATATACAACATTTACATAAGTCATGTTGTGAAAGAAAATAGATTCTCCCCCCCCAAAAAAAAAAACACACAGGAAAAAATAAAGTAAAAAAACCAAAACAAAAAAAAACAAAAACAAAAAAAAAAAAAATATGCTTCAATTTGTATTTAGACACAATCAGTTCTTTCCCGGGGTATGGTTAGCATTTTTCATTGTCCTTCAGAGTAGCCTTGGATCATTGTATTGCTGAGAATAGCAAAGTAATTTAAGGCTGATCATCTTACAATATTGCTGTTACTTTGTACCCAGTACAATCCACTTTTCCATGAGCTCATCGATGTCTTTCCAGGTTTCTCTGAGAACATCCTGCTCAACATTTCTCATAGCACTATAAGTATTCCATCATAATCACATATTGTAATTTATTCAGCTATTTCCTAATTGATGGGCATCCCCTTAATTCCCATTTTTTTGCTATCACAAAAAGAGCTGCTACAAACATTTTTGTGCATGTGGATCCTTTCCCCTTTTTTTTAATGAGCTTCATGGGATATAGATCTAGCAGTGGTATTGTTGGATCAAAGGATATGCACAATTTTGTAGCCCTTTAGATATAGTTCTAAATTGCCTCCAGAATGGTTGGATCAGTTTACAGCTCTACCAACAAAGAATTTTACAATTTTTCCACATCTCCTAAATTTATCATTTTCCATTTCTGTCATACTAGCTAATCTGATAGGTGTGAGCTGGTACCTCAGAGTTATTTTAATTTGCATTTCTCTAAAAAAAAAAAAAAGTAGTAATTTTGAGCATTTTTATATGACTATAGATAGCTTTAATTTCTTCATCTGAAAACTACTTGATCATATCCTTTGAACATTTATCAATTGGGGAATCACTTGTATTCTTATGTTTTACTCCATTCTCTATATATCTGAGAACTGAGGCCTTTATCAGATACACCTGACAAAAATTGTTTCCCAATTTTCTTCTTTCCTTCTAATCTTAGTTGCAATGATTTTATTTGTACAAAAACTTTTTAATTTAATGTAATCAAAATTATCGCTTTTGCATTTCATAATGCTGTCATCTCATTTGCTCATAAATTCTTCTCCATAGATCTGACTATTCCTTGCTCTCTTAATTTGCTTATGGTATCACCCTTTATATCTAAATCATGTAGCCAATTTGATCTTATCTTGGTATACAATATTAACACATTTAAAAGAATATTTAGTATCTTATTTTCCCCAAATACATGTAAAAACAATTTTAACATTATTTAAAAATTTTTGAGTTCCAAATTCTTTCCCTCCCATCCCACCCCATTCATTGAGAAGACAAGCAATTTGATATAGGTTATACATGTGTAGTCCTGCATATCATGCAAATCCATATTAGTCATATACAACATATTTTTAAATTTAATATACATTAACAATTTCTCCATCACTTTTCTAAATCTAGACCAATGATGTCAAACTTAAATAGAAATAGAGCCACTAACCCTTCAGGTGGCTTAGCAAACTGCATATTAACATTTTCTATATTTTTTTGTATTTTTGTTAATTTTGCTACATGTTTCCTAATTACATTTAATTTGGTTTGAGCTAGTAATGTGTTTGTTATGCTTGCAACGTGTTGCCACTTACTTGATACCTTGATAACTTCTTAAACTCTTTCCATTCACAACCCTCATTTGTCCAAAAAATTTTTACTTGACCCTGGGTATATAAAATAGTTATAAAAACCAAACATTTCCTGATAATAAATCATGATTTTGTAACTCCTCCCTCCATATTCAGTTATAAGACCCCCTTCTGAGCTCTTAAAGTTTAAGAAGATGGGGGGTCTACATATATTAGGACATAAAGACCTCAAAATTAAATGTAGGAAGTCAGAAGTAGTAAATGCATTCTTTTCAAATCACCATGCAATAAAAATTACATTCAACAAAAAGCTAGGGGTAAATAGACCAAAAAGTAGTTGGAAACTAAATAATCTCATCTTAAAGAATGATTAGGTGAAACAGCAAATTATAGACACAATAACCCAAGAAAATGACATCGATGAGACATCATACCAAAATTTGTGGGATGCAGCCAAAGCAGTCATAAGGGGAAATTTTATATCTTTAGAGGCTTACTTGAATAAAATAGGGAAAGAGAAGATCAATGAATTGGACTTGCAACTTAAAAAGCTAGAAAAAGACCAAATTAAAGCCCCCCAATCAAATACTAAGCTTGAAATTCTAAAATTAAAAGGAGAAATTAATAATATTGAAAATAAAAAAAAAACTATTGAATTAATAAATAAAACTAATACTTGGTTTTATGAAAAACCAATAAAATAGATAAACCTTTGGTAAATCTGATTAGAAAAAGGAGAGGAAAATCAAATTATTAGTATTAAAAATGAAAAGGGAGAATTTTCCACCAATGAAGAGGAAATTAGAGCCATAATAAGGAGTTACTTTGCCCAACTTTATGCCAATAAATTTGATAACCTAAGTGAAATGGATGACTACCTCCAAAAATATAGGCTTCCCAGATTAACAGAGGAGGAAGCAAATTGCTTAAATAGTCCCATTTCAGAAAAAGAAGATGGGGGTCTAGACAATCCACAAAACAACTTGTTTGCTGAGATTAAAATGCTCACACTGAAATTTTCAGAGCCAATATTGGAGCTGATTTCAGTATTATCCATACAAGCAGAGGGAAATTGTGATTGCAGGGGCGGCTAGATGGATAGAGGACTGGCCCTGGATTGGGAGACCCTGAGTTCAAATTCAGCTTCAGATACTTCACACTGCCTGGCTGGGTGACCCTAGCCAAGTCATTTAACCCCAACTGCCTGGGAAAAAAGGGTGAATTGTGAGCATAACTGTCAATTTAGAGTTAGAAGTCCTCATTTCAAATCTGCTCATTTTTAATGTGACCTTAAACAAAACCACTTTTCCTTTTCTGGGCCTCAAATTTCTTCTTTGTAAAATAAAAGCATTGCACATATTTATCCTATATTGGATTACTTACTGTCTTGGGGAGGAGGAGAGGGAGAAGAAAGGGAAGGAAGAGATAAGAATTTGGAACACAAGATTTTACAGGAGTGAATGTTAAATTATCTTTGCATAAATTTTGAAAAATAAAAAGGTATTATTATAAAAAGTAATAATAAATAAAAGCACTGGATGAGATGGCCCCAGGTTCTCCCCTTCCATGTCTAAGTTCCTTCAACTTCCAGTAATTTTCCATGTTTGAATAGGGAGAATCTCTGCTGGATTGAAGAAAGCTAAATGTTGCCCCAACATTTAAAAAAAAAAAAATGGAAGTAACTAGAGTATACAAGTTGTAGACCAGATCAGTGAGTTGGACTGATGCCTGGCAAAATTCTAGAATCTGATAATAAAAGAATGAACATTTTTTAAAAAGTAAACAATGATCATAGGGAGTTTCCTGGCTTTATCAGTAACAGATCATTCTAGATTAGCTACATTTCCTTTTTCAATAGGCTTGCTAGATTGAGAAAGACCATGATTATCCACCTTATCTCAATTTCAGCCAAACATTTGAAAAAGTCTCTCTTACAGAAAAAGATGGAGAGATGGGCTTAAATCATCCTCTAGGTAGGTATGTTCAGAACTAGCCCAACCCAAAGACTTGTCATTTAGTCTGTCAACAAGCATCTATTAAGCCTTTAAGATGTGCTAGGCCCTGAGCTAAGTTCTGAAAATACAAAAGAAGGCCCCTGGCATTCTATTGGGCAGGAGAAAGAGCATGGCATGGAAGCAGAGGGCTTAGATTAAAACCCCAATTCTGCCTTTACACCTACCTAATTCTACCTGTGTGACATTGGACAAGTCGGAATGTCTCTGAGGTTTGGTTTCCCCGTTTCTAAAATTAAAGGTTTGAATGAGGTGATCTCTAAATCATGATACTATATACCAACCTGAAAAGAGATCTCTAATATAGTGCCTCAGGGATCCATACTTGGTCCTGGGCTATTTTAGCATTTTTATCAATGTCTTAGATGGGCTTTCAAAGGATGGTCCAAAGGGTCCCAGACCCTTTCAGGGGAATATATGAGGGGTCAAAACTATTTTCATAATAATACTAAGGCATTACTTGCTTGTTAAAATATTCTTCCCTTTTTGGATGATTTTCTTTACATACTTCAACCAAAACAACATAATTGTTGTAATCATTGCAACAGACTAAATACAGGAGCAGAGAATGGAACCCAACTATCTTTTAAGATAGACATTAAAGGGATTTGCAAAAGTATATAAAATAATGCTAGTCTTCTCACTATATATTTTTGTTTGGGAAAATACAGCTATTTTCTTTTTTTTTTTAAATAAGTTTTATTTTCAGTGTCTTACATCACCATGATTATTCCAAGTATCCCTCCTTACCCCTTGGAACCACAGCATGTGACAAATGTCACTTTATAGAAAGGGGAAAAGAAATCGGCACAACTGATTGATATATTGAAAAAGGCCTAAAAATATATGCTATTGCATATATTTGTAACACCTGTGGACCTAATATAGTTATTTTTCTTTTTAAAAATGTTTATGCAATGAATTTATTATTATTTTACATTAACACATATTTTTGTATCAAGTTATAATTTTCAGTATAATAAATATCAGTTAAGCCCCCATCAGCACAACTGATTTAACATCCTTAATATTTTGTGAGTTTAAAAGGGACCTGTTATTAAAATATTTGAGAACTGCTGCCTTAGATAAAGGAACAAGTAGCATGTTTATCAGATTTACAGATTACAAAAACCTAGGAGGCAAATCTAACTCATAGGGCCATAGATCTAGCTATCTGCTAGCCCATTTTGCCCCCATTTTGAAAATGAGGAAAAGATGAAGGTTATTGCCCAAAAGCAGCTGGTGGCTCAATGGATAGAGCATTGGACCTGGAGTCGGGAATCTGGAATCTGAGTCAAATGCAGCTTAGACTTTTCCTAGTTGTGTGATCTTGGACAAGTCACTTAACCTTATTGCTTGACAAAAGGATTCACTGGAGAAGGAAATGGTAAATCATTTTAGGATCTTTGCCAAGAAAATCATGGCCAGTTGGTCCTAAGGGTTGAAGAGAGTCAGACCCGATCATCTGAACAACAACAACAAAAACATACAGGTAGAAGCAGAGTGAGGCTGTGAACCCAGGCCTCTGACTCTCAAGTATATTTTCTTTTTTCCAGTCACTTATTTATTTATTGTTATATTTTGAGTTCCAACTCCATACTGGAGAAGGCCAACATTTGACAAAGCTATATATTTGTAAAATGACATAATACATTATTCTATCTATCAGGGTTTTTTTGGACGGACATAGCATCTTCCCTCATAAAGTTCTTTGTAGATGACTTGAATTCGTAATTCACATTCACAGTTACTCTTCAATCAATATTGCTCTTGCCATATGCAATATTCTCAATTCTGCTCATTCTATTCTGTATTATTTCATGTAAATCTTTCCAGGTTTTTCGGAAAACATACCGCTCATCTCCTTTAAAATTTGTATTTGACATTTACCAAGTATACTTTCTATTGAACCACAATCAAGATTCAAAAAATATCTTGGTCTAGACAAGGGCTTCTTAAACTTTTTCCCCTTATGATCTCTTTTCACTCAGCAATTTTTACATGACCATGGATATATAGGTACATAAAATATAAAACCATTTACTGATAATAAATCATCATTTTGTGACCCCCCCCCACAACCTATATGAGGTTGTAACCCACAATTTAAGAAGCCTAGGATATTGGACTAAAAAAAGTAAGATGAAACAAAGAAATAAATGTTAAGTTATATTGAGATTAGGGGGGAAAATGAACTTCCTAAATACAATTTGGGCAAGACATGGCTATAAAATAGCTTCCCTAAAACAGATATAGGGATTTTATCAATCAAAAAGATGTGATATGAGAGTCAAAAAAATGGAATTAACATCAGCTACGTTTAGAGTCCCGAGGATCTGAGTTCAAATTTATACTTCGGGGGCAGCTAGGTGGTGCAGTGAATAGAGCACCAACCCTGAAGTCAGGAGGCCCTGAGTTCAAATCTTGTCTCAGACACTTAACACTTCCTAGCTGTGTGACCCTGGGCAAGTCACTTAACTCCAAATGCCTCAGGAGGAAAATATATACTCAGACATCTTCTAGCTTCCTGAGCAAAGAACTTATTCCTGATTGCCTCTCCCTAAAAAAACCAAAACAGAAAACAAAATCAAAATGGAATAGGATTCTGGGAGGATTTTAGTACTGGAAGTACTAAAGAAATAGAATTCTTCTGTATTTGACTAAATCTAAAATCTTTTTGAAAGTTCCCATGGCACTAGTTCACATTTTTAGAGTTCTTTAAGGTTCATTCAAGCTCTTTTCATACAATAGATAATTTTGTCCATTGTGAGGGAAGTGTCAGTTTTTTAGGTTGAAGAAAGGAGAGATGAAGTGATCTGTCCAGAGTCACAGAGCTAGTAATTATGGGAAGCAACTTTCAAAGCCAGGTTTATGACTCCCAAGTCCAGTGCTGTACACATGGTCTTAAGCTAGACTGTGTGTAAAAGAAAGAAACTTGGAATGATGAAATCTCTCATCTCAGGTCATCCCAAGATTGGGGATGTTATTGAAGCCCAGTCAAAGGAGAGGTCTCCAAGTAGCTGGAGATCTGTTTTCTTCTGCCCCAGAGGGCAGATCCAGGAAACATGGTTGGACTTGGCAAATCAGGTTTGATGCCAGAAAAGATGCCTGAATAATTTAAACACCTGGAGGAGTCCTCCTCATTGAAAGCTTCAGGCAAACTTTGGACGACTTCTTGTTGTCCTTCACTTTCCAAGAAGATCATGACATCAGGGTAGCCAAGAAACACAAACTCAGAGAGATAAAGTGAACTAGCTAGGGTCACACAGCAAGTAAATGTTAAAATTAGGATTCACTGCCATACTATTCCTCCATAGCTCTTGTGGTGGTTGTTGTTTTTCCATGTTCTTAAAGACATCAGGAAAGGGATGCCATGAGTTGGATCTTAGAAGAATATTTTGTTTAGGTTGGGGTTGGACGAAGGATTTTCTAAGGCTCTTCCAAATCTGAGACCTTGAACCCAGAAAGGTAAAGAAGGTAACTTCAGTTCCTTTGCCTGATCGAAAGGGCTAGAGAGAGCGATCACTGTGTGATTATGATCACAGGAAATACTCAGAATTTTCTCTCCAGGACTCTCTTCTTTGGTGTAAACAGCAGTCAGCTATTGAGCATCTATTGAACACAGCCCTGTCCTGAGCACAAAGCTGGAGGAGAAATAAATATTAAAAGTCTATTTGGGTACAAAGAATGCTTACAGATGGCATAAATAAGCACAAAGGGTAAATTCTATGAAAATAGAGAGGGGTAGCTGGGTGGTGCAGTGGATGGAGCACCAGCCCTAAAATAAGGAGGACCTGAGTTCAAATATGACCTCAGACAGTTAACACTTCCTGGCTGTGTGACCCTGGGCAAGTCACTTACCCCCAGTTAAATTAAATTAAAATTAAATCAAAATAGAGGCTTTGTCTTCTTAAAGAAATGATATTTATTAAGTACCTACTACTCGCCAGGCAGTCAGTCTTAGGCCCTGAAAATATAAATTAATTCATAAACATTAAGCACCTACTATGTGCCAGACACTGTCCTAGGCACCACTCATAAAAGACAGAAAAGGAACCAGTCCTTGCCCTCACTGAACTTATATTCTTCTCAAGGGACAATAGCATATTAAGGTTTACATAGTGTACTATGGTTGGCTGTTACCTTACAAATGATGAAGTAAAAGCAATTTATTAAATACTGTGGGCAAAATCAGGATAAGATATTTAATTATTGTTGAATGTGGAAGGGAAGCTACCCCCACCCCAACTTGATATAATAAGGACTAGAATTTAATATAACATTGTAAGGTTTGCAAAGCACTTTACAAAGCACAACAATTTTGGGAGGTAGGTGCTATTATTATGTCTGTTTTACAGATGAGAAAACTGAGGCAGACAGAGGCTAAAGTGAGTTGCCCAGGATCACATAGCTGGTAAGTGTTTGAGGTCACATTTGAACTCAGGTCTCTCTGACTCTGATCCATCCCTGGTGCTCCCCAGCCGCCTGCAGTCACAGAAGGTCCAGACTCCGGTACTCATGTTAAGAGATGACTCTGTCCTGCTAGAAGACCTTTCTGATTGAGCCAGAAGAGAACGGTACCTTTGGCTGGGGAAACAACTTAGTTACACCTTTGGGGCTTTAAAGGGACAATCTCTAAGGATCTCAGGGCAGTTTGAGACTAGCTGAGACTGCTGGCAGAAGCTGCCTGTGAAGAGATAGGAGGTGAGCAGAAACAGGAGGGAATTTCTCTCTCTCTCCCCCCTCTCTGACTATTCCCTCAGCTCCACATCAACCATGAGGTTTTGAAAGGGACCAGCAGGACACACACATTAGAGACAGACAGCCCAAAGGAGGATGCAGCTTCCAAGAGCATGCGAGAATCAAACTGTGACATCACATTTCTTTGATGTCTTTTTCCATTCTATGAATGAATGAATGAATGATTTTAGTTTTTATTTATTTTTAAAAATAATAATAGTTTATTTTTCAAAATACATGCAAAAATAGTTTTCAACATTCACCTATGCAAAGCCTTGTGTTCTAAATTTTTCTCCCTCCCTGTCCACCTCTTCCCTCCACTTGACAACAAGTAATGCAATATAGGTTAAACAAGCACAATTCTTCTAAGTATATTTCCACATTTATCATGCTGCACAAGAAAAATCAGATCAAAAAGGAGGAAAATGAGGGAAAAAAAAAAAAGCAAACCACAACATCTAAAAAGGTGAAAATGATAAGTTGTGATCCATACTTAGTTCCCACAGTCCTCTCTCTGAATGCAGATGGCTCTCTCCATCACAACTCTATTGGAATTGTCTTGAATCACCTTGAATTAATCATTTTAAGGGACTGGGAAGTGGAAGGGATTTCAGAATAAAGGAAGGCTTTCTGGAGGAGGTGAGATCACATGTGACATCTCTAGGGAGGTTCTGGCCTAAGCACTTAAGAACAATATGCTTAGGGGTTGGAGAATTAAATTTGGAATGAAAAGGACTGAAGTCTCTGCTCCACCACTTACCTTCTTGGCCCAGTCCTTTCTTTTCTGTGAACCCCAGTGTTTTCTTCCAAAATTAGAAGCTCAGATTGGCCTGTCACTTCCAGCTCTAAAAGCTTATGATTCTAGATTCAACTCCATTACTTCCTAGCTGAACTGGTCAGAATGGATGAAATTAAAGGTCCAAGGCAATGCAGACATTATAATGTTCCGAGAAACATTGAATCACTATTTCCTGCATTGATGTGAAATGAAGTGGGAAATCGCCGGGTAAGACAGGGGGGCTTGTGGGTCCTGGCATGGAGGGGCTTTCTAGTGAAAGCATCATTCTTGGGGATCCCCGAGGTCCCTGCAGCTTCCATCTTAACTGCCAATTCTAAAGTACAAAGAGCCTCCTCATCTCCTCTCGGTAGCCTCTAGCATCCCAGGTTTCCAGGTTTGCTGCTGAAATGACAACTAGAAGATGAAGGGGGGGATGGGGGGAAACAGAGCAGAAGGGTAATGGGGTGGGTAGTAGAGAAGGAAAGGAAGGAGAAATAATGAGGGCACCCCAGGGCATCTGAGCAGCGCTACCTTCACAAAAGTCACAAGCTTTTGTACCCCTTAAGTAACTCCTGTTCCTTTTGTAAACAGATCATTAAGGGAATTTCCTATGGCCAGAAAATACCCTGAAGACTAGCTCTTCCTCTCGGTGGACACACATAACAAGGGCAGTTCATTGTCCCGGATTTTCTCTGAGCAAACTACTAAACAGTAAATAACATTTCTAAGGAGCAACGTGGCTTGATGGTTGGAGGCTAGTTTTTGAGCCAGGAGGACCTGGATTGAAGCTGTGCCTCTGACATGGGCTGGCTGTGATCCCACTCTGAGCCCCCAGCCATTCTCCAAGATGCCAAGTTCACAGAATTGTAGGTTGGCACCCAAGGTAAGGACCGAGTGATTGAATAGACTGTCACCCTCGTCCAGCTTTGAGTAAGGATGAAGTGAGATTAGGTCTCAACCAACTAATCAAAGTCTTTTATAGTAACAATAGCTAATTTAATGTTGCCAGGTGGTGAAGTAGTTTGAACACTGAACTTGAAATCAGGAAGACATATTTTTGAGTTCTAATCCAGCCTCAGATAGTTACTGTGTGACCCTGGCCAAGTCACTTCACCCTGTTTGCCTCAGTTTCCTCATCTGTAAAATGAGCTGGAGAAGTAAAAGGCAAATGCTAAGAAAACCCCAAATTATGTCCCAAAGAGTGGACGCAATTGAAAATAACTCAGAAACAAAATATTTATATAGGGCTTAAAATGTGCAAAATACTTTATATACATTAACTCATTTGATCTCTGCATCAACCCTATGAGATACTAATATCCCTACTTTGCAGACAAGGAAACTGAGGCTGAAAGAAGTTATGGTTTGCCCAGGCTTACACATCAAGTAAGACTCTGAGGCAGAATCGGAATGCAGGTCTTCCTCACTCCTTCACTCACCACCTTGGATGAACTGGCATGGGTTAACAGGGAAAATATTTGGATTACGTCCTGTGGGTCCCCTATAAACCAAAGACAAGTCCTGGACTAGTGTATTAGAGCATTGCAGAGGTTTGGGAATTACCATCAACCCCTGATGTCACGTATCATCTGGACATCCTCAATTCTGGAATGCTCTTCCTCTGTTCTGACTCCTGACCTCCTGGCTTCCTTTAAGTCCCTGCTAAATCCCACCTTCCATGGGAAGCCTTTCCCAATCCCTCTTAATGTGAACACATTCCCTCTGCTACTAGGAAGTATACCAGATGATTGTGAAAAATCATAGTTTTACAAACTTTAACCCCCAGTAGAAATATGAATAGATATTTTTGTTCGGGCTCCTTGACATCTCAAGGCCCCCGAACTCCAGACTTCTGTCTTCTTGCTGTCCCAAAGACTTCCAGAGTATACCAGAGCTGGGGGAGAGAGCTGATCCAGACCCCCTCCCCTTCTCATTCTAAAATACCCTCACACTTGAAAGAGATGAAGCCTTTGGCTAGGTCGGAACAAGGCCCGCCACAACTCACATTGTTTTTCAGAGCAGATAACTGAAACCACAGAAGGGTTGAAGATCCCCAGAAATTCACCAACACCGAAGGATTTATTATCTATTTCCTTTAAGGCCAGGACAAGGTTGCTTCACCAGTTTCCGTTATAGGGGTGGGAAGGGACTCCTCGTTGGATATGAACTTTTTTTTTTCTTCTTTCTCTTTCCCCCATTTTTGCAGTTCAGTCATTTCAGACTCGTCCAATTGTTTGGAGCCCTTTGTGGAGTATTCCTTGCAAGTAGTTTGCTGTTTCCTAGCAGATTTGTTCTTAGCTCTTCCTGACCCCAGACCAGTGCTCTATCCGCTGCACTACACACCTGCCTGCCTCTCTTTTCCTCCACAGGGGGAATTTTATTTAAGGCAGTTTTCCGTCTGAGGGAGAAAAGTCCCATATTTACCCTTTAATGTCTCCTACAGAGTCCATGCCCCCTGCGGGCTGACTCTAATAAAGAAAGTCTTAGAATCCCTCTTTTCGAGAGGGAGACAAGAAGATATTGCTGAGGCCAGATCCTATATTATCTACCTCTCCCAGGGGCAAGGCCAGAGCAGAGACCTTTAGGACATGGGGGGAAGGGAGGAGGGAGGAGGCTTCTTAGGAGACCAATTCATCTAACCAGAGAACGAGAGTGGAAAGAACTTCTGAGGTCAACTTCAGAGACTATTTTACAGATAAGTAAACGAAGGCCTCCAGAGGTTAAGTGGCTTGGCCAGTTAGGAACCATAAGAGGGAAGATTTAACCCAGGCCATGTGTCTCCAAATGTCAGAATGGGGGTGTGTGGGGGAAGGGATAGAGGGAAATCTTAGAACCCGGGAGGTCAGAGCAGGGAGGGTTCTGAGAACCCAGGAGGTCAGAGCCAGGAGGGCCCTTAGAACTCAGGATGTAAGAGCTGGGAGGGCCCTTAGAACTCAGGATGTAAGAGCTGGGAGGGCCCTTAGAACCCAGGAGGTCAGAGCTGGGAGGTTCTTAGAACCCAGGAGGTCAGAGCTGGGAGGGCTCTTAGAACCCAGGAGGTCAGAGCTGGGAGGGCCCTTAGAACCCAGGAGGTCAGAACTGGGAGGGCCCTTAGAACCCGGGAGGTCAGAGCTGGGAGGGCCTTAGAACCCAGGAGGTCAGAGCTGGGAGGTTCTTAGAACCCAGGAGGTCAGAGCTGGGAGGGCCCTTAGAACCCAGGAGGTCAGAGCTGGGAGGGCTCTTAGAACCCAGGAGGTCAGAGCTGGGAGGGCCCTTAGAACCCAGGAGGTCAGAGCGGGGAGGGCCCTTAGAACCCGGGAGGTCAGAGCTGGGAGGGCCTTAGAACCCAGGAGGTCAGAGCTGGGAGGTTCTTAGAACCCAGGAGGTCAGAGCTGGGAGGGCCCTTAGAACCCAGGAGGTCAGAGCTGGGAGGGCTCTTAGAACCCAGGAGGTCAGAGCTGGGAGGGCCCTTAGAACCCAGGAGGTCAGAGCTGGGAGGGCCCTTAGAACCCGGGAGGTCAGAACTGGGAGGGCCCTTAGAACCCGGGAGGTCAGAGCTGGGAGGGCCCTTAGAACCCAGGAGATCAGAGCTGGGAGGGGCCTTAGAACCCAGGAAGTCAGAGCTGGGAGGGTTCTGAGAACACTGCTTCTAAGGGGAAAGGGGGTTTGAGGACATAAAGTGGCAAAGCAGGGAGAGGTCTCAGGGGTGACTTATTCTACCCTTCCCCTATCTACAAGTGGGAGTTTCAGATGCCACAGAACCAGAGACAAGGCCCAGCCCATGAGGCTTGGCTCCTGCCACAGGCCCCCACTCCGCTTTTGTTACGTGGGAAGCTGGGTTGCACACTGAACGGAGCCCCAGGCTTGGATTGGGGAAGACAAGAGTTCAAATCCTGCATCTATCAGCTGTGGGACCCTGGGTACGTTACTTCACCCTGTCTGCCTCAGTTTCCTCATCTGTAAAATGAATAGGAGGAAATGCCAGACCACTCCTGTACCTTTGCTAAGAAAACTTCACATGGGGTCACTAAGTCAGACATGACTAAAAAAACGACTGAACATCAGCTTTTATTGGGGGGTGGGGGGCGGGGTGAGGAGCGAAGACCAGAAGGATTAGGATACAAGGAAACACGATTTTCTTCACAAGCAGCTCCCGCCCTCTCTCATCCAGCTCGCACAGAGTCAACATGGCCGCCGGGTTGGGCGGGGGAGGAGGTGGTTAGGGTGGGGGAAGGGGCGGGGCCCGGCCCTGAAGCCTGGGCACGAGGAGGGTGAGGCTGGCGTCGACGTAGCGTAGAGCGCAGGCGCGACTTCAGGAACCCGGATGGAGGTACTGTGGGTCGGAGCGGAAGTGGTGGGAGAAGGCCAGGGGTGGGCGGGGAGTTGATTTCGCATGAGAGGTGGAGGGGGATGGGGGGCACTTAGATGAGAGATTGCCTGCTCCTGTCCCGCGAACTGAGGGCTCTGGGTAGGGGGCTCTGGGCGTAGAGGACCAAGGAGCCCCGTCTCCGGTCTTACTCTCCCTCCTCTCTCCCCCACCTCCAAAGCTGCCCTTCTTACCCCTCTTCTCCGGGCGAGCGAGCGACAAAATTCCCGGACGCCCCCGCCCCCACCCCAGGGAAGAAGAGGCTACTGGATTATAGGGCCAAAAGGAACTTTAGAACTAAGGATGAGAGAGCCGGAAGGAACCTTAGATCAAGGGATGGAACTTTAAAACACGGGGTGGAAGAACCGGAAGGACTTTCACACAAGGCATGGGAGGGCCGGAAGGAACTTTAGAGCTGGGAATGGAACCTTAGAGCACGGGCGGAAGAACCGGAAGGACTATTAAACAGGGAATGGGAGGGCCGGAAGGAACCTTAGAACGGGGAGGCGGGGGGCGGGGAGAGGAGGGAATTGGAGTTGGTAAGCCGGAAGGAGCCTTAGAACGGAGGATGGGAGAACCGGAAGGATTCTGAATTAAATTGGGCATGGAAGGGCCGGAAGGAACCTAGAACAGGGAGTGGGCAGAGCTGAAAGGCGCCTTAGAGATGGAATGTCAGAGCTGGGGCTGGCTTCCGGCGGGAAGGAAGCGCTAGGCCATGTGGTCTGTGTCCCCGTTTTATAGATGGGGAGCCTCAAAAGAGGCGGCAAAGTCAACAGCAAATCCGTCGTTGTGGCCCGCTCAGGGAGAGGGAGGGTAGCACCGGCAGCGAGGGGCCGCTCTTGTGAAGAGAAACAAAGAACAATCCTAAAAACCACCGCTGCCCCACGGTGCAAAGTAGTAAACCCTGAGGCCCGGAGTCCGTGCGCAGTTTTTTTCTTTTCTGAGCGCTAGAGCAGCGCCTGACACGTGATCCTACGGATGTGCGGAGAGAAGGAAGATAGAGGGCTCTCCTTTCCTCGGGGTCTGGTTCACTGCTCCTTTGCTGCACAGCCCCGCGAGCCCTTCAGTCTCTGAGAGTCTAGCCAGGAACAAATGTGGTTGATGCTTTTTGGAAGCAGGAAGTTGGAAATGGGAGTTTAAAGTTAAAAGTTCTCGCTTTGAGTTCCTAACCCTGGAGGACTTTTCCAAACTTTAGTGTTTGCGAAATGGGAAAGAAATCAGATGAAAGCTCCCACTAACTGCGGGACCGTGTTCTCTTGTGCCTGTCTAGGCCTCAGCCTCCCTGTGTGTCACAGAGTTAGACTGGCTGATGCTCTCTGAGATGTCCGCCGGGCCTCAGAGATGAGATGTGTATTAGACGGTATCTGCAGCGTGGAAGAAGGACTTGGAGATTAATTTGTTTCAGCTGCCCTGCTTCCCATGTGATTAAGTCTCTGTTTGGGGCTCATTCTCCTCACCTATAAAATGAGGGGGTTGAGCTGGATAATCTTGGCCCAAGTGTGATGAGGCCGTATCAATATTATAACTTATCTTCTTTCTTTTTTTCCCCCTTCCCTCCCTTCCTCCTTTCTTCCCTTCAATTTCTCCCTATCCCTCCCTTCCTCCTTTTTTTTTTTTTTTTTTTTTTTTTAAACTTTGTTATCTGTATGCCTCATATAGAACTCACTCGGTTTGGCTGGATCTGTACAGAGTACAGAAGGAAGAGGGGAAGGAGAAAGGCTGAGATGGCCAGTGTTCCCCCAGGCTTTCACAGGCTTGCTGGGGGGGGGGGGGCAGGGAGTCAGGGAAGATCCCCAGACTTATTTTAAAGCACAAAAAGCGAAGCTGGGGCCTGCCCCCCAGCAGCCTTTCAGCCCTTGGAGCCAGACGGAGCAGTGCTCCCAGATTCCCGAACTGATGTTGCTCTGGGGGCGGGGATAGGAGTGGAGGGTTGGGGGGAGGGTCGCACACATTTGAACTGGATTTGCTTGCACCCAACCAACTTATTCTCTATTCCTCCCTTGCTGCCTTCCCTGCCTCAAGAAGATGGAACGAGCTGAAGGCGCCCCCTTGTGTCAGGCAGGGAGCACTGGCTTCTTTCACTGCATTGAACCAAACCACTGATTACTTCCAGTTATGCCCTGTGCTCCTTAAAGTGCTTGGGGCAGGGGAGTGACAAAGGAGAAGACTGGGTCACTCAGTGGGTAGAGGGTTGGGTCTGTGGTCAAGGAAGCCCTGAGCTGAAATCGGGTCTCAGATGTGTGACCTTGGACAAGTCATTTAACTTCTGTTTGTTTGAATCTGTGGAAAGAAATGGCAAATAATTGTAGAACCTTTGCTTAGAAACCCCAATCAGAGTCAGGCTGGATTGCACGGTAGCAGTGCCTGCTGCAGTCACCTGGCTTCCAGGCTGATCCTTGCTTCATTCTCCCAGCCTCTGTTGCCCCCCTGCTGAGTATAAGCGATGTTTCTAGAGTATTACCGCAGTGTGCTTGTAAAATTTTAACAACTGTACCCTTGGGAAAGAAAAAAAATATCTGGACACATTTCTTTCATTTATTTGTTTGTTTGTTTATATTTCAACCTCATAATTTTATTGATGAGAAAATAGAAACATTGCTTACAAACTTTTGGGAAACGCAAGTGCATTTAACACAAGATTCGAGAAATAATTTAATTTCATATGCCTCAATTTCCTTATCTGTACATTGGGTATACATATACCTCTACAGGCTACATAGTTGTTTTGATACAAGTTATCTTGAAAACTTTAAGAGCTATAAAAGCCAATAATTGGAGAAATTTTGCCAACCATCCTGGTAGATAATTTTTTTTTAATTTTATAATTATAACATTTTTTTTGACAGTACATATGCATAGGCACTTTTTTTTTTTTTTTTTTTTTTTTTTTTTAACAACATTATCCCTTGTACTCCCTTCTGTTCCGAATTTTTCCCCTCCTTCCCTCCACCTCCTCCCCTAGATGGCAGGCATTCCCATACATATTAAATATCTTATAATATATCCTAGGTACAATATATATGTGCAGAACTGAATTTTGTTGTTGTTGTTGCAAAGGAAGAATTGGATTCGGAAAGTAAAAATAATCTGAGAAGAAAAACAAAAAACAAAAAATGCTCACAGTTTACACTCATTTCCCAGTGTTCCTTTTCTGGGTGTAGCTGATTCTGTCCATCATTGATCAATTGGAATTGGATTAGCTTTTCTCTATGTTGAAGATATCCACTTCCATCAGAATACATCCTCGTACAGCATCATTGTTGAAGTGTATAATGATCTCCTAGTTCTGCTCATTTCACTCAGCATCAGTTCATGTAAGTCTCTCCAAGCCTCTCTGTATTCATCCTGTTGGCCATTTCTTACAGAACAATAATATTCCATAACATTCATATAGCATAATTTCCCAACCATTCTCCAATCGATGGCCATCCATTCATTTTCCAGTTTCTAGCCAATACAAAAAGGGCTGCCACAAACATTTTGGCACATACAGGTCCCTTTCCCTTCTTTAGTATTTCCTTGGGATATAAGCCCAGTAGTAGCACTGCTGGATCAAAGGGTATGCACATTTTGATAACTTTTGGGGCATAGTTCCAGATTGTTCTCCAGAATGGCTGGATTCTTTCACAATTCCACCAACAATGTATCAGTGTCCCAGTTTTCCCATCCCCTCCAACATTCATCATTATTTGTTCCTGTCATCTTAGCCAATCTGACAGGTGTGTAATGATATCTCAGATTGTCTTAATGTGCATTTCTCTGATCTATAGTGATTTGGAACACTGGAAATAGTTTCAATTTCATCATCTGAGAAATGTATGTTCATATCCTTTGACCATTTATCAACTGGAGAATGGCTTGATTTCTTATAAATTAAAGTCAATTCTCTGTACATTTTGGAGATGAGGCCTTTATCAGAACCTTTAACTGTAAAAATGTTTTCCCAATTTGTTACTTCCCTTCTAATCTTGTGCAAGTTTTGTTTGTGCAAAAGCTTTTTAATTTGATGTAATCAAAATTTTCTATTTTGTGATCAATAATGATCTCTAGTTCTCCTTTGGTCACAAATTCCTTCCTCCTCCACAAGTCTGAGAGGTAGACTATCCTATGTTCCTCTAATTTATTTATGATCTCGTTCTTTATGCCTAAATCTTGGACTCATTTTGATCTTATCTTAGTATGTGGTGTTAAATGTCTATCTGGACACATTTTAAAATAATTCATATCATTAACACTTTAAGTCTAAACAATAAAACAATATATCAGTGGGGTCCTATTGTACTATTGAAAAGTTAACCATCAGGAGTTGGTGGTTCAAGCTACCTCCAGCACACTCTACAGCTCTGACAGACCGTGTATCTTTGAGAAGTTTGAGTGCCAGATAAGCTTAATACATCCTCGTGATTTCTTCAAATTGTTAGGATATTGATAAGATTCTTTTTTTTACTTCATCCCCACACTGCTGGTCACTTTAGACTCTTAATGTTTCCTGTGCCAATTATCCAAGCTGGACCCACAGAACTTAACCAGGGTGCTTTTTAAAGGTCATTCTTTACCATGAGACGGTGCAGTTTATTTTGGTGACCAGTGCATGAAATAGTCTTTTTTTGTTTTGTTTTGTTTTGTTCATAAGAGTCGGCATGACTTTTCCACTTAAGTTTGTATTGGTAACTTTAACCAGGGTGGCTTTGTGGTGCAGATCTTCCCTTCCCCATTGTAATTTTCCAAACCATACAGCAGATGGCTAAGAGTTTTTGTGTCGCCAACGATTTTGTGGTCCTTCAGCACCTGCCTGTTTCTTTGCTCTCCTTATCACTTAGAACCTTGATTAGTTTACTTTTGAGAATTCTGAGAGAAACACAACCTCTAATAATAATAGATTTTTATAATTACAAAGCACTTAAAAACTTACTATTACATTGTAACTTAGAGAAGGTAATACATTATGGTCTCCATTTTATAGAAAAGGAAACAGATTCAGAAAAATGAAATGATGTGTTTAAAGACGTACATCTATTGATGATAGAGAAGGAACTTTCTTTACTTCAAGCCTTGCATTCTCTCCTATACTTTATTTCAGGTTCTATTTCTTCTACTTGCTTGCTAGTTTTGTGAACCTGATCTACGCATATCACTTCTGCCTCTGGGCCTTAGTTTTCCATTCAGAATGTTAGAGGGTTGGGATACATCAGAGGTTTTTAATCTAAGGTTGGTCCATGAACTTAAAAGCATTTTTTAAAAATAACAATTTCCACGTAATTGGATTCTTTGATTATTGTTATTCAGCCATGCTATTCCTTGTGATCCTAAGGACCATATGTCAGTGCTGTACATAATATTTTCTTTTTTTTTTTTTTTTAAATTTTATTTTATAATTATAACATTTTTTTGACAGTACATATGCATGGGTAATTTTTTACAACATTATCCCTTGCACTTACTTCTATTCAGATTTTTTCCCTTCCTCCCCCAACCCCCTCCCCCAGATGGCAAGCAGTCTTATATATGTTAAATATATTACAGTATATTCTAGATACAATATATGTGTGTAGAACCGAATTTTTTGTTGCACAGGAAGAATTGGATTCAGAAGGTAAAAATAACAGTTTACATTCATTTCCCAGTGTTCCTTTTCTGGATGTAGCTGGTTCTGTCCATCATTAATCAATTGGAATTGGATTAGCTCTTCTCTATGTTGAAGAAATCCACTTCCATCAGCATACATCCTCGTACAGTATCATTGTTGAAGTGTATAATGATCTTCTGGTTCTGCTCGTTTCACTCAGCATCAGTTGATATAAGTCTCTCCAAGCCTCTCTGTATTTCTCCTGTTGGTCATTTCTTATAGAACAATAATATTCCATAACATTCATATACCATAGTTTACCCAACCATTCTCCAATTGATGGACATCCATTCATCTTCCAGCTTCTAGCCACTATGAAAAGGGCTGCCACAAACATTTTGGCACATACAGGACCCTTTCCCTTCTTTAGTAGTTCCTTGGGGTATAAGCCCAGTAGTAGTATGGCTGGGTCAAAGGGTATGCACATTTTGATAACTTTTTGGGCATAATTCCAGATTGCTCTCCAGAATGGTTGGATTCTTTCACAACTCCACCAACAATGCAACAGTGTCCCAGTTTTCCCACAGCCCCTCCAAATAATATTTTCTTATGGCAGAAATTAGATATGGATCCACACTTAACACCATATACCAAGATAAGATCAAAATGGGTCCATGATTTAGGCATAAAGAATGAGATCATAAATAGATTAGAGGAACAGAGAATAGTCTACCTCTCAGACCTGTGGAGGAGGAAGGAATTTATGACCAGAGGAGAACTAGAGATCATTATAGATCACAAAATAGAAGATTTTGATTACATCAAACTAAAAAGTTTCTGTACAAACAATACTAATGCAAACAAGATTAGAAGGGAAGTAACAAATTGGGAAAATACTTTTACAGTTAAAGGTTCTGATAAAGGTCTCATTTCCAAAATATATAGAGAACTGACCCTAATTTATAGAATCAAACCATTCTCCAATTGATAAATGGTCAAAGGATATAAACAGACAATTCTCAGATGATGAAATTGAAATTATATCGACTCATATGAAAGAGTGTTCCAAATCATTACTGATCAGAGAAATGCAAATTAAGACAACTCTGAGACACCACTACATACCTGTCAGATTGGCTAAGATGACAGGAACAAATAATGATGAATGTTGGAGGGGATGTGGGAAAATTGGGACACTGATGCATTGTTGGTGGAGCTGTGAAAGAATCTGGCCATTCTGGAGAGCAATTTGGAACTATGCCCAAAAAGTTATCAAATTGTGCATACCCTTTGATCCAGCAGTGCTGCTATTGGGCTTATATCCCAAAGAAATACTAAAGAGGGGAAAGGGACCTGTATGTGCCAAAATGTTTGTGGCTAGTGGCTAGAAACTGGAAAATGAATGGATGGCCATCTATTGGAGAATGGTTGGGTAAATTATGATATATGAATGTTATGGAATATTATTGTTCTGTAAGAAATGACCAACAGAAGGAATTCAGAAAGGTTTGGAGAGACTTACATGAACTGATGCTGAGTGAAATGAACAGAACCAGAAGATCGCTGTATACTTCAACAACAATGCTGTATGAGGATATTTTCTGATAGAAGTGGATATCTTCAACATAAAGAAGATCCAACTCACTTCCAGTTGATCAATGATGGACAGAAACAAATACACCCAGAGAAGGAACACTGGGAAGTAAATATAAATTGTTAGCACTACTGTCTATATACCTAGGTTACTTATACCTTCAGAATCTAGTACTTAAGGTGCAACAAGAAAATTGGATTTACACACATATATTGTATGTAGGTTATACTGTAACACATGTAAAATGTATGGGATTGCCTGTCATCTAGGGGAGGGAGTAGAGGGAGGGAGGGAGGGGAAAATTTGGAAAAATGAATACAAGGGATAATGTTATTTAAAAAATTACTCATGCATATATACTGTCAAAAAATTTTTTATAATTATAAAATTTAAAAAAGGAAAATGTGAGATATATACAAAATACTGTATATCCAAAAAAAAAAAAAAAAATTTCTTGACAAAAATACTGAGTGATTTGCCACTTCCTTCTCTAGTGGATTAAGGCAAATAAGTTAGGTGACTTGCCAAAGTAAGTATCTGAAGCCACATTTGAATGCAGGTGTTCTGCAGGCCTGGGACTCTATCCATTGTACCAGCTACTATCTGCCCTTCTCTTTGGTGTTATGATGTGCCTTATTTTATGCATTAAGAGATGCTCTGAGAAGGGACATTGACAATTCCGAAGGTCAAGAACCCCTGGACTAGATGATCTATAAGGATTGACTTTGATTCCGTGAAAGGGAAAACCTTGAAATGGTGGAGACCTGTGAAAGGGGACAGTGAGCCTGGTTGAGGAGTTTCCTCGCAGAGCAAGACTCCGGGTGAGTTTCAGAGGCACTATAGCTATTTAGCATTTGGCATCCTTAACACAACAAGGATCACAACGAGTTGTTCTCCTTCCCTCTCTCCAGCTCACAATCTAAAAACAGATGTAGAAACATATGTAGACATGGAGACACATTTATAGCATATTGCCAAGCCATTTATTTTGTTCTTTTGCTAGGAACGATTTGGGGAGTTTGGGAATTTGGGTGTTGTGAGAAGCAAGGATGGGCTGGGTGCCTGGGCTGGCAGTGCTGATGAGCTTCCCCAGAGTCATAACAATGACACCTCCTTGGAGGTGGAAAGCACTTGGTACTTTGCAAGATGTTTTTTTGTACATTCTCTAAACTGAAATTCATGAAAGCCCTGGAACTGAGGGAGGACAGGCATTATTAGCCTCATGTTCAAGATGGGGAAACTGAGGCACGGGCATTAAGTGACTTTCCAAAGGTACCACAACAGTTAAGTGGTGGAACTGGAATTCATCCTTAGCTCTTCTGTCTACAAGTTAGGGGGATAGAATGCCAAATTTTGTGTCAGAAAGATTGAAGTTCAAATTCTACCTCAAACACCTGTGTAACTTTGGGGAAAATCATTTAACCTATTGGTCTGAGTTTTTGGGAGTAATTATAGCTGTTTCCTTAGAGAGTTGTTTTGAAAATCAAATGAAATTTTAATGCACTTTGCAAATCCTAAAGCCCTATATAAGTGATAGTTATTATGATATTAATAAATATGATTAGAAATACAGGGTTCTTTGCTTTAAAACCACCTTTTTATTGCAAATTTAATTTTTATAATATGTTATAATCTTAATAATCCTCATCAAATACAAATACATTTTGCAAAGTAGATTTTTGGTTTGTTTTGTTTCTCTAGAATAATAATGTGTAATATTAATTAGCATAAATTGTAGAATTAAACCTTAAATAAAACCATTAAATATGAGATGTCTCCATTTGGATTAAAATAATAATTACATAAACTTTATACCAATTAGGAAACACGTAATAAAGTAACTCCTATATGCCAGGCACTTTGCTAGACTCTTAAGGAATACAGAAACAAAAATAAAACAATTCTCATACTTAGGAGTTTACATTCTATTTTAGTAAAAAATGCAAATATTTATAAAATGTTCAAACTAAAGAAGAAGAGGCCTTGGTTCCTGGGAGAATGGAAGAGACAAGAGAAGGAATGTCACATATGAGAAATGGCAGCCTGGAGATCAGTTTTGCTGGATTGGAGAGTCCCTGAAAGATGGTGATGTAAAAAGTGTCAGAAAAGTTCAGCTGGAGGTGATTGTGAAGAGGTTTCAATACCAAACAGGCGTTTGTGTTTGGTACTAGAGGCAATAGAAAGCTGCTAGGACTTCTGGGGCAGGGCAGTGACATGGAATATTTTGGCACCTGTGAGAAAATTGACTTAGAAGTGACAGAACAGTTAGAAGGATTTGCTTTTTTTGTTGATGATAATTACATTCATTTATCTCTAGTGGGAGAGAATGAGGAAGAAGGCTAGAGTATAAGGGATTTTTGAGATTCCTGTGTCCAAGTCCGGTGTTTTCTATCCTGTGCTGTACTTAAGAAAGTTTTCATTCTTTTGAAAGGTTATTGTATGCTTAAAGACTAGGTTATGCTGACCCTGCTATTCTGCATCCTTTTGTGTCTTCCATATTTTGATGGTGGTGGTGTCATTTTACTAATTGCTATCCTCCAATTAAGTTCTTTATACTCAAATTTGGAAGTGTTGGTAGGTTCTAGATTTTTGCTATATTACAAATCCATTATGAATATTTTGCTAACAAAGAATATAATCCCAGAAGTGGGATTGTTGGGTAAAGCAGTATGATCAGTTTTGTGACTTTTATTGGAGATTGCTATATTTGTTATCTAGTCATTTTTCAATTGTATCCAGCTCTTTGTGATCTAGATTTTCTTGGCAGAAATACTGGAGTGGTTTGCCATTTCCTTCTCCAGGTTATGGTGAAGAAACTGAGGTAAACAAGGTCAAGTGACTTGTCCAGGATCTCACAGCGTTTCAGACTAAATTTGAACTGAAGAAGATTTATCTTTCTGACTGTCTGTAATTGCCATATTATTGCTTTCCAGAAAACTTATACTAGTTTGTTGTTCCACTGTAACGTGCTGTTGTCTCCAGAAACTGCCGATCGCTCTCTGGTCTAGAGGAGAGACTTCTTCCTCCAGAGAGCCTCCTCAACTCTGGCCTACCCTCTATCTCTCGAGTGCTGCTCTCTTTTATCTTCCCAGAGAATGGGCGTGGGATAACGCAAGGGCTTCTGGGAAAAATTACTTCAACCAATGAACTTGCTCCTCCTAAGCATGCAAGCTCCACCCCCAGGAGTTCACAAGTAAAACTCCCAGTAAAGGCCAGAACTAGAGAATTGTTAAGTACCGATTTAGCACTTAGTAAGAACCTAATAGCTCATTATCTCATTAGCACTTAGTAAGAACCTAACATTACACCATAATATGAATACCTATTTTTTTTCATTGCCCTATCACTATTGAATTTCACAGACTCAGAAGCCATTTAGTTCAACTAGTACCTTTATAAGTTTCTCCTCAATGGATCTTACAAGTGGTGATCCAAATGTTTTTATTATTTTAGACTATTTTTTGCCATGGCCATTTGTACAACTACCTCCTAAGTTTTTCACTAGATTGCCCAGTCCTATAGAATGAAGAGTCTGGGGAAGGGCAGTTTCCTCTTCCCATCCATCCTCACACTCAAAATCTCTTCTCTAAATTCCCAGATCCCAAAGAGTTAACCATTAAACACTACTAAAGCAATTAATAAATACTTATTAAGCCCCTGTTGTGTTAGATGTTGGGCTACAAAGACAAAATGAAACCAGCTTAGTTCTCTAAGACTTCACCAGAAGCTTATGGGAAGTCACAAGTATCAGCTGTCTCTTGTGGCAATTCCTAGGACCAGAGTAGAATTGAGAGTGATCCTGGGAATTGAGCCCACTGGGTGCTCTCCCAACTCTGACTCTCACTTGCTAGGTAGCCCTTGGTTCATGTGGGTGTCCTGGTTTTTACATTTAGATTCTATCTAATTATCCCCACAGTTGAGGGAATAGGTCCTCTGTTCTTCTTTTCAGGGATGTAGGATTTTGTTGTTAGAATGGGTCCTTTCTCCCCTACAGCCAGTCTTAGCTTTTCTGTTCATTAGCTGATAGTCTCCTAGAGAGGCCATGGTCAAACTTGCTGGCCGTGTCATCCTGCTACTAATGAAAGCCAGTCTGGACAGCAGATACTCAGTTGTTACCTAGTGCACATGTGGAGTCTTTACGGCATCACACAGGCTCAGAGAGGCAGGCTGCTACAGTTAAATTGTGTCCTTTGATTTTAGGGAAATGCCTCTGGACTTCATCTGTGAAATCAAAGGGCCTGACCTGAAGGCCGATGGGCACCCCTTCCAGCTTTAACTCTGGTGCCGTGGAGGTTGGAAGTGGAAGAGACCTCTGCATCCCCTGAGTCAGCTAACTCATCCCAGCAGAAGCATCCCTACTCTAACATTCCTGGTGAGTGATGGTCTTTGTGGAGAGGTGTGGGGAAGGCACTACTTCCTGAGGCAGCCCATTCCATTTTAGGACAGTCATAGTGTAAGAAGTTTTTCCTCACACTGACAAGCCTACACTTAGCCCTGCAAAACTTACAGCTTGATAATGCTTGCCTGTTAGCCCTGGCCTAGCCTTAAGGCACCCAGGGCAGCCAAAGAAGGGCTTTAATGGAGAACTTGGCCTCCCATAATTAGGTCTATTCCCACCAACATAGAATGAGAGGAGGCCAAGTAGAGGGTGATATAACAAGAGCACTGAGCTGGAGACCTTGGTTTGAGTACCAGTTCTGTCATTTACTACTTCTCTGCTTTTGGGCAGACCATTTTGGCTTGATGTTAGGGGATGGGAGAGGAACAACTTACTAACAGTTATGGGTGAAAATGGGTTGCCTTGGAATGGAGTTGGTTCTCCCTTATTGGAGGCCAAATGGACTCTTGTCAAATATGTTGTAAAAGGGACTGAATGGTCCCCACAAACCCTTTCAGAGTCCCTGGCTTTCTGTGATTCTGTTCCTTTGGGCCTATACTGCTTTCTCTTTTTTTTTTTTTTTTTTTTACCTGAGGTCCTGGACCTTTCTTTTGCATCTATCTCATTCTTTCTTGTGTTATAATTGTGTATCTTTCTTTGGGAGAGAAAGTGATGTTGTGGGGAAAAAAAACACCCAACAACATTGGATTGGACCAAGAGACTTAATTTTGAATTACAGCTCTATACTTTTTAGCTTTCTGACTGTGGGTAGTCACTTCCTGCTTTGGGAAATGAGGGACTAGACCAGATGAACCCTCAAGTCCCTTCCAGCACTGCTAAATCTTTATCTTTCTTAATTTCCTCATCTGTAAAATGGAGCTAAACGAATAAATTCCTCGTAAATCTTAAAGTGCTCTATAAATGTGAGATTCTGTCATTATCCCTGACTCATCAGTTCTTCACACATTGGCCCTAATGTCTACTAGGGACTTCACAAATTTTTGGTGAAGTGAAAATCCCTTCCATCACTCAAAGTCTATGATGGTGGTGTGTGGTTCCAGCCCATCTGGGGATAGTTAAAAAATTGATGACAGGCCTGTAGCCCATGTGCACTAGATCTCCAGACTCTCCAGGATGGCAGGAAACCCCAGCTTCCTGGAAACCCACTATTCTGGGTGGGGTGGGGAGAGCACTCTCCATGCTGCACCCAATCTCTTGTTCCAAGTGTTCCTTTCTGTATGGCCTGTGTGAGGCTGGAATAAGCTTTCCCTCTGTTTTGGGATTTAGGGGATTGGATTTTGACCATCATTATCATCTCATTCTCAACTTTTTCAGTGGGTTTCTCCCTCCTATTATTATTTTATATTTAATGTTCCACACATTCTTGCCCAGTTATTTAAAAGAATTTCTTTTGAATCAGAGAATTAGGATGGAGGCCCATTCTCTGTGGGCTTTCAGTAAGGTATCCTCTGTTCACCTCCAAAAAACAGACAATTTAAGAAGGATAACATGCCTCATCTCTTTCCTTGGCTAGGTCTCTACATTTTGAAAGCTTTTTTGTTTCATACACTCGAGAGATTGAATATTTGGGATAGTTATTTACAGTTGTTTGAAATGTTATTCATAAGTTTCCTCTGTGCCAAATAAATGCTTATTGATTGACTAGCCAATTATGGGTAATAGTTCAGTGGTGATAATGTTCTAGTCTCCATTTAGATTATTGGATAAGTTGTCTAGCATCTTTTGAGGTCTGTATTTGCAGTACAGACATCTGTCTTCTGGCTGTCCACAACAGCTCCCCAGCTTCTGCTAAATCATTCTAGCTACCTGGTAATATCTTGGTGATGATGATTTATATACGTTAAAAATCCCATCCCCCCCCTTTTAAAATAGAAAACACTTTACCCACAATCACCATTGTACTGTGGAAAGAGGATCATTTCCGGAGTCCAAGGACCTGGGTTCAGAATCCCATGTCAGGTGTATGACTTGGGTGACTTATGGTCAGTTACTCTAATCTCTTTGAGCCTCAGTTGTTTTATCTATAAAATGAGGAGGTTTGGCTAGACGACCTCTGATGTTCCTCCCAGCACCAGTTCTGTGAACCTCTGGAACCCTAGGGAGCGAAAATTTTATTATCTCCATTTTACAGCTGAGAAAATTGAGGTTTATACACATCATGACTTAGAGTTACATTACAGTACAGAAGAAGGCAGAGGCTGGCCTGTGAGTCTGCATTTCCCATTCTGAATTCTTGAATAGCTCTGGCTCCCATATACATGTCTCATGGCTGTCGTGCTCCATGTGATTTCAGATGCCCTGAACGTCCTGCTGAAAAAGGATGCAGTTTGGGGACCCGTCCCAGAGAGAGGTGCTGAGGTTTGCAGTGGTCTGCCGCTCCTGGACGTTGGTCCTCCAGGTCAGTGTCTGCTCTGGCCCTCCACATCTGGGCCCTCACTGAGTGAGCTTCATGTGGGCACTGGAGCTAACAGAGGCCTATTCTGGCCCAGGCCATTTCTGAGGTAATGACTCACATTCACTGTGAGAGACACGGGGCAGGTCTTAAAAATCCCCACTTTATCGATGAGGAAACAAAGTGGCTTCCCTGACATCCCACAGCCAATGAGGAGCCAAACCTGGGCTAAATACCTAGTCTCTGCTGACTCCAGTTTGTGGCTCGTCCCACACCCCATACACTCTGGTCAAGTGAGGCTTTCTTGCTCGGGTCAGAGAACTATTAAATTGTTAGTTGGTTGTTGTCCTTCGTTCTCAGAGCACCAAAATGACATCACTCTGTTAGAGTCGAGTTACATATGTCTGGCTGAGCTGACCAGTACAAGCTCAGAGTGCTCTGCCTTAGGTCAGACACAAGTAGTCCATGTGAACATTTTACATACCTCGTATTTCTTTTGGGCTAATTCAATCCTGCTTTGCTCATAGAGCATAGCCCCTTTGGAACATCTAGACAGCTCTGATGGTTAGAGCACTGAAAAATCAAAGTAGAAATTCTGCCTCAGACACTGGTTTAGCTGTGTAACTGAGCATGTCACTTATCTCCCTCTGCCTTGGTTTGCTCATCTGTAAAATGGGGATAAAAAAAGTACCTCTCTCCCAGGCTGGCTGGGAGAACAAAAAGATATTGTATGTGAAGTGCCTGGGATAAACACTAGCTTTATTATTATATATTTTCATATGGGGTAACTTTCTAGGAGAAGAGCATAGTGTGTGATGCAAAAAACAAAAGATATCACTATAGATTTATTAAAAAGAAAAAAAACTGCCTTTGGGGCTGGCACTTCAGCTGGTAGAGGCCAGCCGTGGAGCCCCGGGCCTCCGTGGAGGCTCCTCACCGGGTCCCTTTGGCTTCCCTCTGCAGGCCCTGTTCAATGCTGTCATCCCGGATCATGCTGCAGATGCATTCTCCCCACCCTGCCTGGAGCCTGCCGGCCTCGGGGACCGGTTGGTGGAATGGCTGCTGGGGGGCTTGTCACGCTGGGACTCGGAGCACTTCCTCTTCATCGCAGAGCATGGCTATGTCTACGAGCACAACTTCGCCTTCTTCCCAGGCTTCCCCCTGGCCCTGCGCGCTGGGGCCGAGCTGCTGCTGTGGCCCCTGCAGGGGCTGCTCACCCTCCGCAGTCGCCTCTTGTTGGCAGCGGCCCTGCTCAACAGTCTGTTCTCAGTGCTGGCTGCCCTGGCCCTCTATGAGCTGGGTTGCCTGGTGCTGCGTGGCCGCCGCCTGGCCCTCCTCTCGGCTCTGCTCTTCTGCCTCAGCCCCGCCAATGTCTTCCTGGCGTCGAGCTACTCCGAGAGCCTCTTTGCCCTGCTGGTCTTCAGTGCCATGAGCCAGCTGGAGAGGGGCCGCGACGGCCGGAGCGCCGTCCTCTTTGCCCTGGCTGTTGGCGTGCGTTCCAACGGGATCGTCAACGCTGGCTTCCTCGCCCATGCCCAGTGCCGGCGCTTCTTGTCTTCTCCGTCCACAGGAGACCTTCCCAGGGCCCTGTGGAGGCCCCTGAGGCTGGCGGCCTTTCTGCTGCTGACAGTTCTGGGCCTTGGTCTTCCTTTTGCTCTGTTCCAGCTCTACGCCTACAGCCAGTTCTGCCTGCCCCATGTGGCCCGCCTCATCCCCGAGCCCTTCGTACAGCTGGCCAAGGACAAGGGCTACCGGGTCCCAGGCGGCGACCAGCCCAGCTGGTGCGCCTGGCGCCTGCCCCTGGTATACAGCTACGTCCAGGACGTCTACTGGAACGTAGGCTTCCTGAGGTATTTTGAGCTCCAGCAAGTGCCCAATTTCCTCCTGGCGGGGCCAATGGCGATACTCGGGGCCTGGGCGGCCTGGACCTATGTGACTGCCAACCTCCGGCACTGCCTCACACTTGGACTTCTGAGCAAGGCAGGCAGGGGCGACGGGAAGCCTCCCTCAGGGTTCCACAGTCCCCAGGTGTTTGTGTACCTGGCTCACTCCACAGCCCTGCTGCTATTCGGAACCCTGTGCATGCATGTGCAGGTAAGGGGCCGGGCCAGGTGTGCATGTGTGTGTGTGTGTGTGTGTGTGTGTGTGTGTGTGTGTGTAGGTCTGTGTGCATGTATAGTCAGTGCATACAGAATCTCATTTGTGCCTTGCTACAGCCCTGTAAGGTAAGTAGGTACTATAGGTACTACTACCCCCATTTTAGAGATGAGAAAATTGAGCCTAGGAGAAGGGACTTGGAGATAGACCTCAGAAGCCATCCAGTCCAGCCTTTTCAGTAACAGAAGAGAAAGCCGAATCCAAGAGGTCATGACTTACCCATTTCCTGGTAAATCTTCAGAGTGGGATCCAGCTCCTGCATTTCTCCTGAGGCCCCCGCTTGGGTCCCAGAGCAGTGGAGGGAGCAGTCTTGGGAAAATCCCACTGGCCTCCAGTTGACCCCTCCTCAGCTTCGGTCTGAGCAAGGCTCACAATGAGTGTTTGTAAAGGTCTTTGAGATCTGCGCCTGAAAGGCTGGGGAGTACAGAATAGCATTTTGTGTTTGCTGGTGGATTAATCAGGAGGGTGAATGCCAGAGAAAGAAGGAGGGAAGCAGGCCAAATTGAGACTTGGCTCCCCACCCCCCAAGAAGGAAAAGGATGAACTAGAGGCATTCCTCTTACTCCCTCCCCAACCCCTCCCCCTTCTACCCTTTCCCCTCCATTTTCCCCATTTCCTCCTCTTCTCCCAGCACTCTTCCCTCCTCTCCTATCTTCTCCATCTCCTCCCTTTTCCTCTTTCTACCTCCCCCCTCCCCTTTCCTCCCTTTTCTCCCCCCTACTTCTCTCCCTCCTTCATCTCCCTCCCTTATCTTCTTTCCCTCCTCCTCTTCCTATCTCCCCTCCTCTCTCCCCCTGCCACCTTCCAGACTAACATGCATGTTTTGTATATCAGCTGAAATTGGGCCCTGTAGGATTTTTAGTATTGATTGACCCATTATTGTGGTGATACACTGAGGTTGCCTGGCTGATGTCACACATCTTTATAAAGTGGACCCCAAGCTCCATAGTTTCTCTTCCAGAGTAATACATTTGTAATAGGTGATACAGGGCTGCAGCAGCCCAGAGAGGCAATGAGGTACGTTAGGCCGAAACAGAGCCAGTTGGAGATGGTTACAACTTACATAAATGTGGTTTCCCCCTCCTTCCTGTGGTTTTCAGGTTCTCACCAGATTCTTGGGCTCCTCCACTCCCATTGTGTACTGGTTTCCAGCTCACTTGCTCCAGGACCGGGAGCCTCTGTTGTGGACTCAATATGCTGTTCCTGGGAAGATCTCTGCCATGCGCTCCCTGTTGGGACAAGGGGCCCCAGAGAATCCAATTTGGGGACTCGTGTGCAAATGGAGAGCTTGCTCTCCAGTCACGCAGGCCATTCTGGCCTATTTCCTCTCTTACTGGCTCTTGGGACTGCTCCTGCACTGTAATTTCCTGCCTTGGACGTGACCCTCAGCCCCAGAGGGCAGGCAGGCTAGGCTACAGACATTCCTAAGGGACTTGGAACAAGCAGGCTGAGTCCTGGGCCCATTTGAAATAGAAGTCCTCATCCACAATGCTTTCAAACAAGTTGGTTGAGATTTCCAAGGAAATGTTAGTCTTTGGACACAAATAGCAGACATTTAGGCGAAGGCTTTCTTACAAGTCTGAGGTGAACCTGCTCTGTGTGCTCAACCTAGCCTTTAAACCCAGCTCATTAAACCTCTCCCCTGCCCCAGGGATAGGCACTTCAAGACTTCCAGGGACTTGATTACCAGCACCCCTTCTTAGCCATTCAAAACTAACTAAATAACACCCACCTCCATCTTTGTAGCATCTCATCCCTGAGTTTCTAGAGAGAGCACTGGCCAGGCAATTCTTTGATAACCTTCATTTAATGAAGCTGGAAATCCAGCTGGAAATCCCCTGTGATGTTCCAAGAAGAGAGCCAGATCAAAAATGGAGTCTTCATTTTCTGATGGTATCCAGAAGGCTGGTTTGTCACCATCTTGCTAATTTATCACTTAATCACTGCCCTTTGCCAAGACTCAGTTTCCTTTTGTGTAAGTTAAGGCACTTGAAGTAAATACTATCTAAAACCCCTTCCAGCTTTAAATCTGATTATTTCATGACTAAGAGATCCCCTTACTGCTCTAGTAGGGCCTGGATACTGTGTAAACATTTAGAAGGAGCTCAGGAACATCTGTCTGAGGAGGAAAAGGAGAGAACTTGAACTGGGAAGAAGTGGACAGACCACATATCAAGAGAAATGTTTGAGGAACTATTTCAGGAAATGTATAGATTCTTACATGAGGAAGGGAGAAAGTACATGCCATGGGGACATAGCAGCCTCTAATACCACAATCTAGAAAAGCTGGACTAGATGGAAAATTATATGTCCCAGCAGCTGAAGCCTAGTGAAGCCTAGGAGGAAGTCAGGAGCATTCATCAAACGAGAAAACTCAGAGGGACCTTAGGGAGAAGAGACTGAAAGAAAATGGTAACAGCTGGAGGAAACAGGTGAGAAGCCAGACGTATAGTTGCTACAGATGACTCCCACATCACACAACTGCTGGTCATCAGGACCTGCGGGTCCCATTAGGAACTTGCACTGAACAAAACAGCTCATCATCATCCCTTTGAGTCTCCCCCTTGTCTGAGCACTTTTGTTTCTGCTCAGGGCTTCATCATCTGCCCAGTCACCCAGGATGCCAGCCATGGAGCCATCATCTGTCTCCTCCTGCACCGTCCCATCCCATCAGTTGCCAAGTTTTATCTGTGCTGCTTTCACAGTATCTTCCTATGTGCTGCATCTGCCCTTGTTCAGATCAAGTGTCATCCCATCTCCTCTGAAGTACTCCTGTAGCTTCTACAAGGATGTCTCTGCTTCCCAAGAATCCCTCTCCGTCCTGTCCCCCATAAGGCTTTTAGATGCCCACTCTTTTGCCCAAAGAGCTTCCAAGACTGTTGTGTCGAACAACAAACATGCTTCTCTGGTGCCCAAAGGATGCCACAGTCTGGCTGTAGCCTTTTCTATCTGGACTCATTTCATATCTCTCCCGGTGACACTCTCGACTTTCCAGGTAGACCAGCCTATTGGCCCTGCCTGGCACCTCTGTACAGATCGTCTCCCATACTTAAATGCTGGCATCCCTAGTATCTTCAAGACCCAGTCCAGCATCACTTCCTACTTGGTGCCTTCTCCCCAGGTTTAGGACTTCCCTTGCCCCAAAGAAGGTGACGTCTTTGTAAACCTCTTCTTTCCCTCCTCCACCGATCAATAGACTTCAGAATCTCCTGAGGACGGGGACCATTTTTTTTTTTTTTCTTTTTGTCTTTGTATCGCTGCCTTCTAGCACAATAATGCTTGTTGAAGCTTAGTCCCAGAAGGGAGTTGGCAAAATATACCTTCTCCCTTTCTTCATAAAGAGATGTAGAAAACACAAATGTCCAGTTTAGTTTATTGAGGTTTTTTTTTTTATTTATTCTTTTTTTATTCTTTGCTACTGTCTTCTGGGTAGGGGAGATCACCAGTAAAAATTCTGAAATAAAGATAAATTGGTTACCATTTTAATTCATCAGTTTTCTACATTAGAGGAGGCATCATAGCCTAATGGGAAAAGCACCACACTAGTAGCAGAATGCAGGAAACCTGGAATTCAACCCTTACTTGCCCTGCTTTCCAGCTGTCTTGATTATGGATTAATCATTCTACCTCCCAGGCTCTAACTATGTTATCCTTAAAACAACTAGCTTTAACAGTGGGTAGGGTATTGAACTGAAGAGTAAGGAAAATCTGAGTTCAGATTTTGCCTTAGGATTACTAACTGTGTGACCCTAGGCAAGTTAGTTGTCCTGAGGATCAGATGAGGTAAATAAAATAAAGTGCTTTGTCAATCTTTTTTTTTTTTTTTTTAATAGTTTTTATTTACCAGATATATACATGGGTAATTTTACGACATTGACAATTGCCAAACCTTTTGTTCTAATTTTTCCCCTCCTCCCCCACCATGGCAGGTTGACCAATACATGTTAAATATGTTAAAATATAAATTAAATACAATATATGTATACATGTCCAAACAGTTGTTTTGCTGTACAAAAAGAATTGGACTTTGAAACAGTATACAATTAACCTGTGAAGGAAGTAGAAAATGCAGGCTGACAAAAATACAGGGATTGGGAATTCTATGTAGTGGTTCATAGTCATCTCCCAGAGTTCTTTCACTGTGTGTAGCTGGTTCAGTTCATTACTGCTCTGTTGGAACTGATTTGGTTCATCTCATTGTTGAAGAGGACCATGTCCATCAGAATTGATCATCATATAGTATTGTTGCTGAAGTATATAATGATCTCCTAGTCCTGCTCATTTCACTCAGCATCAGTTCATGTAAGTCTCTCCAGGCCTTTCTGAAATCATCCTGCTGGTCCTTTCTTACAGAACAATAATATTCCATAATATTCATATACCACAATTTATTCAGCCATTCTCCAATTGATGGGCATCCACTTAGTTTCCAATTTCTGGCCACTACAAAGAGGGTTGCCACAAACATTCTTGCACTTACAGGTCCCTTTCCCTTCTTTAAGATCTCTTTGGGATATAGTGCTTTGTAAATCTTATAGAATTATACAAATGTTAATTATTATTAATTAGTTATCATGGAGAGCAGAAAAAATGACTTGTATCGCTTTTCCAAAACCCGGTAAAATTGGTAGTTTTTATCTCTTTTTCAGTCCTGTTTGACTCTTTGTGATACTTTTTGGGATTTTCTTGAAAAAAGATCCAAAATTGGTTTGCCAGTTCCATCTCCAGCTTATTTTATAGATGGGAGACGGGGTTAAGTTCTTGGCCCAAGGTCACCCAGCTTATAAGTGTCTAAAGTCAGATTTGAACTCAGGAAGATGCACTTTATACATTGCACCACCTAGCTCAGGTAGATAGGGGGAAGTCTCATTATCCATATTTTGCAAATGAGAAAAGGCATTAAGTGACTTAGTAATGATCCCAGAACTAAGAAAGCACCTGAAGAAGGACTTGAATCTGAATCTCCTAACCAAATCCAAAGTTCTACCCATTATGCCTGGCTGCTGCCTCTCATCCATCTCCTAAAGTGCCTGGAATCTCAACTCTGCCTCTGACACAATCTATGTGGCTCTTGGACAGATCACTTAAATCTTTGATTCACTTAAAATCTATCTGAGCCTCAGTTCATCTGAAAAGTGAAGGAATTGGTCTGAACAATCTTTGTTGTGTTGGACCCTCCTTACCTGCCTTTGGACTGTGAAATCACCACCATATTTAGGTCAAGATTCTTAACCCAGTGGCGGGAGGGGGGGGGGGGGGGTCTCTGGATAGATTTCAGACTGAGTCTGTGAATTTGGATAGGAAAACAAATTACATCTTTATTCCAGTAGTTCTCCTTTGGAATCTATGTTTTATTTTATGCACTTAATAACATTATTCTGATAAGGGGCCCCTGGTTTTACCCA
The DNA here is from genome assembly GCF_048593235.1 of Sminthopsis crassicaudata. Lineage (NCBI taxonomy): Eukaryota > Metazoa > Chordata > Mammalia > Dasyuromorphia > Dasyuridae > Sminthopsis > Sminthopsis crassicaudata. The sequence goes on along the minus strand of NC_133619.1, from coordinate 603,869,996 downwards.
GCTGCAGAAGGGGTCCATGATCCGATTAAGATAAACCCAATTTAAGGGAAGAGACCTATGGCTTTGGGGGGGGGGGGAATTCCATTCTCCACACCTTTGACCTTGTAAGATCCTTCCCATATCCTGCCTTCTTTCACCCAGGTCTAATATATTCACAGGTTTTTTGTTTTCCTCTAAACAAATTTTTTAAAAATGTTAAAAGCCTGGAGTTGCCAAAAATCATATCTCTAGTCCATTAGTTGTAGCACCTGTGTGGGGGCAACATTGAAGGGAAGAAGGCAAAACAGGATGTTGGCTGGTTGAAATTGAATTAAATAGCTATCCCTTTTGCCACTAGCCCTTTTCCCCAAAGCAGTGAGAGGCAGTGGTGGCCTGCCAGAACATAGGGCCAGGAAGATGAGGCTGTGATGCCCTTCTTCCTTCCCAGATCCTTCCCAGCTGTGGCTCTTTTCTCTTATAGTTTCCTCATCTGTAAACTGGGGATACAGATTTTCACAGTCATCACCTCTCATCATATAGTAAATCTTTTGTAAACCCTCAGGCACTGCATGATTGTGAGTTACCATCACTGAACCATGAGGATGGACATTGATTTTTCTTTTTTTTTTCTGAGTTGCTTTGCCCCATTTGGGAGCAGGCCAAGCATTCCCCTAAGAATGAAAATTTTGACCCGTTCCCTCTGACCATGGCTGAAAGCTAAGACTCATCAGTCCAGGGAAGCTCCTGGCTGAGCCCCAGCACCCTTTCTCCCAGAGCTTCTGGTCAGCTTGGCCAGGGAACACTTCCCATCCATCTCCCTAACATCAGCCCTACAGAGGCAATTTGGTTTGGGAGTCAAATGCTTGAGAAAAATGTACACACAGTTCGGGGGCAGCCCTTCTGCCTCCTGCCAAGATGCCTGAGTGCCCTCCTTGGCACAGCACGATCACCCTTGCCCTAGTGTCTTTCCAGTTGGCAGAGACCCTTCACTCTCCTTCCCAACAGCTGTTTCTCCCAGGACTCCTGTCTGCTTGCTTTTTTCAGCTCTGATAGGAGTGATGAAATCTTTGCTCAGGAAGCCTTTTTACCCCCCCCCCCCCACACACACACACATAGATACACACACTTTACCTCCCACTGTGGCAGGGGCCCTCACTGGGACCACACAGGATGAGAGGAGTGCCTTCCCAGGAGAGAGGCCTCTAGCTGTTCTCCTTGCTAATACAGAAGGATTTTGATTCCTCCTCCCACCCCCCAAGCCTTGCCTCACTGCCTGAGAAATCCTGCCTTCTCAACCAGGAAGCCCCAGGGCTGGGCCTACCCTAGGTCTTCCCTTTGGGACAAAAAGTGCTTGAAGATAACTGATAACCCTAGCTAAGTGCAGCCCCCTCCCCTCGGGTGGGCTGAGAAGGGGGGCGAGTCATTTGTCTCTGACCTTGAGGGGGCCCTAGGATGAGCTGATTTTATGGCCAGCAGCTGTCCCTTACCATCCCCTGGCCATCTTTAATGGGTTTGGAAAGTTTCATGAAGGGCCCCAAGACAGGAAGCAGCCTGTTTACCCTAAAGTCTTACAATGCTCCAGCTGGGTTGGGCTTCAGCTGTTGCAAAGACAAGCCGTTTCCTTCTGGGCCCCTGCTGAAGCAGGATGCAGACTCCTGGTACCCAGAGGTGGATTTGCTTTTTGTTTCCTTATGAGGAGGGGGAGCATTATGATAGAGGTTTAGCCTTTCTTTTTGAACATCCTTTTTAAATTTACACAAACACACACACACACACACACACAGGAAGGGTAATAACTAAGGATTTATGTGCCATCAAATTTCCCAACTGTGACCCGGACACAAAGTAAGATTGAAAAAGGCTCAAAGGACTAATAAATGAAAGGAGCCTTACGGATCATCTAATCCACCCACCACTATTTTACAAAAGATGAAACTCAGATCTGACAAGGAAGTTACTTGCCAGAGGTCACACAGCAAGAGCTAGTATTTGAATCCAGGTCCTGTGATTTGGAACCCAGCACTGTACACTTCAGGAGAGAAGGAAGCAGGGAATAAGGGCAATGGGAATCCCAGAACACCGTCCTCCCGGAGAGCAGTGCCCCAGGAGAGCCAGCAAGCTGAATTCTGTCTGGTCCTTTATGAGCTATGCTCTCATAAAAGGTCGTGGCAAGCTTCCTGCCGGGGCCCAGGAAGAGTTATAGCTGGTGGCCTTGTTATATTTCCTGGACCCTCCAATTTGGAAGCAATCTCAGAGCATGTTCCCTGACCAGAGTGTCGCCTGGCCTCCCTTTGTAGATATAATTCAAACAAACATTTATTCTACTGTTAACATTTCTTTAATGTCACTGTCACTCCCTAGTGATTTCCATGTGTACACACACACACACACACACACACGCACACACAATCTTCCTTTATTACAAAGTACAATTAAAATAAATCAACACACCGGTTATATGTGACAGAGCATGCCTCTTTCCACACCTAAGTCTGCCAACTGTCTAAAGGGGCAGTCCTCTGGTGAAGAGGGCAGATACGTCATTGATCAGCATCCCATCGAGCCATCTATCCTGTATGTCACTTAACCCCTATTGCCTCTTCCCTCCTCCCCCCCAAAAAAGATATTTATCAAGTACCTAATATGTGCAGGGCATTAAGCTACATACTAGGTCTGCAAAAGGACAAAGTTCTCATTCTATTAGTGTGAGAGTAGGGAGGAACCATCCAGAAATATGCATAGTTGGAGGTAAACTGAGAAGGGAAAGGCCCCTAACTACTGTAGGAACCCGCAAGCCTTCAAAAAGGAGGAAGTGCCCGAGATAAGAGAAGGTCAAGGTGAAGAAGAGCAGGGATGAAGTCAAAGAGTCGATATTTTTCCACCCTCTGTGGGAAAGGAGGGGGGAGTCAAAAGGCACCACCCGGGGCTTGCAATGGCGAGGAGAGGGAAAAGGAGGCTGCAGAGAGCAGAACGGAGGAGAAATGGGAGTCTAACGGTGGGTCTAATGGGAGAGTGGGCAGTAAAGTATAAAGGGAATCCATTGGAGGCTTGTAGGGTGGAGGCCCGGCTGTGGAGGGGAGCCAAGGGGAGCCTCTGCAGGAATTCTGGGGGGGCGAGGCAGTCCTGGAAGGATCGTTTTAGAGGCCGGGCAAAGCAAGGGAACCCGGGGATGTGACAATCCAGAATCCGGCACCAATTAGGGCCTGGAGGCCTTGGGCCAGAAACCGCTTTGGGGTTCTGAGGTTTTGGTTGGTTCAGGGGGGTGGGATGAGGGCTGAGGACTTGAGGAGGAGCCCCGAAGTGCGGAGACTGAACGTTAGGACTGGAAGGTTAGCATAGGGGCAGGTTATTGAGCAAGGGCTGGCTCTCGGGGCAGTCGTGAGCGAGGAATCGGGGCGAGGATGGCGCTGGACAGGGGTGAAGCTGAGGCCAGAAGGGAGCTGAAGCTAATGTTGGGGCAGGATCAGGGCCGGGCGGTTGTCCGAGCCGCTTTGGAGGCGGGGCCAAGTCCGGGAGGGGCGGAGTTTGGAGCTGGGTGCGGACGAAGCTCCGGCCCGGGGCAAAGCCGGATCCGGGTTGTGGGCGGGACCCGAGCTGGGAGGAGGAGGAGGCTGAACTAGATCTAGGGTAGAGGCGGGGCAGGACCTAGCGCAGGTTGAGGGCGTGGCCTGGTGTCCAGGCTCTCTGTTGGGGTGGTGCTTCGTGCTGGGGGCGGATACAGAGCCCCGAGCGGGCGGAGGCTGCGGCTGGGTCGGGGTGGTGGTCTGAAGCTGGGTTGGAGGATGGGGGTGGGACCAGCGTCTGAGGAGAGTGGAGGCTAAAGCTGTGACTGACTTGGGAGGAGGAGTTAGTGTTGGGGGCGGGGCCATCACGAGGAGGGGAGTGAGGCTAAAACTGCCTGGGAAGAGGGATGAAGCTGGAACAGACTTGGAGAAGGGGTCGGGCATCGGAGCTGGTTTGAGGCGGGACTGGGGGCGGGGCCGCACCTGGAGAGGATGGAGACTGAGGGCGGGATCGGGGTCGGAGGCGGGGCGGGCGACGGGGTTTGGAGCCGGGCGGTGGCTGAGACCGGGGGCGTGGTCGGCGCCATCGGGGCGGGGCCTCAGCGTCGCGGGCCCAGGGCGCCATGCCGGGCCCGGACTGAGGGGGCGCTGCGGCAGGAGGCCGGGCGGGCGGCGGCGGCGGGGGCAGCCTCAGCAGCAGCCGAGGGGGCGGAGCGGACCTAGAGAAGCTGCGGAGCCGCGGAGCGGGCGCTGAGTGCGCCGCCGCCGCTGCTGGTCCCGGCCCCGGCAGCCCTGTCAGTCCGCTCGTCCGCCCGGCTCGGCCCGCAGGACGCCGGGGGGGCAGAGACGAAGCCCAGGCCGCGGCCGCATGAAGGAGTGCGAGTACCAGCAGATCCGCCCCGGGGCCGCCCCGCCGCCGCCGCCCAGCGCCCCCCAGTCCGGCTCCGGGCCGCCCCCGACGCCCCGCAGGCTGAGCTCGGGCCCCGAGCCCGCCGCCTCCGTCTCATCCGCCGCCTCCGTCCGGCCCTGCCGCAAATGGGAGGTGTTCCCGGGCCGCAACCGCTTCTACTGCGGCGGCCGCCTCATGCTGGCCGGGCACGGCAGCGTCTTCGCGCTCACCGTCGTCCTCATCGTCACCACCACGACGCTCTTCTTCATCTTCGAGTGAGTGAGGAGGGGGCGCCCCGCCCCCGCGCGGCGGCTCACCTCCGGCCCGGGTGGCCAATGCCGTCCTCCTCCGCCCTCCTCGGGCCCGCGGCACGTCCTCTGCCCCGCCGCCCCCCCCTCGGGTCACCGCTACCCATCCCCGCTGCCCCGCCCCGGGGTCATCCCCGTGCATCTGTTACCCCCCATCATCTCTCGCCGGCCCTGGGCTCACTGTGCCCTTCGGGTCCTCCCATCCCTTCCCCGAGGTCCGCTCCTCCCCAGCCTGGGCCCCTGGGTCATCCCCTCCCACCCTTCTCCCTGTTTCCTTTGGGTCATCTCCTCCTTACTCCTTTGTGCCCCCGGGTCATCTCCATCCTTCCCCCTCTGTCTCCCTTGGGACACCCCTCTCCTCCCCCCTTACCCCTCGGTTCTTCTTGGGTGATCTCTACTTATCCCCATCCCTCTGCCCCCTGGGTGGTCTCTCCCCCGTGGCTCAGGCCTCCGGGGCAGCTCCACTTGTCCCCATCGCTTTAGAGCCCGGTCTCCCGGGTCACCTTCCATCCTTGTGCGTCTCCTCCCACTCCTGGCTCTCCTGTCCAGCGGGAGTCATTTTCTCTATCCCTTTCCCTCCGGGGATCATCCCTCCTTGGCCCCTTGGGTCATCTGCCCAGCCCCGTCCCAACTGGCCCCTTTGAATCATCTTCCTTTTCTCCCTCCCCCGAATCTCCCGGGTCCTTGGCCCTCTCAGGGCCCATTGGCTTCCTGCTGGCCGCCCCTCTGCTGTCTCCTGATGATGGGTGCTGGCCCTTGTGTGGAGGCCTCTAGAAGTCTCAGTGAGCACTCTTTAGTTCTATCCTTATGTCTCCCTTCAGTCATATTATCCTCCATCCTTTCCTTTCCTCAGGAGTCGTTCCCTTTCTCTCCCCACTCCCCATCACTCCCTTGTTATCCGCGTCTCTCCTGATCCCTCTCAGGCTGGTCATCGTTCTCCTTTTATTTAAGTGCCGCGGGGCTTCCTTGGCCCTTTCTCCGCCTGTCTCCCCCTGAATCTCCTGAGCCACAATCACCCTTTCCCTTGGCCCCACAGTCTTGCCCAGTCTCCCCGCTCGGCTCCTCGTGCCTCTTGTGTGATTTCCCATCGCCCTAGATCATCAACAGTTATTAATAACAATAATTTCTTATTATCTTAGAGGAGAAATCTGTAGTATTTTTATGTGGCTGCTCTTGCTAGCCTCCAGGAGATTTTTTTTTTTAACCTCCCCATGCCCTTGTGGGATAGGTTGATCTGGATATTAATACAGTCTTTCCATTTTGCAGATAGGGAAACTAAGGGTAAACTCATTCCAGAGTGTGAGTACATGACCCAGGGAACATTTTTCTCCTGCCTGGACCAGCCCTATCCTTTTCTGCCCTTTTGTCCCTCTCCCTTCCCCCCCTTTTGTTATCTTTTCTAAGACCTAGGAAGACCTCATCAGTCACTCCATCATTGTCTCTGCATGTGGCAATAACATTCTCCGATACACTTCATTATTTCCTCCAGCACCACTTATTCACCAGCTCCAAATATCACTTGGGGCAAAGGTGAAAGAGAAGTTACCTTTTTCCTTCCCCCCAACATGAGATAGTTTTCCTTCTGCATTTACCCTATTCCTGTTCCTTGCTAGGCCAGGACAAGATAAAAGATTCTGAATGCAGATGGCATTTTCCATCCAAAGTCTATTGGGATTGCCTTGGATTGAGATCTGAGATCTATTTCATAACAACTTCGGTTGCCCCCTTCCCCCTCCCACATGCACCCATATAGGAGGTAGGAGAACAGGCAATTTCTTTCTCAGCGCCTTTTGAAGCCAGTCGGGAACTTAGTTTAGAGGTACTTTCAGGTAGGCCCTCCTACCTCATTTGTAGGCTGGGGGGGCGGGGGCGGAGACCAAGCACTCTCCTAGATCTCTTTGATTGGGCTCTGGAGCATGAACCGTCTGCAGTGGTCCTGGGTGTGGCAGAGGCCCATGGCTCCTCTAGAGTATAGAATTTAGGTCAGTCACTTGGGATAGGGAATTTCCTTGGACTGGTGAACCTCATGAGATGATGCATACTTTGTCTCAGACAATAATGAGACCGAGTATGGGGGTATGACATGCTTATGGCCAAACTGGTGGGGATTGTTTTCTTTGCTTCCTGAGTGAGAGGTGAAAGTCTGGTTTGAGAGTTTGAGTACTGGACCAAGACCTGGTGGGGCAGCAGAGGTGGTTGCTGTAGCAGAAAAATGTTGGTAATTCCTATCAATGGCAAGAACCAGGGCATACACAAAGAATTGTCATATCCTGTGATCTTTGAAGGGTCGTTGTAACCTTATAGTCATTGTTAATAGCATATGACAGCTCTTTAGTAGGTTATTTCCCGGTGTCAGTGATGTATTCAGACTTGAGGGACCTAGGTTTCTGTCCTGCCTGTGCTACCCACAAACCGTGTGACTGTAGGCAAAATACTTTTCCTGTCAGAGCTCAATTTTCCATAGGGAAATTCAAATGGCTGCATTTGGGAATTGGAGGGCCTCAGTTTAAATCCTGTCATTCTGTCATTCATTAACAATGTGATCTCCACCAAATCTCTCTAGACCTCATTTTAAAAAATGAACTGTTTAGATTTTTTGATCTCTGAAGTCTCTTCTAGCCTTAAGCCTCCAGACTTATGAATAGATGCTTCTTCCCAGCTTCAAAGCTTCCTCTGTCCCTCAGGATATCTAGTTGTATGTAAATTGAAGAAGGTCCAAATCATCCCTGCTTCTTACAAGTGGCACCAGTGCCAGAGGGCTATGGGATTGCATTTTTCCCATTGCAAACAGGTGAAGTTCATAGAATAAAACCTGACATACTCAGGTGACTTGTCTCTAGAAACCAGGCCCTCAGGGCAAGTAGTGCCATGATGCTTGTAGATACCTTAGGGGATATTCCCAGAGAGTGAACTGCCTGCTTCCTGCTGTGAAGTAACATTTATTTATTTGGCTTTCTTATACCCTTTGGGGCATATTTATTTTATTTACTTTTAGGTTTTTATCTTCAGTCTCAGATTCTCTCTCTTTATTCTGTCTTCCACCTTTGAGAATACAAGAAATATAATATCCATTATATATATGAAGTCATGCAAAAATTTCCATATTTGTCATGTTATAAACAACAACAACAGAAAGCAAGAAAAACAAAGAAAATGAAAAACAATGTACTTCACTCTACTTTGGAATTGTTGCAGTTCATATTGATCAGAGTAACTAAGTCTTTTACGTTGATTATTGTTACAATATTGCTATATTGCTATCACCGTATGTAGTGTTCTCTTGGTTCTGTTCACTTCACTGTGCATCAATTCATTTGTCTTCGCAGGTTTTTCTGAAACTCATGCTTATCATATCTTATAGCACAGTAGAATTACATCACTATCAGATGCCACAATTTGTTCAGCCATTCTCAATTTGATTTTTCTTTTCAGTTTTCAGTTCTTTGCCATAAAAAAAGAGCTACTATAAATATGTTTGAATATGTAGGTCCTTCTCTTTTCCTTTAATCTCCTTGGGGTATAACCTACTAGTGCTATTGCTGGGTCAAAACACGCATGGTTTAGTGACAATGGGGCTTAGCTCCAGAGTGCTCTCCAGAATGGTCGGACCATTTCAATAGAGCTTCCCCAATAAAGGAACTTACATTTTAGTGAAGGACATAACATATACATATGGTCTTCTCTAGGCAAAGCCTTCTCTGTTCTTAGCTGTGGGAGAAATATAAAATTTTGCTTTGATAAAGTCCCTGTCCTCATGTAGCTAACAGTCTCGTATAGGGTCAGGCCACAAATACAGAATACTTTATACAATATTACACTTCTGCAGTACATTAGAAAGTTATAAAAACCAGTGCAGTATGAAACCAAAGAGAAAAGCCTTCTGAGAAGGCTTCCTGGAGGAGGCAGCCTTTGAGTTGGGTAGCGAGTGACCAGTTGCAGAAGAGGAGGGAAGATGATTTAGGCAGAGGGACTAGGGTGAGCAAAGAAAGCCACAGAGACACATGAATGAAAGCTATGTGGAGGAAGGGCAGAGGCTTGTCTAGTTTGACTAAAGAGTAGGAATCTATGGAAGGAAGTAGTAAAAGGAATTGCTGGAAAGATAGGGCAGGTTCAAATCATGGAGAGCCTTGAGTGCCAGACCTAGCAGTTTGACCTGTAATTATGACTTCTGATAGTGCTTTAAGATTTGCAAAGTGCAAACTGAAAAATTTGTAGCACAAGAGTCATGTATCCAGATCTGTGTGTAACAAAGATTATTCTAGCAGCAGGATAAAGGATGGAGGAGAGAGAAATTGGGGCAGGAGGTTGTTAAACTATCCAAGCTCTCAATGCCAGTATAATTAGCTTTGAATCTCAGGCACTTCTGGGATACCCCTGGGTCCTGGGCCAAACTAGACAGTGACTGCAACTGGGCTCCTTTGGAAACTCTAGCACTAATGGCTCAGGTACCCACAGGCTTCCATGCCCATTTCTGGGCCTTTTCACCTGGAAAGTTACAAGACTGGAATTAGATGATCTCTGAGATCTCTTTCTGTTCTTAGTCTGAGTCTGTTACCTCATGAACCTCTTGATTTGGGCTGTGAAGTTACTCACGAGGCCAGCCAGCCTCTTTCAGGGTCAGGACAATGTCTGCAGCCCTCTGGGAGATGGTGGGGCCATCTGACCAATCTCTCTCTTTGTTGTAGCTGTCCTTTTCTGGCCCGCCACCTGACCCTGGCCATCCCCATCATCGGGAGCATGCTCTTCTTCTTCGTCATGAGCTGCCTGCTGCAGACAAGTTTCACTGATCCTGGGATCCTGCCCCGAGCTACTCCCAACGAGGCAGCCGCCCTGGAGAAACAGATCGGTGAGCCCCAGACCAAGCTGCCCCGTGTACCCGACTAGCTGTCTGAGGCCAGGTGGTCCTGATCCAGGGCTGCCGCTTAGCATCCTTGTAGATGATGAGTGGAAGCTCCCACCCTCCCCCAAGTTAAAATGTTGTCTTAATGGCAGTCACTTCTATTTCAATTATTTGGGGAGTGGGAGCCCCAGAAGGCTGGTATCCCTGGCTTTCCTTCTGTATACTTTGTGCTCTGGGGAGGTCTTCCTTCCACCTAAGCCTCTGTGCAATTTCACTGGGCTAACATTTTGAACTCCATTTACTGTCTTAGCCTCCTCTGGCTCCTTGCTGCTGAGTTGCTGCTGATTGAATGTTTGTCACCTCCGGGGCTTTCTGGAGGTGGTCAGTTCCTTCCTCCATCATGGCTTTGAAGTGGACTTGTGAGCTCCCAGCTGGCTCTGGGGAGCCCCGGCGGCCTGTGGATATTAGAACACCACCTACAGCTTCTCATCTCAGGAAATCATTTAGCTCATCAGTGGTAACTGCAGAGTTAGGTGGAGGGAGGGGGAGATCTAATGTAATATGTTTCCCTCTTCCTTCCTTCCTTTCTCCCCCCTCCCCCCTCCTCTTACCTCTGGCTGCCCAAGCTCCTCCCTGCTCCTCCCTCTTGTTGTCATTGCTCTCCTGCCCTCAGCTTCCTTTCTCTCCTAATGTACTGTGTCCAGTCTTTCCTGGCTCCCCCAACCTCCACCAGGCCCCACCCCATAAGCCTGGGCTTTGTTCTTTGGCACAAAGAGCTTTTCCCTTTTTGGTTTGCTGAGGAAATGTAGCCCCACCCTCCAAGGATATCACCAAAAGGATTGTCAGTGATCTATTTGATGGGGAGAAGAGGTCAGGGGCCCAGACTCTGGCTCCTCTGGGAGCCCTGACATAGGCCCCAGGCTGTTTGGGCAGTTGGGGATGAGGGCTCAGCCCTCTTTTGAATTGCCTTCAGATCATCTCTAGGCTGTATGAGAGTGGAGAGGTAACTCTCCCATCAGACCTGAAATATGTTTTAGCTGCCGTGGTCCCAGGAGGCTTCTCCTCATTCAGACTAAAGAGTGGGCAGAAGTGTAGGATGTGCCTTCAGATCTGATCCTTCAGGAAGCATCTTGCCTTTAAAAGGGTTCAGAACTCTTTTGAACAGGTCAGGAGAAGAATTTGTGGCTCTCAAAGCCAACAAGAGGAAGAAAGGAGCCAGAAGTTTTGCTTTCCCGGGCAGGCTGCTGTTCTAGCCATGAGGGTGGTAGGTGTCACAGCCAGAGCTCTAGCTAGGAGAAAGGCTGTCTCCAGGGCAGTGACAGGACAGCCTTGTCCTAAAAACTCAGGTGACCAGAGGCCAGGGGCATAAACAGGCCTGCCTGGGCGCTTGCATCCTAGGGAGACAATATATAAGAGAGCCACAAGGTAGTTTTTGGAACAAGGGTACAAGGTGGAGGACTGAGAAAAAGACTCACCTTCAGAAGTCAGTGTGTAGCAGGAGTGGAGTTAGGCTTTGCCCAACAGTCACATGTGCAATGTTGGCCCTCTTGTCCTGCCTGGGGACTGACTACTCCCCTCCTGTCCCCCGCCACAGTAGCCTTGGGAGCCCTAAGTACCTGGATCACTGCCCTCTAGAAAATAGCGGCCTGAGGCCCAGGCCTTCTGACTGCTGCTGGAAAGAATAGAAGCCAGTATCCAGATTGAGGGAGGCCATTCTGCCATATTTTGCACAGATCCAGGTGGCCACATTTTAGAAGGCACCCAGACAAGCTAGAATGTCTGTAACAGAGGGTGTGACCAGGTTGGTGAAGGTCTGTGGTCCGTGTCATTGCCTTTGAGTTAAAGGAATTGGGGATGTTTAACTCCCAGAAAAACAGAGTCAGGAAGAGGGGGGCCAAGAGCTTCATGGTACAGAAGGCAGAGAGCAGTTGTGAATAGAGTTTCTGAGAGGAAAATTTGGAAAGAGCTTTCTAGTAATGGCCTGGGTTGTCCGCAGGCTGGGAGTACTCTATCCCTGGGGGCCCTGTTGTTTGTCCTTGTTCTCTAAGAGGACCCTGACATCAGGGAGGGGATGCCACGACATGCAAGTTAATTGGATTTAAGTGATGCGAGGCTAGGCAAGGTCATATGCCTCACTTTCCCCTCCAGAGCCATCTGGAGGGTCCTATAGCAGAGGCTGCCTGACCCCAGCAGATGGGATCACTGCCTCATGTGACAGTGGAACTAGATAGTCTCAAGTTCCTTGCCATGTCGAGACATCACTATTCCAGGCAGATGAAGGACACTAAATACATGAGTATAACAAACACAGGAATTGAGATGTGGCTAATTTTGTTTCGCAGAATTAGATGTGAATGCTGAGGAACTTGTGGAGGAAGGAAAACTGAAAGCCAGAGTCTTGGAAGAGGGAAATTGTTGAAATGATAGAGCACTGAGCTCAGTGAGGCAAGAAGTGTTTGTTAAATGCTTCTTGTTTGCTAGCCACTATGCCAAGCATCAAAAATACAAAGAAGGGCAGCAGCAGTCTTTGTCCTCGGAGCGCATACATTCTAATGGGGGAGACAACTGTCTAGTAAGGAGAGATGTACAGTGTCTTTACAGAGTGACTGGATGGGTAGAGAGGAAACTGCCAGTCAACCTGATAGACAAGCTAGGGGGTCACTGGCCTGGTGAGGCAGTGGATTGACCTGGGCTGTTCAAGTGTCTCCCACTTTCTCTTGTCTGTGGACCATAGAACACCAGTGCTGTCCATGAGGTTTCCTTGGCAAAAATATTGAAGCGGTTTGCCTTTTCCTTCTCCACCTCATTTTACAGATGAGGAAACTGAGGCAAACAGGGTTACCCAACTAGTCAGGGTCTGAGGCTAGATTTGAACTTAGGTCCTTTAGGCCCAGTGCTTTATGCTGTCTCCTGAGCTAGTACATCTACTTGGTATTACCTGTGTATAACCTCATACTTATCTACCTCCATGCCTGGAATGCTCTCCTTCCTCACGCAGAATCCCCTTCACTTCCTTCTGATATGTAGAGATTCCAGGATCCAGGAAGTCTAACCCAAGTACTCCCATGCCCCAGAGGGAAGGGACTCTCATTTTTTCTTTGTATCTGTAGCATCTATAGGACACATAGTAGGCAAGTATGAATTCCCAGTGAAGGAATTATTTCTATGATCTGTCCTCACTCCGATATTCTTTGTTCTGACCTCCCTTCATACTCTGCCTCCTCCCTTTGTTCTTAGCTCTCTCCTCCCTACTGTGCCTATTCCCTGCATTCCAAGCTCCCTCCCAACCCTGCGCATTTGGCTCCTCTGAGTTCTTGCCCACATTCTAAGCTCCCTATCTGTTCTGTCTCCTCCCTGTGTTCTGAGCTCCCTGCCCACTGGCTCCTTCATGTGTTCCGAGTTCCCCGCCTGCATTCTGAGCACTCTGCCTGCTCTGCTTCCTTCTTGAGTTCCAAGCCCTCTGCCCGTTCTTCCTCTTTCCTGTGTTCCAAGTTCCCTCCTTGTTCTTGCTGCTTTTTCTGTTCTGAGCTTCCTCTGAATTACATGAGTTTCTGAGGTTGTGATTAGGTCCAGATGTGGCTGCCCTAGCCTATGTAGCAGGAGGTGAATGGGGTTCAGACGCCCAAGTCCTTGTGACCTCTGGATTCTGGCTTCCTGTTTGGTGACATTTAAGCCACTAAGTGTGGAAACAATGCCACAGCTCATATGTGTAAAAAGACAGGCAAGGAGGGCAAAGTGGAGCCTGACGCAGCTCAGCACTTTGTGGCCAGTCTTGGGTTCCTTCAGTTCCATCTTTGGTCTCCTGACAATTCTCATAAGGGTGCCCGGAGGCATCCCCGGCATCCCCATGCTGCTCTTCTTCACGAGAAATGCAATTGAACCTCAAAGCAGTAATGTTAGCTTTGTTTGGCAATCAATGAAGCCATTCTTTTCTTTTTCTTTTTCTTTTTCTTTTTCTTTTTCTTTTTCTTTTTCTTTTTTTTTTTTTTTTTGCTGAGGCAATTGGAGTCAAGTGACTTGTGCAGGGTCACACAGCCAGGAAGTGTTAAGTGTCTGAGTCCAGATTTGAACTCAGGTCTTCCTGACTTCAGGGCTGGTGCTCTATCCACTGCATCACCCAGCCATCTTCACTGCACCATCCTTTAGCCATTCTTTTTTTTTTTTTTTTTTTTTTTTTAAATTTATTTTTTTTTAATTTTTTTTTATTATATATATATATATATATATATATATATATTTTATAATATTATCCCTTGTATTCATTTTCCTTTAGCCATTCTTAATGGGAAATGTTTTCCTTTTTGCTTAGGATTCTTACAGGGTTGTGGCTCTCCAAATAAAAACTGGGACCCATATGTAACAGAGGAATTACAGGGAAGAATTTGCAGGACATCACCACAAAGGGCAGCTCCCATAGCATTGTACAGATGGGGAAACTGAGTCTCAGAGGGAGTAGGGAGACAAGCACAATGATGGCTTATAGGAAGAGGATAGAATCAAGAGCAAGGAATGGAGAGGCAGGATATGGCGAGTCACTCAGGCTGAGTTTGTGCCTCATTGGTTTAATGGTCTCTAAGGCTTCTTCTAGTTCTGAAGCTAGATCCTCGGTGGAACGGGCTTGCTCAGGAGCTTGCCATCCTTTCATTAGAGACTGGTTTACATGCAGGAAGTCCTCTCCATTTGAGAGACTCTGGGAGCAACCCCAGGTCACAGGGCCAAGACTTGAGGGCAGGGTTTGTGCTTTGGGGTACCTCCCATCCCCCCAGTCCCCTGGTAATACAGGAGCCATGTGACTTCTGACATTTCTCACTCATTGACCTCAGTACCACCCACAGTTCTTACATGATAGCTCCTCTTTCATCCTCCCCCAGTTCTTGAAGCCTGGGGAAATTGGGTGTGAGGAGACTCACTTCCTTTTTTGGAGGAGTAGGTTTGATGAAGTAGGAAATCTGGCCATCAGAAAGTTCTGCAGTTGGGTTTCGGTTAGATTAGGGCATGTTGAATCTCTTCCCTCTTTCCGCCCACCTACCCAGTGCCTAGGGGTGGAAGGCCCAAGCTGGCTCCTCTCTGCCTGGGTTAGACCTGTGGGCAGCCAACGAGAATTCATTCATTCTGCAGCTATTCCATGCCCACTGGTGTTCAGAGCCCTGTGCTAGCCACTGTGAAAAGAATGGCAGCTCCCATCCTCTCCTGGATGTTGGCAGCCCAGGAGGCATTTTCTCTGTTCATAGAGGAGGTTCAGTTCCTAGGGTCAGCCCACGGTGGCTCATTTAACCCATGAGAGGTAAGCTCTAGGACAGCAGGACTCAAACATCTCTCTAAAATGGGGTTCTTCCTGAGGTATTCCAGGCAGCTTTAGGAGCAGAATGCCCTGAGAAAGCAAGTGTCAGTACCTAAATTTAGGTACTTTAGAGGCCATGAGGGTAGTACCCTCTTTCAGCAGTGGTGACCTGCTCAGAGGGAGATTTGAACCCAGGACCTCTGCTTCTTCTTTACTACCGTGTTTGGAGGCCAGCCTTGGAGAGACACTCAGGTATAAGTCCTTGTAATACATTTTGATCTTTTTCAATCCAGGCTGTCATGTCATTGACATTGGGAGTTCCCAAGAAAGAACTAGGGCCCTAGAGGCAGGATGTGGCAGAGGCCAGTCTGGAACCGAAACCTCACTTCCTGGCTCTGGGGATCTTAGACTGAGCTGGGAGGTACCTTTAGGGCCATGCAGTCCTGCTCCCAAGGACATTGAGATGGAGTGGAAGTGGCTTGCCTGAGGATCACCCACCTAGGAGATGGCCCAGGCCACAATGGAACTCAGCTCTTCCTATCTCCAGACCCACCAGCCAGTTGGTCAGTCTGCCTCAGGGGACAGTTCTTTCACTGGTCCTTTATTACCTATTCTCCACACACTCTTCTATAGCACTTCAAATTAGGCAGTTAACAAGTCCTTATTAAGCACTGATAGTATATTGGCACTGAACTAAGCAGTGGGGATACATAGGAACTCCCAGTCTACTGGGGAAGACAAGATGCAAACTGCTGTGTGCACACACGCTGTGTACAAACACAATAAGTAGAAAGTGATTAACCAAGGGCAGCCATGGAGGGATGAGGAAGGCTTCCTGTTGAAGGGGGAATTTAAAGGAAGCCAAGGAAGTCAGTTAGAACAGGAGGGAGAGTGATGCAGGTGTACTGGATGGCCAAAGAAAGCCCTGAGTTGAGAGGTTGAGTGTCCTGTGGGAGGAAAAGCCAGAGGCCTGTGTCCCTGGATCCAAGAGGAGACACATCCTGGGGCTGGTGCAGCCAGGCCAGTTTGGCTGGACTGGTGATAAGGCGGGGAGGCTAATGGGCCATGGCTGGGAAGCTGCAATCACTCCCTGCTAGGGAAGCCTGAGATCCAGGAGCCAGGGAGGGAGAGGTGAAGGGTTTTGAGCAGAGGAAAAACATAACCCAGTGTCCCTGCATGAGGAAGATTAGTCTAGAGCTATAATAATCGTGGCTATTATATTGTCCATAATGAGCATCTGCAGCAAGGTGGAAGCATTGCAAAGAATTGGGGATGGGCGGAGGGAAGGGAATAAGCATTTATGTAGCACCTACTGAGTACTAGGCACTGTGATAATCACACACCCCAGAAAAGGAAATATTTTATTTGGTCCTCACGACAATGTTATCCCCATTTTGCAGTTAAGGAAACTGAGGCAGAGATTGAGTAATTTGGCCAGGTTCACACAGCTAGTGTGTCTAAAGCTGGATTTGAATTCTTTCTAATTTCCAGCCCAGTACTCTGTCTGGTGTACAGCATCATGGGCTTGAGGAATCAGGCAAATTTGTTACTTGGTCTCGCTCTTGGCCAGGCCTGTGCTGGACATGGGGGATACAACGTGAAAGTATTAGCCTGTGCTCTCCTGAAACTTATAGTCAGTCAGGAAGAATGGCATATACTTGTGTAAGTCCACACCAGCTAAATACAGACAAGGCAAGAGTCTCGCCTTGGAGCAGCCTCATTCGGCATGATGGGAAGACCACTGGCAGGATGGGGGTCCCAGCTCTGGGTCCGTCCCTCAACTCTCTGAGGTCTTTGAGATGATGGTATTGGTGAAGGGACTCTGAGAGCTTCCCTGCTACTAGGACTCTGTCTCTACTGATCCTCATAACAATCCTGGGAGGAAAGTGTTGTTATTACTCTTGATTTCTAGATGAGGGACCTGAGACGGAGAGAAATTTATTCAGAGACAAGGAGGTGTCCAAGGCAGGATTTGAACTCAGTTCTTCTTGCCTATAAGTCCAGTGCTCTGTTGATTTGGCAGCCTGTTACTTAAATCCTTAACCTCTAAGCTTCAATTTCCTCATCTGTAAAATCTGAATAGCACCCACTTCTCAGGGATATGAGGCTCAAATAGGATGATGCTTTTGCAGACATTAAAACACATACATAAATCTAAACTTATTATAGTCATGTTTGAAGTGACCCCAAGTTGAGAAGGATACCTAGTACATTATTCAAGATCTTCACAGGCTAGAACATCTGGCTAGGACTAAGATGGAAATTTAATAGAGATTTAAAAAAAAAAAAAAACAAAAAAAACCTTCTTACCCACAAATTAGATCTTGTCTAATCTCTTGATAACAGCTTGTCTGAAAAAGATGGAGGGGGCGCCGCCCTTAGAAGACTCTTAACTTCAGAATAAATCAGTAGTGATGGCACAGCTATTAAAAACTCCTGTGTTCTTACATGGCATTGAGAGACACGGTCAAGAAGGCAGGCCCAGGAAGGGGACAGATAAATTTTTAAAATGAAGGTCATCTATAAGCTAGAACATATCCAGAGGAAGACAACTGGCTGTTAGACTTATGTTATACATTGGTTGAAGGAACTGGGGATGTTCATCATGGAGAGAAGAAAAGGCTCAGGCAGGCATAAAGCTGAGTTCTGTTTGAGGGCCTGTCGGGGACAAGAGTCTTTAGATTGACTACACAGATAAAAACTAGTAAGTCGGAAGATGTGGAAGGAAAACTTGCTAACACTTAGAATTGTCTGCTGCAGAGCCTGGTGGCTTCCCCCTCACCAGAGGTCTTCAGCAGAGTCAGGGGGTGTTCAAACCTAGCTCAGCTTGGAGGCGGAGCAGATGGTCTCTGAAACTCCTCGTGGTTCTGAGATTTTGTCACTGGGATTCTAATTAAAAGCTCCAGACTCTTGGGTCCAAGTGTCTGGAGAAGGATGCTGAACAGAGGGTGAATCTGAAACATACAAGTGGATGTGCCCATTATGCCACTGGCTCTTGGGGCTGGCTGCCAGCTAAGCAGCCAGGCCTTGAAATGTAGGTGTTGATGATGGGGATTTTAATATTAAGAGTGGTTCATGTTTATGTTGTGTTTGCAAAACATTGTATGCTATTTGAGACTTAGATTAATCTTGTGAAGTCAGTACTACCATTATCACCATCTTCCAGTAAAGGAAATTGAGGCAGACGGCAATTAAGTGACTTGTCCAGGGTCACACAGTCGGTGCCTGCAGCTGAATTTGAACTCAAGCCTCTGCTTACTACACTGCCTCACTGCCTCCCTTTGGATTTGGGAGTAATAGGATCACCCAGTCTCAGAGCTGGGGAGGGGTGCAGTTGTGTAGCTCATCCTCTCCCTGAGCAGGGGCTGCTTCGTTCTTGCATGTGGTTAGCCAGTGGCCGCAGAGCGTAGCTGGTTGGCACATGGAAGCCTCTGACTCCTCTCTCTTTGTCATCATCTTTCCCTTCCCCCTTCTTCCCCCTGACTGCAGCTCTACACATTTTCTCATGTCCTTCTTCCCCCCCATTGTCCCCTCTTGAGTTGAGGCTCTTGTTCGTACTGCCTGAGCTATGGCGGTAACTCCTAATTGCTCCTTCCACCTCCGAGCTCTCCCTATCCAGCTCTTCAGATGCTGCCAGGCTAAACTTCTGGACAAGCTGATCTGGTAATGTTCCTCCTTTCCTCTTCTGGGGTCCGTGAAGAAGACTTCAAACTCCTAGGCCTAGCCTTCAGGTCCCTCCCGTCCGAGACCAGCCAGCCTTTCCAGGCTTCTCTCAGGTCATTTACCTCAATGTAGTTGCTGCCTCAGCTGCCCAGGACAAGTCTCCCAGTCATGCCAGCAATCTCCTGCCTTTGTGTTCCTCGTCCCGTAATCCCCTTCATCCCCTTTCACCTGTTGAACTTTTCCCCAGCTTTTGAAGGTTCTCTACAAAGATGCCCCTTCCACGGAGCTGGTCCTGAATCTCTCCATCAGTGTAGACCTTTCCCTGAGCTCCTTCCCATGTTTTATACTTTTGTTAATGAATGGTCTACTAGACTGAACCCTGTGAGAGTAGGGACCAGGTCTGGGCTAACTTTCCATCTTTTTCCAGCATTCATTGTGCTCCATACATAGCAGGTGCCTAATTGATGGCATCAGCGATTTCCCGAGTGACTTTGTTTCCCAGTTTGTAGCGTTTTGCCCTGGCTGTTGGTCAGTAGGACCCAGGTTCCATGGACTCCTCCCCTTCCTGATAGGCTCTGGGAAACTAATGCTGCTTTGGTTTGACCTCCAGTCTTCCCCTCTTTCTCTTTCCCCTGCAGACAATACTGGCAATTCTACCTACAGACCTCCCCCGAGGACCAAGGAGGTGATGATCAATGGGCAGATGGTGAAATTAAAATACTGCTTCACCTGCAAGATGTTTCGACCTCCCCGGACCTCACACTGCAGTGTATGTGACAACTGTGTGGGTGAGTAGGCCAGGAGGGGGTGAATGACAGGAAGCCTTGCAGGGAAGAGGGTGGGGGACGTGTCTGATATCATCCTTTGAGTCCCCTTTGCCAAGTGAGGTGATGGTTACTGTTATTCTGTATTAATTTCAGTGATTTCAGATGCACAAAGCACTTTCCTCCCAACACTATGGTGAGGTCAGTGTTATCCCCAAGGAGGCTGCAGAGTGATAGAAACTGACTGGATCCCTTCTAGTTCCCCCCCCCCCCCCCCCCAGAGAAAAGTTTCATAGCCTTAGACTTTCCTGCCTCCAAGCTTAGTGTCCCTTATGATTTGGGCAGGCCTGCATCAGCCCCTTCTCCTCAGGCCCACATGGCAGATGTGCCAGCCTGGAATCATAAGGCCTCAGCTTGAGTCCTGGCTCTGCCACGGCTAGGGAGCCATAAACTCAGCCAGGCCTTCCTCTGGGTGTAGTTCAGATTCTCTGTGGTCACAATTAGCACCTTCCTGTCCTCACTGTTACCCATGCCCGCATTCTCCTGGTGACCCAGCTCAATACCTGAGTACCATAAAACAGAATCAGAGAGCTGGAAAGGACTAGAGATCGCCCCACCCAGCTCCTTCCTTTGGCGGAGGGGAAACTAGGGACTGCGTGGGCATTCAGAGCTCTTGCCACTGCACTACCCAGAGAAGGGGCTGGGGAAGGCAAGCGGCCTTTCTCAGATCATGTCACTAGATATTGTATGACTTCTCTGTAAAAATGAAGGGTTGACTTGGGCCTGGTGGCACATGGCTACAATCCCAGCTGTAGGTGAAAGTTGACTGTCAGATCTTCTGAGCTGCACTTGGCCTCTGTACTAAGTTTGGTATCAGTACAGTGAGCTCTGGGTGGGGGGGTCACCAGGCCTTCTGAAAGTCAAAGTGGAGAGACAAGGGAGGGAGGGAAGGAGAGAGGAAGACGGACAGAAAGAGGGAGACAGAAGCAGAGAGAGAAGAGGAGAGCCAGAGAGAAGTAGGGCAGGAGATTAAAGGATCAGGATAACTAACAGCTGGATCTCTCCTGGCCTCTCAAACAAGAATTCTTTCTACCATAGATCTGACAAAAGTCCATCCAAAGGAAGCACGCTGCCTGCCACTATTGTTAGGAAGTTTCCCTTTAATCAAGCCTTGATTTGCCTCTTTGCAACTTCTGGCCGTCATTTCTCTCATTCTAATTCCTGGGGCCAAATAGAACAAATTAATCCCTTTTCTATATGGCAGCTCTTCAGATCCATGAAGCTAGCTATCACCTCCCATTAAGTCAAAGATTCTTAACTTGGGGGTAATAAACTTCTCTCTCTCTCTCTCTCTCTCTCTCTCTCTCTCTCTCTCTCTCTCTCTCTCTCTCTCTCTCTCTCTCTCTCTCTTCTCTCTCTCTCTCTCTCTCTCTCTCTCTCTCTCTCTCTTTTAAAAATATTTTGATTAATTCAATATAATGACTTTTGCTGAAATCTTATGTTCTATTTGATGCATTTAAAACCTTTATTTGAAGAGTCCTTAGATTGCTCCAGACTGCACAAGGAACGCAGACAAGGTTCAGAGGTCCAGCCCTTAGTCTTCTCCAGACTGAACACCTCCAGCTTCTTCAGCTGGTGCTCACATGACATGGACTTGTAGATCTTTTTTGTTCAAGGAGCTGCCTTTGTTGCTCTCCAGCATATCAGTGATCTTGAAGCATGGCACATGGCATCCAGAAGATGAGCAGAGCAGGGCTGGCACTTTCTGAACCTGAACACTGCCCATCTTTCTCTCTTCCTTCCTCTCTTTCTTTTCTCTCCCCACCCTCTTTTTCTCTGTGTATCCTAAGATTCCATTAACTTCTTTGGTCACTTAAATGAAATAGAATATGTACAAAGCACTTGCAGCCTGAAAGTAAGTGCTACATGAGTGTTAGCTATCATATCACTGCTTTCTGATGACTCATATTGGGTTTTTCCATGCATTAAAACCCCTAAATATTCTTTCTTATATCTCAGAGATTATTGGTTGGCTCTGCCTTCTATCCCGTAGGGCTTAACTTCTTTTATTTTATTATAAGAATTTGCTTTTATTCCTATTAAATTTCATCTCATGAGCTCTAGCCCCATCTCAGGGATGTCCAAATGTTGTAAAATCTTGACTCTGCCATCCAGTGGTAACTGTCCAGCTTACTTTGTGCCATCTGCGTATTTGATAAAAATGCCATCATTATCTTCACCTGAGTCATTGACAAAAATGTTAGCTATCCCAGGGCCAAGCACAGATCTCCAGGGCACCCCACTGAAGACCTTCCACACGAACATCAATCTGTTAAGGACTCTTCTGTGAACCAGTTACTTAATCGGTCCTTTAATCACTCAGTGATATTATCATGAATTGCTACGTAGTCTACTTCACTCCCATCTT
The DNA here is from genome assembly GCF_048593235.1 of Sminthopsis crassicaudata. Taxonomy (NCBI): domain Eukaryota; kingdom Metazoa; phylum Chordata; class Mammalia; order Dasyuromorphia; family Dasyuridae; genus Sminthopsis; species Sminthopsis crassicaudata. The sequence continues at coordinate 603,848,341 of NC_133619.1, read as the reverse complement.
TTCCCAGAGCACAGCATGAGAGACTGCTGAATACTTCATTAAAATCTAGGTAAATGATACCTCCAGCATTGTGCTGAACCACCACTGTAATGGTTACATCAGGACCCTGCTGTTTCCTGGGACTGCAAGGTCCCCTTTCTAGAATTTTCTTAAAGCAGTTCACATTGCATCCTTTCTAGAATTTGGAGTCTGGAAGAGATATCCGAGATTCGTGAAAATTTAGTGACTTATTCTTCGTCCCTTAGTTAATGTCAGAGTCAGGGTTTTAACCCACCTTTGTCTTCCTGACCAGTCTGGGCTGATATGCATAGGGCCACACTGTTTCTACACCAATTTCATAACCTGACAAAAATGGAGAAACAGTCTGACATGAGCTGTTAAAGTTATGCGGGCACTTTATGATCATTGCTTCCTTTTCTTGCTGTTTTCTAACCGTCCTTTTGAAAATATCTTTTAGACATGACTCTTTTCAATAATGAGGTAATCTTGTGATGAAGAGAGCCAGCTATACCCAGAGAGAGGACTGTGGGAACTGAGGATGAACCACAACATAGCATTCTCACTTCTTTTGTTTTTGGTTGCTTGAATTTTATTTTCTTTCTCATTTTTTTCCCCTTTTTGATCTGATTTTTCTTGCGTAGCAAGATAATTGTATGAATTCGTATGCCTATATTGGATTTAATATATATATACATATATTTTACCATGTTTAACATATATTAGATTACATGCCATCTAGAGAAGAGGGTGGGGATAAAGGAGGGAAAAATTAGAACACAAGGTTTTTCAAGGGCCAATGTTGAAAAAAATTATCCTTGCATATATTTTGAAAATAAAAAAACTTCAATTAAGAAAAAAGAAAGAAAATTGACACCTAAAAAAAAAAAAGAAGAAAAGAAAAGAAAAAAAATCTTCCAGAATGTCATTGAGAATGTGTATTAAGCTCACTGGCTTCTGATTTGCCAACTCCATTTTCTTTCGCTTTTAGAGGAAACCAGTCCAACTTTTGACCTTTTCCAGTCCTATGCTACCTTTCCCATTTTCCTCCATGACATTTGACAGTCACTGATGCTGCCTCCATAGTCACATCTAGCAGCTCTTTTCAGAGCTGGTTCACAGGACTGCATCTAGGACAGCTGCTGCTCTCTTACTATCTTCTCCTCCTTCATCTTGGGTACTAGGAGAGGCAGTCTGGAAGGCACAATAGAGAGAAAACCTCAAAATTAGGAAGACTTGGCATCTCTCTACTGGCCGGGTAAGCCATGGCCAGATCACCCTACTCCTCATTGCTCTGGGCAACATTGATCCAGCCTTTCATCGAAGATCTGCAAGGGGAGCTGGGCAACAAAATTTTTTTGTTTTTAAAAATATTTTTTCTCAGTTACATTTACATGGTCAGTACTCTTTTTTAAAAAAAATTTAATAGCTTTTTATTTCCAAAATATATGTAAAGATAGTTTTCAACATTCACCATTGCAAAACCTTGTGTTCTAAATCCCCCCCACACCTCCTTTTCCTAGACAGCAAGTAATCCAATTTATGTTAAGCATGTGCAATTCTTCTATACATAGTTAATATTCTTAACATTAATTTGCAGAGAAGACGTCTACCTGCATCAATAAAGGGTGTTTTCTCTTACAGGAATTCCATTTATGGATGTCAGGTTCAATCCTATTACCTATTCTCATCAGTTCCCTATTAATCATATTTGTTCCATTATTTTCAGACTAAATGTCATTCTCCTTGGCAGAGGAAACAAACAAAACCAGAGTTAAAAGTCATGATCTCATGCGCCCTGGGACCCCAGCTTCTCATTTCTTCAAATCTTCTTTTTCTCCAACAGACCTAACAACACCCTTTTTGTGGATTTTTTCTTTCTTTGTTAGTCTCAGTGCATCTTGTATGTTAGCACTTGGTACCATTTTAATGGGTCCTGTGTTCTCCACTGAAGATTCGTCCCTCTGCCTTCTGCACCTGCCCTGTTAACATTGAGGCCAGTGAGCATTTGTGCATCTGTCTGCTTGTGTGTCTCTCTGCATCCAAGGGAGTCTCCTTCGACGTCTCCCCTTTTTCCTTCTGATCAGAGTGGTTTCCCTTTGGGTTTTCAGATTTCATTCTTGAGTTCCCCACACGTTCTGGACTCTTCCCCTTACAGAGCTCCAAATGAAAGGACCACCTGCCTTTTCTTTGTTCCTGCTCTTCCAAATGTGGGCTTCCTCTACAAAGGCCTGGGCAAAGAGATCCCCTTCTCCCACGTTTCCCGTCATTTCCCCTCCACAAGCAAGTTACTAGATTTGAAGTTGGAAGCAACCTCTGGTCATTTGATCCAATTCCCACCGCCCTCTAAGTGAGGAGACCTAGGTCTAGAGTGGAATTTACTTGTCCGTGACCTTATGCGCAGGAGATGGAAGAACTAGGACTTGAAGCCAGGACTCCTGCCTCTGAATCAGTCCTGCAGCTCCTTCATTTTGCATAGGGGGAGACTTGAGCCCAGCAAAGGGAAGAATTTTGCTTGAGATCACATGCTTAGCCACTGATACAGGCAGGATGGCAGTCAATATCTCCTGACTCTCAATCTGCTTTTCTTTCCACTTGACCTTTTAATTTGCACATGAAAAGATTTAATAAGTGGAAGCTTTTACCAGTTTTAGCTTTACTCAATGGATGATTCTTTGAGAGCCTCCTCCCTTATCAGTTTGAACTCAAAACATTTCAGCCATGGCAGGCATGGGATGCTGCTGTTGTGCCCCAAATTGATGTTCCAGTGAAACACCTCAACTCTTACTGCCCTTCCATGAGCATTAGCCTCAGGCCAAGAGAATTTCCTGTCTCATCCCTTGCCTAAATTCTGTATTCTGGAGCTGGAAAATTCTAGAGCTATTATTTCTCTCTCATCATCTGGGGAAGAGATTGGAAAAGGAAGAGAATAAGCAATGATAAAGCACCTATTGTGCCAGGCACTGTGTTAGAAGTACTTTTTTTTAAGCTTTTCTCATCTGATCCTCACAACAACCCTATGAGATAGGGGTTGCTGTTATCCCCATTTTACAGCTGGATCTGAGACAGACAGAGATATGATGACTTGCCCAGGATCACACAGTTAATACACATTTGAGGGCAGATTTGAACTCGGGTCTCTATCCACTGCACCACCTAACTGCCTCAGTGGGCCTCATCTGAGCCTCATCAGAAAGGGGATAGAATAAACCTGAGCACGAGTGGACTTGATAAAAGATGCTGAGATGAGTGTGGAGTCAAGAAAACCAGAAAATCCTCTCCCCTTTATACTTCAGATTCTTTGGCTTTGAAGGGAAATAAGCTAAAAAAGCTAAAGACCTACTGGGGAGAGGGGGTGGGGGAACATTTTCCTCAAGGCTGGAGTTCAGTGGGTGCAGCATGGAGTCAGGAAGTCCTGGGTGATTCATGTCACCTCTGTCTGCCTCAGTTTTCCAAATGCAAAGTGAGAATAAAACAGCACCTACTTCCCAGAGTTGCTAGGAATAAGATAACATGGCAAAGGCTCAATCTTAAAATGAGAGGTTAATGAGATGCTGGCTTTTATGGTTCCTGTAATACTAGTACTAGCTGACATTTATATGGCACCTACTGTTTGCCAGACATGGTACTAAGAACTTTACAAATACTCTCATTTGATCCTCACTACTAATTTATAGTAATTAACAGACATTCTTGCTGCTAAGTGTTTGTCCTTCATGGAAGGACAAAGGAAGTGATCAGGTCTTCATGTTAGTGAGAATCAGATCTGGAGTAGAACTTTTTCCTAGTTGTTTTCTCAACCCTTAAAAACAAGCCAGGAAGCAATTGAGTACTCTGCTTTTGATAGGAAATGCTGCGGACAGGTGGCTAGTTAAGGTCCCTCCATCACTCCCCTCTCATGGTTGAGGGCCTGGCTGCTGAGGGATTTTCTCCCCTTCTCATCTCTCTCCTCTGGCCAGGCAGTCTGGAGAGGGGTGCTTGGGTAGCGATGTTGTTCCTCCCTGCATCTTTTGATGTTCACCCAAAGGCTTCCCCTTTGCAGTTCCTGAATTGCCTCACAGGAGGTAATCTTAAGATACAAGGTTATTTCTTCCCTATTCTTGTTGCCTCCCCCATTTAACTGGAATCAGTTGTGTCCTTCCAAAGCCATATCCCAGCTTCATTTTCCAGTTCATTTTGTTTCCCAACTTCATTTTCAAGTTCATTTTGTTACTCAGCTTTCTGAGCAAGAAGTTTTCTTGCTGGTTCTTTTCTTATATTTTGTCTCCTCTGAATTTCTGCTGTTTTTCCTACTCTGTAGCTACACTCTGTTTTTAGCTTGGTGATCATATAGAGGGAGGTTTTTCTCTCCACCCTGACCCCTGCCTTTTCCTCAATTTCAAATCCTTTGTCTACATCTGAAAGACTGCCCTCAGTTCCATTCTGCCCAACCTCTGGGAGGTATTCTCTATCCATGCTGGAGGGCCTGACCTTGTTTGATTTTGAGCCATAGTACAGAACTCCAAATCTTCTCAAACAACTATTCCCATCCCAAATCTGCTGCTGCCTTCTGAAACTTTTGCCTAGCATCAGTGAGAATGCTGACTTAAGGCCCTGTGCTTCTTGGAGCAAACTTCTGGCTGCATCTGTGGCACCCGCAAGAACCAGACCAAGTGGATAGTGGGCATCCTGTCTGCCTCTTCTGAGAAAGTCAGCATGCATCCTGTTGTGGTCAGCCTGTGAGGAAGCAGCCCTTTAGAGCCCTCCACCTCTTCCTCTCACCCTTCTTCACAGCTCCAAGGACCCACGTCATTCAGGAAGAGCTTCCCATTGTTTCTTGTTGCGGGGCCTTCCTCCTGTTGTCTCCCGCCTCCCTGCACAGGGTCCTCTTTCTTGTCTGTTATCACTTTCAAATGTTTCTGCTGGTGTTTTTTTTTTTTAAAGGAATGCTTGACTTTCCTCAATAAATGTCAGAGAGGAAAGGCATTCTTTAGCCTCTTTTACCTTCTCTGCTAGGAAAGAGAACAATCAGTACTTTGGTAGTGAGTAACGGTCATTTAGTGTTTTCAGGAATACGAACATCACATATTCTGTGCAAGTCAGTGCATCCTTGGTGGGAGTGAGATCCCCAGCCCCATGATTCTCTTTAGTAGCTGCCCTGGAAGGTTGTTGTCACAGTTTGTCACCTCCTCTGCCTAGCACCTTGGCAGCCACCTCTAGCTTCCTTTCCTTCTCTTACCAAGCTCTCCACACTTGTCTGTCTCTTACCTTTTGTTTTTAACCCTCCTCTTCAGTCTTCCTTTGGACCCTTGCCTTCTATGGCTCCTGTTCATCCTTCCTTCCCAGTCCTCCTCTTCCTTCTTCTGGCATCCTTTTCTCCCTCCATTTCTTTTCAAGTTTGCCAAAATTCCTTCTCCCCAGATTTGATTCTTGACCTTCCCAATCATGGCGCTCCTAAGATCACCTTCACAACTTCTTTTGTGTCAACTCAAGTCCTTCTCCCATCTTGTCTCTCCTGTTCCCTGTCACAGAATCTGGAAGTGAAATCTCTTAAGTTCTCCTCAACTTCTTCAAACTCTGGATCTCCATTTGGAAAATGGAGCTGGAGAGACGGCCATATTTTACAAACATCACAGAATTTAGAGCTAGGAGGGACTGTCCATGCCATCCATTTCCCTCCTCTCAATATATAAGGTGCCCCAAAAGCCTCAGTAAAAGGGTTAGACTTTTGAGAAGCCCTGTACAGATAAGAAAACTGAGGCTCCCAAGGCCAGTCTGAAGAATAGTATAGATGGGATTCCAGTCAGAATCTAGTCCTCTGCACTACCCTCAGATAGGTTTGGATTGTACTCTGGCTTAGGGGCCAAATGGAGTTGAGGAAAGTGGGCGCCCCAGAAGAAGAGTGAAGGTAGGTTGGAGGAGGGAAAGTTGCCTTGGAGTGGCCTTAGGGTAACCCCTAAGAAAGGGCTGGTCCCTGTCTCCCAGCCTGAGGGAGGGGGTAAACTAGAAAGACACTATCTGGTCTGGGCCTTGGGTGGGGCAGTGAAAACCGGTTGTGAATGTCCTCCCCAGAATCTAGGAAGAGCTTAGCACTGGGATGCTGAGGAGGAGGCTGAGGGTCATTAGACTGGGGGAGGGGGGGAGGCACGAGTTCCCAGGGTTCTTTCCTGTGAATAAGAAGCAAGTGCTTCCTTCCTACTTGCCAGCCACGACAGGTCCTTGGGCAGAGCCCAGTGTATGGGCTCACCTAAGGGAAGGCTGAGGGAGAAGATCTAAGTGAGCCCTGATGACCGTGTGGGGAACCTGAATCATGAGCTCATTTTGCTGGCTAAGCACTGTCAGCAAAGTAGGGGTTCAGAGAAAGAGCCTCTTGGGAACACCCCGCTAGTCACCCGCTGTGTGGGTGAATCAGTGGGTGTCATTCATGTCTGTGAATCAGGCCTTCCCCACCCTGCCCACAGGCCGCAGTCTCTGGGGCGAGGCTTGCTCTGGGCCTTGATCTACCATCCTACTGGGAACTTTCCACACCAGATTGGGTGTGACACTCACGGGGTGAGCTCAGCTCCTGCCCCCAGCCTGTGGTGTCCTTCTAGGATCATTGTTTAGCAACTGTTACTCTAACGGCTCTGGGCCCACCTCTGGGCTCTGGTGGGGCAGTGCTGGGGGCCTGAGGGTTGTATAGCCCTTACCATGTACCAGGCACTTGATGTGGAGAGTTACCACATAAAGAGGGATTCCACTTGTTCTGTCTGTATCCAGCAGAGGACAGAATTAGGAACTTTGTGGGGGGGAGGGCAGAAAATACAGAAAAACTTCTAAGACTGAAAGCTGTCCTGAAATAATGGGCTGCTTTAACATGTGGAGAGCTCCTCACCCCTGGAGGCCTCCCCGGGAATGCTAAAATTCCTGTTCCCAGGGCAGTTTGGTATGGGTGACATCCCTTCTCACTCTGAAATTCTGGGGTTCTATCAGAAGCACCCCCTGTCCTGTTGAGCAATGGAAAAGGCTAGGAAGGGACCCCCCTTTAGCCAGGCGGGGTCCAGCCTTCTCTGCCAGCTTGGAGGGGAGACAGGCAATAACCCTCATCTTTCTCACCTCTTTGCAGAGCGGTTCGATCACCACTGTCCTTGGGTGGGCAACTGTGTAGGCAAACGGAATTACCGCTTCTTCTATGCCTTCATCCTCTCCCTCTCCTTCCTGACCTCCTTCATCTTTGCCTGTGTCATCACCCACCTGACTCTGCGTAAGTAGAGGGGGGAAGCAGGGCAGGGGCCCTCTGGCTGCTGCCGCCCCTCTGCATTCATACCCTCTGCCTTTTTTTCCTCTTAGGTTCTCAGGGAGGCACCTTCCTTGACACTCTGAAGGAGACACCAGCGAGATATCCTTCGGGGGAAACCTGTTTGAACCTGTTTTTTCCCTGGTCTGATCTCTCTATTCATTGGGAGCTTATGCCCCCCTGCATGCCATCTGTCTGGTGTCTGCCTGCAGCTTTGCTATAGCGTCTGGGGGATGGCCCAGCGGCCAGAGCACTGGACCCAGAGTCAGGAAGGTCTGAGGTCAAATCCCACCTCAAGCTAATTGGGGGACACTGTGCAAGTCACCAAATACAAAAACAACCCTTCCCTCCCCCCCCCCCATACCTTCTTACTGCCTCAGTTTCCTTTTCTGTAAAATGAGGAAGATAATAGCACCTCCCTCTCAGGATTATTGTGAGGATCAAATGAGATAATATTTGTGAAGCACTTTGCAAACCTTTGAGTATATAAATGCTAACTATTATTAATATTATCATTACTGCTATAACTACAAGAGTGATGATGATACCATCTGGGACTTTAGGCTGTATTTCCCAAGTCCCCAAGATGTATCAGGCCTTACCCTGCTGCCCAGGGGTACAGAAGTGGCAGAGAGCCAGGATTCAGGACACAGCACATGAATAAGTGGGTCTCTTAGAGTACCCTGGACCTTAGAACACTCTGTCCCCAAAGTTTTTCACATTTCAAGCCTTCAGAGCCTGAGCCTCAGAAAAGGGAGAGACGGTGAAGGGGGGATTTGAGTGATTACATTGCTTTGCCTGCTGAGAAAGGAGGTAAGGGGTGGGAAGATGCGGGAGGCTGAGAAGATCTGAGTCCCAGGGCTGCAAGGGAGAATGTTAGCAGCTGAGGTAGAGTCTGGGGGAGTGGAGTAGAGGCAGAAATCCGGGGACATGCCAACAGCTGTTGCTGGAAGGAAGGAATCAAAATTGCCATCCCCTCGGCATCCTTCGCAGCTAAGTTCCTCAGAGCAAGAGGTGTGTAAGTCATTGAGTCTTAGCCCCATGCCACCTGGTGTGGCTGTCCAGAAAGGATGTGCTCCCTGTCAGGAGCCAGGGAAGGAGAGTGCTCCCAGGTACCCTGGGGCCAAGCCCCAGCCATCTCAGGCTAGTTGTGATTGTGATTAGGGTCTCAGACGTGGCCATTCTGAAGCAGTCTCTTCTCACAGCCCCAGACCCTGGTCTTTAAGAGTGACTGTGGGCCAAGTTTCTTCCCAGGGGAGCTTTTACTGTCTGCCTGGGAGCTAAGTCAGGAAGCACTGTTTATCTCCATCTTACAGATGAAGAAACTGATCCATGGAGGGACCATTACCCAGTTCCCAAGTGGCAAATGTAGGTCTAACCCTGTGTTTGCTGTCCCACACTTGTGCCCCTTCTCAGAGATGAGTGTCTCTGCCCACCTGGACATCCCCCAGCTCTTCGTCCCCTCTGCTCCTCTTGAAAAATGTGATTTCCTTGACCTTTTTCCCGCACTGTCCTGGAGCTGGTGATTTGCTTCTTCTCCATCTGGTCCATCTTGGGCCTCTCAGGGTTTCATACTTACCTCGTCGCCTCCAACCTAACAACCAACGAAGACGTAAGTATGGCCAGAGTCCGTTCTGTGTACCAGGTGGGGTGCACGGGGAAAGGACAGGGCCATTGTATCGGCAAAGCCTCTGTGCCCTGCTTTGGGTTTGGCAGGGAACGTAGGGGGCTATCCGGACCCCTAGGCCTGTACAGGCATCTCTTTTACAATGTGGATAACCAGTGGGCACCCAGGCTTTGCTCAAAGGCCTTCTATAACCAGGAATTCATTAGCTCCAGGGCAGCCTGCAACACTTTGGGCCAGCCTCATCAGGCTTGAATCATCTCTGCCACAGCCCATTGCCATTGCTCCTAGTCCTGGGCCCCGGGGCCAGCCGGCTTCCTGGGAGCTCATCAGCTGGTGCTTATGGACTATCCCTGGGCCTCTCCTCTGCGCTGTTCACTGGGGCCGCGCCCCATGCCGGATGCAGACTGGCCCAGATAGAGGCCAGCAGCACTTCTTTGGTCCTGCCCCTTTGGCCCCCATCTTAGTGGGAAAACCCCTGTGTCATAGCTCCCAGAGGCTGAGCGCCTGTGACCCCAGGAGGGCAGCACCAGTCATCTGTAGAGCATTGTCATGAGAACAGCCAGGTCTGAATCTCTGCCTCCCTGAGGGGGGAATGGGCTCAGTGATGACCTTGACTTCAGAGTCTCAGACTTCCCTAGGGAAGTGACAGAGTGGACAGAGCACCAGACTGAGGTAGAGAGCCCACATGGCATCCCGCTTTCCTCAGCCTCAGTTTCCTTATCTGTAAAATGAGAGGGCTGTAAATCTTTGATCCTATTCTTCAAGCTCCTCTAGGGGTCTCTGTCACATGCTGTCTGACCTTTGTCATTATAGCAATAACTGGGAGGAAGGCCCCCAGCACCTTGCTTGGACCCTGATGATGAACAACAGGTTCTTGGCCAGAAGAGCCAAGCCTGGATGGGTTACAGTCAGTGTCGTGGAAGAATTCCTGAATCCCTGAGACCACAGATGTATTTAGTACCTCACATTTATGGTGCTGGAAGGTTTACAAATGTGTTGTGCCCCAATGTTAGGTACTTATACACTGAGTTCACCTTTAAAGGAGTTTACGCCTTTAAAGGAGGTCACTCATTGGTTCACACATCAGACTTCACATCTTTAAGAGAGCATACTTTTAAGGAGTTCCCACAAGCCCAGGGAGTACCCACAAGCCCATTCTCTGGGAGGATATCAAAGCCCACTTCTCTGGGAGTCTGGGGTGAGTCAAGATTTTATTCCCACATCTACCTTCGTGCTGGCTGGAAGCTTTGGATTCAGAGGGAGCTAGAGACTGAAGCTGGCTGGAGACATTTTGACAATTAAAGACATTTTGGCTATTAAAGCTAGCCGGACCCCAGGAAAAGATTCAAGACTTTGAAGGACACAATATAGGATCTGGACTTTAACTCCTGGCTGCATTTTGGGATTATTGAACTGAAACTAAAACTAAGGCTGCCTCCAGAAGCTCCCCAAGGGATCTGCTCCCAGAGAAGGATCACAATTTAGAGACAACAGAACGTCACACCCCAAGACCCCATGAGGTGTGCCGTACAGTGCCTCTCTTACAGATAAACTGAGGCTCATCCAGGGTCTGGCAGTTTGGGGTGACTTCAGGCCCACATGAAGTACTGCATCCTGGGGTTGTGAAAGAAGAGGCAGGTGGGATTGCTGAGCCATAAGGAATCTTTGAAAGATGGTGGCAGACAGGAGAAGCATTGTGCGCCTGAGGAGGACTAGTGGCTCAGTTTTCAAAAAGGAAGAAAATTGAGTTTGCAAATTATAAGACCTGTGAAAATCTCGTGTGGGATTCTTGAGGAAGATGGCAAGATTTTTCAGTGAGTTTAATGGCCAGAACCCAAGAAGTGTCCTGAGTGGTTAGACAGCAGCTTGAAAGGAGCTCTCTGTGGGATCACTTGAACGCTGTCTAATATGTCCATATTTACTTGGATAAAGGACCGAGGGCAGACCTAGCCCGTCTTCACATGTCCCTAAACCAAGAAGAAATGGATGACAGTATTCTACACTCTCGTGATGGCCTAGAACACTGGACAGAATCAAATTGGGCAAAATTTAATAGACATAAATGTCCGGTGCCCTCCTTAGGTTCAACAGAGCAGTTTCACATGTACATGGTAGGGGAGGGAGGAAAGAGCCAGAGTTTTAGTAGATGACGAGGTAAGTGAGTCAGCAGTAAGGTGTGAGACCCAGAAAAGCTACCAGCATCTCCATGACAGGAGGTTTAAGAGGGCAGTGGTCCTCCAACCCCTCAGCTTGGCTGGGCCAAGGTTAGAGTAGTGGCTACAACACAGGGGATTACATCTTGGGAAGGCTATTGGCTGGTTGGGGAGTGTCCAGAGACAGCTAGCATAGTGAAGGACCCTGAGCTAGATGAAATAACCCTCATTCTGTCATGAAGATAGTGTTTCTAAGGCTTTCCTCCAAGCCACCTCTCAAGGTGGGACATCCCAGCAAATGAAGAGACTGCAGCACATTTGTCGTAGAAAATAGCCAGTTCTATGAAGGAAGCAAGACAGATTTGATTGTTCCCATTTACAGACCAAGGTGAATTCCCCAGAGGGATCTCCACTAAGCTGTGTGCTGAGGAGGTCCAACACAGACAGGCGCCAGTCTCAGGAGCACTTTTGTGGTAGCAGAATTGGGAAGGAAGTGGGTGCCCATTGATCAGGTGACAAAGGCATGACTCAAAGAAAGAAATGGGGCATCTCAGTGGCACAGTGGATGGTACATAAGCCCGGGAGTCAGGGGCACCTGAGTTCAAATCCGGCCTCAAACACTTGACACTTACTAGCCATATGAGCATAGGGAAGTCACTTAAACTCAACTGGCTTAAAAAACAAGAAAGAAAGAAATGAAGACCTGGGTGCATGGAGTATCTTGGCGCCTACAAGCTAATGAGAGGTCAGGTGGGAATCCCTGTGCCTCCTGAGGTTTCCCCTCTGCTGGGGAAGAGGGGACTCAGATGCCGACTCATTCTCGAGTATCCACAGCCCAACAGGAAATCTGCTAAGGGCTTGAGAAATGAGTGGCTGGGGGAGGTCACAGGGCACAGGGAGGAGGTGGGCCTCTGGGTCCAGGAGGGTGTAGCCGGGGTGGCAAGGCTCTTCTGGGGCCATGAGCAACTGTCCCCAACTGTGCTTCTGTTTCCTTCCTCTTCACCCCATCACTGACCTCACACCAGCTTCATCTCAGGCCCCCGCCTGCCTCTGTACATGCACGTGGTCCCTTAGAGTTGGCTCTCACTTTGGCTTTACCTTGGCTTCTTCTGCTTATAGATCAAAGGCTCGTGGTCCAATAAGAAAAATATGGAGGCTTCCACCAACCCCTACAGCCATAAAAGTGTTGCTGCCAACTGCTGTGCTGTGCTCTGTGGGCCTCTGCCCCCGAGGTGAGCGGCTTCATCCAGCCCCCTTCCCCTGAGGTGCCCTAAGACAGAGGAGCAGAGAGGGCTATGGAGGCCACCTGCTCCACATGCTCTTTTCAGAGAGGGGAATTGGGGTTTAGGAATGGAGAAATGACAAGACTAAGACCATACAAGGAGTAGGGCTCCCGTCCAGAGGTGAGGGGCGGGGCAAAGGCAGAGAGGCTTCCTTGCCCAGGTCCTGGTGGTCCTTCCTTAGATCCATGTAAGGTACTTGCTACCGAAGTGAAAGACCCCTTGCTTGCTTGCCTGTTGTTAAAGTGGCATATACTGGCATACTTGGAGACCCAGCTGAATTGCTGAGGGCTGCCTATTGATTTGAGGCAGGGGGAGGGAATATGGTGGCTAAGGGCTGGTATCCTGGAGGCCGCAAGGGTGGGGTGGGGGGGCCTCCCTGTCTCAGCCTTAACCCAGGGTCCCTCTCGTCACCAGAGGGAGCTGGTGGGTAGCATTGGGTGTGAGTGGTCAAGCTGGCTTGGCCAGGTGGTAACTGATCCTTCTGCTAGCTTAGAGTCCTTACCCCTCTAGTCACCTCATCCTCTCCCCTGGACTTCCTGTCTGCTGTGTGGCCTCATTGCTGTCTCTCGGCCTCCCTGCAGAATGGAAGGTCCAGAAAGCAGAAGCCCATTCTCTGCCTGCTCCCACTTTATCCATCACCTAAAAGTGATGCCCTAAAGGCAGTAGAACGTAAAGGTAGAACAACCTTAGAGTACATCAAGTCCAGAAACTGAGGTCTGGAGACTTTGTGGGATTTGCCGAGGTCATGCAAGGATTAAGTGGCAGAGAAGGTTTTTAATCCAGCCCCCTCACTCTAGAGCCAGGGTCCTCTTCCCTGTAGCACACTGACTATTTATGGGGGCTTTGATTTCAGTTCCACTGCTCTTGTTTCTGCATTCCCTTCTCTTCCCTTGCTTAGAGGAACGAGCATTAGAAGGCCCCACAACTTGCCTAGGAGGGAGAGAATTCTGCAAGGGACCTGGACAATCCCCAGCAGGGTCTTCATGGCCTGTCAGCCAACAAGTGTTTATTAAGTGCCAAGGACTGGGCTGGGCTATAGGGATACCAAGACAATGATATCCTGCACAATGAAAATTCATCTTCCCCTCTTCTCCGTTGAGAAAGAAAGAAGAAAGTGCATATTGCCAACATGTAGAGTTGAGCAAGACGAGTCCCTTCATTGGCCATGGTTTTTAGAAACGTGTCTCAGTCTGTGCCTTGGCTCCATCAGTCAGAAGGGGGCAACATGCTTCACCCCGAGTTATTTGGAGTTGTGACAGGTCGATACATTGATCAGCGTTGCTAGATCTTTGACCTTGAGCATCGTTGCAATATTGCTGTCACTGTATACAGTGTTCTAACACTGCTCGCTTCACTTTGCATCAGTTCAGAAATCTCAGGTTTTCAGAAACTGCCCCCTTCATCATAGTCATGTTTCATCCCAATCATATACCACAGCCTGCTTAGCCATTCCCAGGTCATGAGCGTCCCCTCCTTCGGCCCCGAGTCTGTTTTGGGGTCTCTGGTGCCACAGAAAGAGCTGCTTAGAAATATTTATTCTATTTGCCCATAACTTTGAGGCAGAGCCCTAGTAGCGGTGTTTCTGGGTCAAAGGGTATGCAGAGTTTACTTTCTTGGGGCCTAGTTCCAAAGTGCTCTCCACAATGACTGGACCTGTTTAATGGCACTCCCCTGACAGGAAGTATTAGCCCGTAGCTGTTCCTCCACTGAGAGTGGGGGATGGTAAGGATGGATGGATAGCCCTTCTCTCTTCATTACCTCCTCCCCCCCATTCATGTGCTTCCTGATTTCCCATCACTGCTGATATTCAAACAGAGGCTGGAGGACCATTTGGGGATATTGTACATTCTCACTTCCAGTAGGGCTGGAACTAAATGTTCTCTGCAGTCTCTTCCAAGCCAGATTCTGCCAGGGCAGAAGGGCATATATTCTAAGGCCTCCTGGTCTGAAAGGGGATGGGCTGGAGCTGTGATTTCAACTGGCCTTCTTTGTGGACCTGGGCCTTCTGGGCCTCCTCACTTCCCCCCCACACACATACAGATGCACATGGAGGGTAGGCACGGCTGCTTGGTGCCAGATGCTCTTGACCCAGTGGTCTCTCACTTTTGTGTCTTTGAAGCTTGATTGACCGGAGGGGATTTGTGCAACCTGACATCCAGTTGCCCTCTCCCACTAAGAATGAGGACCCCACCTGTGGAGCCAAGCCAGACGGCAGCATGGTAGGAGGCCTCCCCTAGAGGAACTGAGTGCTTGCCAGCCTGCCAGTCCCTCTTTCCTGCGCCCACTGCCTCCCTATGCCTGCTGGACCTGCCCCTGTCCCACTGAGGCAGAGCTCCCCAACACCCAAGTCAAGCCTCCTCTTCTTTATTTCGGCATTGCCTCCCCCCACCCAATGGCTGCTCCTGAACTCTTCTGTTGCTGCCCCTCACCCCTTATAGGGGATTTTTCCTCTGCCTAAGTCCAGGAGCCATGTGAAAATGACCAGAGACTCCCCATTGGCTCTCAGCAGGGAGGCAGCAGAACCTCCGCCTGGTCATAGTTGGGGGGGTGGATGAGTGCCCACTTTGCCCTAGAGAACCAGTTTCTTGCCTTTTATTCCCATGTCCGCACCAAGGAGGTCTAACCCTAGATGGACGGACATGGGTGTGAGGGGGCCCCAGACTTTATCACAGTGATGATTGGGGGGCCCTGAAGGCTTGGAGGGTAGAAGAGCAGATCTTAGGGACTGGGAACTTCCCAGGATTTGGGGGTTATGCGTGTCTTTTATCAGGAAGGAGCCAGAGCCACCCAATAGTGAGGGTGGGCAGGGTGATGGGAGGGGGAGGGAGGCAGGATACCCTATTTGAGCTTCTTGGACCGAGGAGCGAGAGCCCTTCCCTCATCCCCCCAAATCTTGGTCCAAGGACCGACCTCCAGGCTGTGCTACCTCCTAGTGCAGGTGAATCACACACAGCCGCGCATGCACACGGACACACACTGGCAATACTTGAAATGGGTCGTACTGAAGCTGCTGGGCATTTTGCACAATTTTATAGAACTCTTTTCTACATAGAATTTTTAAAAGAAAAAAATTCTCAGCCCCGTTGTTTCTCTAGTGCTGGGTGGTGTTGGCAAGAGGCAGGCTGGTTTTGTGATTTTGTTACGAGGGACCTTATGGTTTGTTGTAAGTGTGTCTGTCTGGCTCAGTGTGTGTGTATGTTTTCACTCGCACCCGCCTGGCTGATAGGTTGGCCGGCTCCCACTCCCCCACGTGGCCTGTGTTTCTGGCTTTTTTTATTGCCGCCCCACCTGTGGGGTTCTGAGCCTTAGCAGAAGCAGGCAGGGGAGCGAGAATGAGAGAGAAACAGAGTGTGTGAGTGTGTGTATGTGTGTGTGTGTGTGTGTGTGTGTGTGTGTGTGTGTGTGTGTATGCTGGTTGTGAATGGCAACTTGGAGTTCCCAGGGGGGGCCAAGTCCTCATTCTGGGTGTCCTCCCACACTCTCTTCTCACCCCCCGCTCTCCCCTCCCAACCATGGACTTTGATGTCAGAAGCCTGGTGGCTGGGTGACGCCAGGGCCCCCCTCCCTTCCCCAAGCTGGGCTTCCGGCCTGAAATCTGCCCCGACAGGCCAAAGTGTATTGGGGTGGGGTTATGGGAGTATCAGGAGATTTGAGCAGTTCCTGCAGCCCATGTCCCCTCCCAGCAAGGAAGAGCATCTGAGGCTGGAGCCGGTTGGCAACTCCGCCGACTATTGCCCCTCAGTCTGTGACTTGGGGGACAGGGGCCACTGGAGGGAAGGATCGAGTTTAGGCTTAGCCAAGGGGAGATCAAGCCCCTGGGCTAGAATTCAGCCTAACTCCTCCTCTCTCCTAGATGCCTCAAGCCTTAGCCCCTCTTAGAAGCAGATGAGAAGCCTGGGACTGTCCCAGGTCCTCGGGCCAGCCATCATGGCCCTTAACTGTGATATACTCAGACACTACTGAGAGGAGCTGAGTGGTTGGAACACTCCCATTAAGGTTCCCTCCAGGCTGAGGGGCAAAGGGCCGGAGAGCTGGTCCGTCTAGAAGTAGCAGTCCTCCAGGGACCTCCCAGAGGGCTCAGAGGACCCAAGTGTCAGTCCTTGGTCCTGCTGAGGAGAGCAGGGGTAGTTGGCTTGTGGGGAGGGGGAAGCCCATTTGCCTTTCACTGGAGCCAGTGTTCTTTGTTCCTGCCTGTAATAAAATTTTTATTTTTAAGAGTTGATTTGCTTTGGTTGGTTTTATTTTTCCTTTGAAAAAAGGAGGGAGCTGGCGGGGACTCTGCTTTTCCACCCAGGGTTTGGGTTATCTCTAGGCAGAGCCATAGCTGGTTCAGGCCTGTCGTCTCACCTGCTTCTGACGAGGTTAAGATCACCTAGGCCAGAGTAGAGAGGCCCAAGGGATGGAACCCCCAAGGTGGTGATGGAACCGGGGACTTCTAGGCTCAGGCAGGAAGCATCCTGTTTGTCTATATTCTCCATCTCCTTCATCTCTCACGAGCTCTCTGAGGTCAGAGATGCCCTTTCCTGAACCATCTTCATCTGGTCCCTCCACTCCCAGGAGTTTGGAAGGCCACAGGTCCTAGTTTTGGAGCAGGGGTTCCCCCCACCCCCATGCCCGGGGAGAAGTGCCAGGCAGACACCTTGTAACACTGGCGCTCTCCGGTATCTCCCCTCCCAGGAAGACACCTGTCAGGACTTTGCCATCTCCTGCACAGCCTGAGGGGAGCCAACAGGCCTCCTTGCTAAGGGTTAGCTGGTAAGAGCATCCCTCCCTCCCTCCCGTTGGCGCCCACCCTCATCTCACCATCATTGCATGCCTCACAGAAACCGTTCATCTGTCTGGTGTGGTGTGTTATGTGTGTGTGAGTAGGCGCTTTGTAGGAGGACTGGGTATGGGGGAACTCTCCCTGCCCCCCGAGGGACCAGGCTTAGGCTGGGGAAGTTGGCAGCCTCTCCCACCTGGAATCACTCCTGATGCGTGAGCAGGGCGGAGGACCTGCCTTTCCCTGGGAATCAGGTCCTAGTTGTGCTGGTGGCTGGTAGCTGGTAGAGGAGGGAAGAGGGGGCTGATGGGTAGGCTCCCCTCCTCCAAGTTTTCCTGGGCTCTAGCTAGAGAAGGCTGAAGCCCGCAGGAGCCTCAGTCCAGTTCCAGGGAGGGTGAAGGCCCTCAGTCTCGGTCATCCATCTTCGCTTCCTCCCTTGCAGTACTTTTGGCTTGGTTTGATTCATTCTTTGCTCTTTGTGCCCTCCACAATCCCTTGGTGGCCATTCAGAAGGGGGCCCGCCCCCATGTCAATGCTCACCTCCCCCAGGCCTTCTCCTCCTGTTCCTGCCTGAGCTCCTTTACCTCTAACCTCTCTCTTCTCCTTCCTTGCTGTCCCAATGATGGGGGAATTCCAGTGTGCAAGGGATCTTAAGGAGTTTTTGAGGACTGCAGCCTTCTGCCTCTCTGGGAGAAGCCCCAAGCAGGCAGGGAGTCCAGGATCCCCCCCTGCCTGAAGTCTCGGCCAGTCTGCCACCGTCTGTGCCTCCAGGGTCCGCTCTCTGCCTCCTGTATGTCTGCGCAGCAAGGGTCCCACCCGTCCCCCCGCCTCTCGGGGACAAAGACCCAGCCCCAGAAGAACCTGTTGGGCACTTGTCCTCTCAGTCCCCTCCCCCGCCCTGCCCCTGAGCTGGGACCCTTCCTCTCCCAAATTGTTAGAAGCCATAAAACAGCTGCTAAACCGGTAAGCAATCCCCTCTCCTAGCCTGTTTCCCAAACTCGTAAGGAGCCAGGGCCCTTTGGAAATCTTGCCTTACAGACGTTGTCTAGTTGAACAAGTTTTCTTATGAGTCTTTTGTGCTGATGACGCTGCTGAACAGGTTAGGTGACTGTTCTAAGCACCAGTGGCCTAACTATTCCCACGCTGCCACCAACCCCCCACCCCCTTGAGATTCCAGGTGATACCAGTGCCCTTTGTCCCTAGCTCTCTGGTCCCCATGGGAGAAGTAGGACTGGGCCTCCACAGGGCAAGCTTAGAGGGAGCTGCGGGATCAGGCCTTCTCCAGGCCGGCTCAGCACTGGGGAGGGTGGGCGGGAAGAAGGGCTTGGGGCTGCTTGTCTTTGCCTTTGACCTTTTTTTGAACCAAATAAAGATTGTTCTCCTTGCTGTACATTCCTACCTGTTTTCTGCAGCCTTTACTTGTAGGCCATCCGTTGGGAGGGGGAGAAGTCCCCTGGAGGACGGCTCAGTGGGGTGGCGGGCCCAAGTCACAAAGGGCTCACCTTTTGATCTCCCCAAGAGGGTGGTGGTCCAAAGGCTGTTGTCCACATTTTATAGACAGGAAACTAAAGACAGTGTGAGGTCAGAGCGCATCTGAGTCAGAAGCCATCAGCCAGGAGAACTTCTCCATCCAGAGCTGGAAGGATCTGGGAGTTCATGGAGTCCAACCTCTTCCCTTTCAGATGAGAAAGCTGATACCCTGAGATGTCGCATGGCTTACCCAAGCCAGAGGCAGGGTTTGAACCCAGAGCAGCCTGATGAGCCCCAACCAGGCTGCCTCTCCCAGGTTGGAATCCCAGCTCTTGTCAACTAACATGCAGGGTGACTGATGGCAGAGCGTCAGACTCAGCTAACTCCTTTTCCAGGGGCTCACGCTGCTCATCTCAGTGCCCTGGGAATGGCTGGCCTGAGCTTGGGCCTGGATGCCCAGGGCACTGCTGAGTCTGCCAGCCTGGGGGACAAGGAGCTGATCCCGAAAGGCAGATGAACCATGGGGAGCCAAAAGAACTTGGGTCGGCCCAAGTCCAGGCCCAGGCTCTCTCCATTGTCCCAGCTGGCCCGGGCAGCTCCAATGACCTCAGCTGAGCCTCACGGGAACCCTCTGACTTAAACTCTGTTAACCCCATTTACATGACGTGCGCCTGAGCTTTGGAGGCAGAGTGTGACTCTATAGAGTCTCCGGATTACAAGGTGACACCACTCCGGGCTTTGGGGAAGGCCTTGATAACTGACAGGGCTGCGTACAAATGTGTGTGTGTCAGAGGAAGTCCTTGGTGACTTTGAACAGGGCTGGGTACATATATATGTACGTATATAGCAAGGAAAGCCCTTGGCGACTTTTACAGAACTCCATGTGCGTATATAAAGTTCCATAGCCACTCTTTGGACTGCCATGCATCGACTGTCAGGAGTGGCTCTGGCCAGAAAAGGTCGTGTGCTGGAGTCTCTGCCATGTCTCAATGGTGATGAGCCTCTCCAAATTCCTCCAAAAACAGATCCCCATCTTTCCCCAGGATCCTGCTGAGAGTCTTTCCGGGTTGGTGGAGCCTGTTTAGACTTGTCACAAGCAGGTCCTTCACAGGCCGGAGTCACCTCCATGACATAACCTGGCGTCAGAGAAGATGGGAGCGTAGATGTCAGTTCAGCCTTTCCAGGCAAGCGCCCCTTTCCGACTTCTGACCTAAATCCCCTCTCAGGGCTGATTTTTGAGAGGGTGCATCCGGTGGCTCCCTGCCTTCCTCAGAACAGCCCGAGTGCCAAAGCCAAGCCTGTTATTATCAGTTAATATTTATTGGCACTGAAGGCTTGGGTTCTGCCCTCCTAAAAGGGATGCTCTGAGCAGGGGAGGAGAACCAGCATGGGGAAAGCGGCTGTTTCTGCTGACGCAAGGCCCCGAGCAGGGTGCTCTCATGGAGCTGGGCTGGGAGAGGCCCTCCCAGACCTCCCCACATAGCCAGGCCTGGACCTGCTGCCTCCTCACTGGTAAATGGAAGCCTGGAGGCACAGGGAGGTGCCTAAAACAGGAACTGAGTCAGACGTCAGGAAGGTATTCAATCCAGGCATTCTGACTCCCAGGCAAATTGAGAAGCCAGAGAAAAATTGAAGGGGCCGCGAGGGCCCCTGGATGCTGAGAATGCCGTATGTCTTACCTTGGTCAGAGTTTCCATTCATAACTGCCATTTATAGACCTTTATAATGTATGCAAAGTGTTTTACACACAAACTTTCTCTCTTGGGTCTCACTGATGAACCCCTGAGGATAGTACCTTAAGAATGAGAGCAAAAGCTATCCTAAATACAACTTAATCTGACCACTGCTCTTCACAGATGGGGAAACTGTCTCTGAGAGTTGGTTGCTTCCTAGAACCAGAGCCAAGAAGCCATCCAGTACAGCTCCCTTTATTTTACAGATAAGGAAACTGAGATTCAGACTTATCAAATGATCATCTGTGCAGGCTTTGAATCGTCTTCCTAACTCCACAGACTGCTTTATCCACTGTTCTAACTGGTCCCTATCAAATGAGAGAAGGTCATGTTGACTGGGGATGGGAGGTTTGGAGCCGTGAAGGAAAGCTTCATGGAGAAGATGGCCCCATGAGTTGGGTCTTTGAAGAAAAGGTAAGTGGAGTGCAGTTGACAGTTTTTTGAGAAATTCTGAGAGTTTTTTGAGAAGGGCAGAAGACAATATTAATGATGAGAGGGACCTTAGAGACATCAAATTCAATTCTTTCATCTCGAAATGGAGGCAAATTACCCGGACAGAAGAGACTAGGCAGCCAGGTAGGCAGTGATAGCCAGGACTAGAAGCCAAATCTCATGACTGACAGCAAACATTTATTAAGTGTTACTGTGTGCTGAGCACTGTACTAAGCACTAGAGATTCAAAGAAAGGCAAAATCCAGAAATAACCACAAGCACACCAGTCCCTCCTCTGGAGGAGCTCACAGGCTGAAGGGACAACGTGCAAAGAGCCATGTACAGCTAGGAGCCATTTGCCCAGCAGAAGCTGGAGAGAATCTCCCAGGGAGGGCTTCACCTTCCAGCATGCTGCATTCCCCTCTGTGGACTGGATTATAGTAGGATGACTGATCTGAAGAACCCTGAAGCCCTAGGGCTGGCCCTGCCCTCCTCAAGCACAGCTGAGTTCTGAGTGGAAAGGCTTCGAATAAGTAACTAGCACTCTGGGAAGGTGCCTAGAACCTTCTGGATCCAATCTAGGCTAAGAAATGGGGTGGAAAAGGGGAAAAGTGGGACTATAACGCACTGATCCCAGGATCAGCTCTATATCTGGGAGGGACCTTAGAACAGTGAATGTCAGAACTGAGGGGACACTTAGAGCACAGAATGTTAGAACTGGTAGAAGAGCACAATGTCAGAGCTGGGAGGGCCCTTAGCACCCAGGATGTCAGAGCTGGAAAGAAACTTAGAAAACAGAATATTAGAACTGGGAGAAGCCTTAGAATACAAGATGTCAGAGCTGTGAGAGGTTTCAGGAAACAATGTCAGATTGGGGAGGGGGCATTCATTTAGAGATCATTTAATCCCATTATTTTATCTTATAGTTCATATATTTTTTATAGTTTATAGGCACTGAAGTCTGGAGAGGAGAATATCTTATTCAATGTAACAAGGGCAGCAGTAGCACTAACTACAAGCCCACTGGTCCCCAAAATCTCAGAAAAAAAGCTGGGGACAAACTGGGAACAAACCTTGCCCCCCTTCCCCTCCCGATGGAGAGGGCCTGGCTTGAAATCTCCGCCTCCACAGGCAAAGGAGAGGGACCTAGTCTGGGAATTGCCTGTTATGGAGATGCCCCATGGACTATGGGGACTTCTCCACCCCGGACGTGGATTCCTCCTGTGAGTAAGGTCTGTCTCACTTCTCACCAAAATCTCTCTAATTCACCAGGAGTTGCTCCCTCTGGTTAAGCATGACTCTGTCTTTCCTTAATAGCAAAGAGGCTGCTGTCCTGAGCCTGGAAGGATGATGGCTCACTGTGGGACATCAGACGGGCCTGGGCAGAGGCTGACTCAAGAACAGGCCCCAGGAGGGGGGTACTAAGAGAGCCCCTTGCCCAGGGGTCTTGAGAGAAGCCCAGGTTCCCAGAACAAGAAGCCTCCCCCTGAGCACCAGGCCTGCTCTTTGCAGAGTTGTGGGGTGGAGTTAGAAGCAGGAGCCCCTCGTTATTTGATGGCCACCCCCACCCCATAGGCACTGGGCCAGCTCCTTAGGTGTGGCTCTCCACTGAGGTGGAGCTGGAGCCCCAATTGGTAGGAAGGTGTGATCCAGCGGACCCCGAGGGCATAGGGAAGGGATGCTGCTGCTTGCCCCCTCTGCCAGGAGCAGAGGATGGGCAGAACAAGGTCTGGGAAATAAATTGGAAGTGCCTGAATAAAATCCCATGAGTTCCCCCAAAACAAAACCATGGCCACCCATGGGATCACCACTGCCTCTTAAGGCTCAGGTCCTTCCCTTGGGAGTCACTGTCTCCTGTTCTCTTCTCCCATTTCCACCCAGGAACCAAACTGAGCCCAGGTTCCCTGTTTGCCAGCCTCAGAAAAATCAGTGCAGCCTGGCACTAGGTCAAAGGTGAGTCAGAGAGGAAAGTGGGGCAGCTGACGAAGTCGGTGACCCCACCCTCTGCAGGGCGCCCACATGAGCCTCCCTCATGCTCTGTGGCTTGGGAGGGTGCTGCCAGACACCCAAGGGGGGAGCCCGGCCAGAGCCACATCCCTGGGGAAAGTCCTCCGGTGCCTGGGAACTAGCTGCTGAGTTGAAAGGGAAAATTGCAGCGTAATGGGGTGATATTGGGCCCAACCAGGGTGACTAATTACAAAGGATGGGCCTAGAGCGTCCTTGCTCGTTAAACTCACCTTTAAGTGGCACATGGAGATGCCGCCTCAGTAATCTGGGGGGGAGGGGGAGACAGCCAGTGTGTGGGGGAGGTTGGGAAGAAGGGAGGGGGCAGAGAGAGGGCCCCCAAGGAAGACCAGTAGGATCCAGCACTGCCCATTGCAATGGGCAGGACTTTTTCAGGCTGTGACCACATGGTGCCCACATGGACCTCTTTCTCCTGTGTCTTCTAGACCTGGGCAGGGGCTGAGTAAGGGCAGAGTTTGTTAGAAGGCATCCTGATATACTGCTCAGAAGCCCTTCTATTAAAAGGAGACTTTGCAGAAAGACTTTTTACTTTAATTATAAAGAAAGAAGTACATGCTAAAGTGTTTGGTTTCATTGTCCACTGTTCCCGAACATCTAATTGTTATCAGTTGTCTAAATAAAATGCCTCCACAACGGTTAAAAGGGGGGATGGGGACTTGGTCACAGGGAGACATGGTTTTTGTCACACACCCTTTCACTGAAACATCCACGCGTTCCCCACCCCCACCACACACAGAGGGACCGGACAGTCCGGTCTCTGAAGCCTCCGAGGGACTGACGATTTCCTAAAAACTAGAGGGGTTTGGAGTAATGGCTGAGCTTCAGGCTACTTCCCAAGCCTCCCTGCGGCATGAAGAAGCCCACTGTTGTCAACTTCAGGGGGAGATAAATGGGGAGCGCGGCGATGGGAGGGAAGGCCGGGGGAGCCCCGGCGCAGCTGCCGTAGGTGGGGCCATCCTGCCTTTCTCCTGCTGAGTATCCCCACGATGACTAATGCACCTCTGGCCTGCCCCCTTTTTACCTTTAAGGAGCAGCCAGGAAAAAAAAAAGAAAAAGAGCAGGATCGGGGAGGCAGGAGCCGAGGCCCGGCCCCGCCTCCGGCCCAGCCCTGCCCCTCCCCGCCCCAGCCAAAAAGCCGGGCCGGGCGGGAGAGGCCGAGCAGACGCGAGCCCAGGTGCCCGGGACCCAGCGCAGCCCCAGCCCAGCCCGAGCCATGGAGAGAGGCAGCCTGATCCAGAAGGCCAAGCTGGCGGAGCAGGCCGAGCGCTACGAGGACATGGCCGAGTTCATGAAGGGCGCCGTGGAGAAGGGCGACGAGCTGTCGTGCGAGGAGCGCAACCTGCTCTCCGTGGCCTACAAGAACGTGGTGGGCGGCCAGCGCGCGGCCTGGCGGGTGCTGTCCAGCATCGAGCAGAAGGGCGCGGAGGAGGAGGCCGCCGACGAGAAGGAGCGGGGCCCCGAGGTGCGCGAGTACCGGGAGAAGGTGGAGGGCGAGCTGCGCGGCGTGTGCGGCACCGTGCTGGGCCTGCTCGACTCGCACCTCATCAAGAACGCAGGCGACGTCGAGAGCCAGGTCTTCTACCTGAAGATGAAGGGCGACTACTTCCGCTACCTGGCCGAGGTGGCCGCGGGCGACGACAAGAAGCGCACCATCGACTCGGCGCGCGCCGCCTACCAGGAGGCCATGGACATCAGCAAGAAGGACATGCTGCCCACCAACCCCATCCGCCTGGGCCTGGCGCTCAACTTCTCCGTCTTCCACTACGAGATCGCCAACAGCCCCGAGGAGGCCATCTCCCTGGCCAAGACCACCTTCGACGAGGCCATGGCCGAGCTGCACACGCTGAGCGAGGACTCCTACAAGGACAGCACCCTCATCATGCAGCTGCTGCGAGACAACCTGACCCTGTGGACGGCCGACAGCGCCGGGGAGGAGGGCGGCGACGTGCCGCCCCCCGAGGAGCAGCCCCAGAGCTGAGCCCCGCTCCCCGGCGCCCCGGCGGCCCTTCCGTTCCCCGTCCCGCCCCGGCCTGGCCCCCCTCGGGGGAGAGGACTTGTGTGTGGGGCGGGCCCCCGGATCCCTCTCCCTCCCTGCACCCTCCCTTCTCCCCGGCCCCTCCATTCCCCCCCCCCCACCGTGCGCCCCAGCTCGGGAGCGACTCAGACGCGAGACCGAGGCCGGCTGGGCCGAGAGCTCTGGGAGCGCCTCCTTCCAGCCCCGGGCCAGTAGGGCCGGCGGTGGCGGGAGCCCCGCGACTGTCCCAAGATCCCTGACTCTCTGAGCTGCGCCCCAGCGCTCTCCCTCTCCTGCCCCGGCTCCCTGTGGATCTTAGGGATGGGGAAGTACCGGCCCTTAGGGGCTTGAGAGGGACTGGCCTGGGGGCCCAGAGGCTAGTGTGAGTGTGTGGGAGGAGGAAGGAGTGTGTGAGTGGTTCTGGGTGACAGACAGCGTGTGCTGGCACGCTGGTGAGCGAGTGTGTCTGCGACTGTCAGAGAGCATGTCTGTCTGAGTGTGTGACAAAGTTCCCTCTCAATAAAGAAAGCTTCCCTGACACTCCTTTTGTCTTTTTCAATCTCTGTGGATCGGGAAGCGGTGGGGTTGGGAGGGTTCTATGTTGGGGGGAGGAGAAGGGAGGTGTTGTTTCTGAGACGGGGCTTCCTTCGGGTTCTATACCCCGGGCCTCGCCCCCAATTGGAGCTGGCCCGTCTCTGAGAGCAGCCGGAAGGCATTTGGGGTAGATTACCTTAGAATTAGGTGGGGTTGGGGGGTGGGGTGGGGCTGGGCTTGGTGTAGTGACGGACCTCAAGGACGGGGACTAAGCCCGAATCTCCGGGAGAGTTCACACGGGAGTAGAAGATTTTGAAGGATTCCTTCCTCCGTCCGGGGCCTGCGGTGAGGACCCAGAAGAAACAGCCTGGGTGCCCGACTGAGGAGAAAGTCGGACGTGAGAAAGGCAGATCTGGGTGTGGAGGAGAGGGGAGGTTAGGGAAGTGGTCAGAAGAAAAAGGGAGTCAAGCCAGATCTGCGAAGGGTGAGGCGAAAGCCACAGATCTGAAGGGAGGAGAGAGCAGCTCAGGCGGGAGGGCCGAATTGAGACATCCCATAACAGAGGAGCCTGACCCTTAAGATCTGAGGAAATGCGGAGGAAATGCCTTAGGCCTGAAGAGGGGGTCCACAGGGAGTTCTGAGAGCCAGGTGGGGGGAGTGAGACCCCACCAACCTGAGATGGACACCTAAGAGGGCAATGAGGTGCTCTACGGATGGTTGGGAGACAGGAGGCACCGTTGGAAGCTGGGGCAGACTTAATTCTGGGCCAGCCCAGACCTGGGCTTGGGATTGAACCCCCAGGCCTGAAAGGAGAAAAGAGGATAACGCCATAGAGGCTGTGGGAGGGAAAGGGGACTGAGACAGCTCAGATCTGAGCGAGATTGGACACCCCAAGTCTGAATGGAGGGGGGAGGGGTGAGACAGTCCATATATGGGATTAGATACTTTAGGTCTGAAGGAAGGAGGATGAGATGTCCGGAGTATGAAGCAGAAGGGAAACCGGGAAGGGGGGTGGGGTTGGGAGCAAGAGGTGAGAAAGCTCAGGCGTGAGGAGGGTGGTTCCCTCTGCAGGGTGGGTCACAAAAGATGGCTCCTGAAAACTGGCTCACATCCAGCCCCCAAACCCATCCCTAGGCTCCGTCCTATCTCCTGCCTCAGGCCAAAGCCTGCAACTATCCTAGGAGCCCCTCCTTTACTCCAACCCCCCAATCAAAAATACCTTCTTCCCATTTTAGCTTCTCTACAGCGCTCCTCTCATGCCATCCCAGTTCAATCCTTGTCTTTCCTCCTTTGCTCCCCAAAACTTCCCAGGTATCCTTCACGCTCCCCATCCCTGGAACCCCTTATCCTCTGATATCCGGGATATCTGTCACCCCTTCCCTTTCCGCCCCTTCTAACTCTTGCTCCCCTTCCATTCATAAACTATCCTGAAACCTGGGTCCCCCTTCCCTCCTCTTCCACTCCTCTGCGAAGGCGAAACCCTGCAGCCCGTATTCCACCTCCCTTTCCCTGCCTCCTGTCCCGGGCTGTTGGGGGCGCCGCCCAGGTTAAAGCCAGTACAAGTCTGGGTGCAGGGCCGCCCCTGGAGACCCCGCCCAGCGCTTGGCTAACCAATGGGGAGAGCGGCCGTCGGAACGGACTGCTCTGCAGAGTCCCAGGATCTCCCGGGAGGAGGGAGAGGCCGCGGAGGGAAGGAGAGAGGAAGGGGGAGGGGAGGAGAGGGGAGGGCTGGGGAGCCGAGGGTGGGGGAAGGTGAGGCGCTGGAGGCGCTGTTCCGGTTTCACTCAAACAAGTCTTCACCCGTCCTGCACCGGGGGAGTTCAGCTCAATTTCTCTCCTCAGCTCCCCCCACCCCCCGCAGGGGGAAGGAAGGGGCCCCAGCCCGAGGTTTCTGAATCAGCTCCCAGCTCAATCGTGGGGTCGGGTTAACGCCCACCCCCAGGCCCAGGAGGATGAGCAGCAAGGAGACCCCCGGAGTAACCAGAGGGAAAACACAGAATGAAGAGTAACCTATTTCCTAAACTCCAGTTTGCCTATTGGACATCTCCAATTGGGTAAACCAGAGGCATTTTAAACTTAACATGTCCAAAACTAAACTGAACTTATTCATTCTCCCTATCTCTCCCCTTTTCCTTCCCCCCCCCCTTAGGCAATTGGGGTTAAGTGACTTGACCAGGGTCACACAGACAGGAAGTATTAGAGGCCATATTTGAGCTCAGGCCCTCCTGACTTCAGGACCGGTGCTATTTTAAAAATTTTGAGTCCAAAATTTTCTCCCTCCCTCACACCCATTGAGAAGACAATCAATCTGATACCCATTTATATAGATGAAGTCATACAAAACACATTTGCATATTCCCCTTATTGAAAAATTAAATCAAGAAAAATAAAGTGAAAAAATGTTTCCGTTTGCCCTGGGAGTCTACCTTTTCTTTCTCTTGAGTAGACAGAATTTCCCTTTATGAGTTATTTAGAATCATGGTGGACTGTTGTATTAATCAGAGTTACATCCCCTTTACAGCAGAGAACATCACCATCCTGCCAGCGTGCCCAGGGTGGGCACCCTACGGTGTCATCCTCAATTCCTCATTCTCATTCCTCATATGTGCGCTGCTGTCAAATCCCGGAGGCTCGCTGTCTTCAACTGGCTGCTGTAGGCCCATTTCTCTCCTCTGACATTGTCCTGTCTTGGGCCAGGCCCTCTTCACCTCCTTCTTGGACTACTCCAGGAGCCTGCTGATGCGTCTCTCCCTCTCCACTCTGTCCTCCGTGAAGCTATCAAATGAGTCTTTCTAAACCAAAAGTCTGACCACGTCTCTCATCCTGATCAATAAATGTCAGTAGCTCTCTATCACCTCCAAGATCAAACATAAAATCCTCCGTTTGACTTCTAAAACTTCAGAACCTTTCCTACCTTTTTAGGCTTCTTATATCTCACTTCCTTCAACTTACCCTTCCATCCAATGACTGGCCTCCTCGCTGATCCTTGCACAAGATACTCCAGCTCAGGGCATGTCCACTCTCTGCCCCCCATGCATAGAAGACTCTTCCTTCTTCTCTCTGTTTCTTTGTCTCCCAGGCTTCCTCAAGTCTCAGCTAAAATCCCCCTTAGACAAAAAGCCTTTCCCTGTCCCCCTTAATGATAGTGACTCCCTTCTGTTGATTATCTCCACTGTATTCCATCTATTTCTTGTTTGCATACAGTTTTTGTCTTTGTCTCTTCCATTAGATTTGTAATCTTTTGAGATCAGGATTATTTCTTTCTTTGTCCTTCATTCTTTCTTCCATCTTCCATTGCTCCTTCCCTCCCTCTTTCTTTCCTCCTTTTCTTGCTTCCTTCCTCCTTTCTTTTCCCTTTCTTCCTCCCTTCTTTCCATCTTTCTTCTTCCTTCTTTCTTTTCTTCCTCCCTCCCTCCCTCCCTCATTCCTTTTCTTTCTTGATTTCTTCTAATCTTCTTTATTTCTTACTTCCTCCTTTCTTCTCTCCCTCCCTCCTTCCCTTCTTTTCTTTTTTTTCCTCCCTTCTTCCTTCCTTTCTGTCTTTCTTCTTCAATTGTCATATAGAAGGTACTTAATAAAAGTTTGATGAATAAGGAAAAGACACAGATTTTTACTTTATATTACCCCCCAAAAATCAAATCACAGTGTTTTATCTAAATTTCTAAAATTCATGAACCCCAAGTTAAGAACCCTTTCATTTTACATAAGGAGAAGCTGAGACCTGAAGAGGAAAAGTGACTCTCAGGTCATAGGACCATAGAATTATAGATTTAGATCTAGAAAGGAATGTAAAGGAAACTGAGTCTCACAAGAGGCTCAGTGATTTGTCTGGATAACTATAATAAGAGTTAGGATTCAGTCCCTGCTTTTCTGACTGCAAACCCTAGTGCGTTTCCTACTCTACCACAGTGTCTTCTATTTTGAAGCCCTTGTAACCAAGCAGAGCCTCTGGACTGGGCTTGGAGCAGATGATTCTGGTTCAGCTCCCCTTTCTAGGGGGTGACCTGGTTCCTCTCATCCAACCTGTCCAGCAACTTTTTGTTAGTGGGGCAGATCCTGGGAACAAGGAGACTGCTGCCTCCTCCCTTCTCATCATAGTAACTTTGAGCTGGAAGGGACTTCAGACAATACCTGTTCCAACCTTCTTCATTTTACAGATATGGAAACTGAGGCTCAGAGAAGGTAACTAACTTGACCAGAGTCCCACAATGAGTTCAAGATTTTGCTGACTCCTAATTTCATGTTTGTTTTTTGTTTTTTCCTGCCCTGCCACATTACTACAAGTACATTACTATAAGTAAATGCTGAATTATTACTAAAGCATTGCTTTTGTTTTATTATGTTTGCAATCAGAGAATTAAATTATTATCTGATTTTTAAATCCTCTGGGTCAATGGACTATATATTCTTCCTTCACAGTTGGAGAAGAATGAGAACAAGTACCAAAGTGAGAAACTAAGGCTATGGGAGACTCCCTGGGGGAAATCTCCTTTAAGAAGATGGATAGATGCTGGGACATAGCTGACTCCTTGTAGAGAAACTAGGTTGGAGGATCACTAAAATCTTTTTCAGTTTTAAATCTTAGAGTTCA
This sequence comes from Sminthopsis crassicaudata, assembly GCF_048593235.1. Taxonomy (NCBI): domain Eukaryota; kingdom Metazoa; phylum Chordata; class Mammalia; order Dasyuromorphia; family Dasyuridae; genus Sminthopsis; species Sminthopsis crassicaudata. Next base: position 603,818,465 of record NC_133619.1, on the reverse strand, counting down.
GGACATCTAGGTGGTGCAGTGGATAGAGCACCAGTCCTGAAGTCAGGAGGACCTGAGTTCAAATGTGACCTAATACTTCCTTGCTGTGTTACCTTAGGCAAGTCACTTAACCCCAATTGCCTCAGCAAAAAAAAAAAAAATAAAAAAATCTTAGAGGTTTATCTTCCAAATACTAGATGAAAGGGGTGCAATAGAACCAAATGAAGATTCTTGTACTAGGCAGGTGTATGATGTTGGACAAGGTTCTTTTATTAGGCAGGTTATGACCTTGTGCAAGTTACCACTTCTCTGGATTTGTTTTTCCTGGGGTTTGGACTGGGCAAGTTTGATGGTCCCTTTCAGCTCTAACCTTGTATGATTCAAGATATCTGGGGCTGGAAGAAATCTCATTCAGGGCTTTCCTTTTGCTTCCCAGCTTCCCAATCACCCTGTTTCTTCTGGCATAAGGTTGGCATTCAGTGGATGCCAACCCCAAAGGGCAAAAGAGGCAAGCAATACTCACACTCCTAAGAAACTACATGGTCACAGCCTTCTCTGCTCCCAGAGAAAAGATGCCATTCTGCTCTACTTGATCGGGGTCATTCCTTCCTTCAAACCTCAAAATCCCTCTTCAGGAAACTGAATCTGATGAATCCAACAACTTTTGCCCCCCTTTGTGCCCTGTGATTCATGCCTCCTCCATCCATGGTTAACCTATTTATTCAAGCAGGATCAATGCTTAGGTATGGAGATTTTGGGTGGCTATGTCACTTCTGTCTCAGAACTGGACGTACTTTGTAAAGTCCTTGACGGTCTCATTCCTTCCCAACATTTATTTCCATGTCTTCTCATGTGACTTGTCTCCACCAACTTTGGCTCTGGCGATTTGCATCTCCTGCCTTCATGCTGATCCTCATACGTCTGTGCCTTTGCACAGACCTGTCCTCCCTCGGCTGGGATACTCTCCCATTTCCAGTTACTAGTTTCCTTCAAGACTTAGCTTAAATGGCACTTTTTGGAGGAAAGTTTTTTTCTGATTCTCCTTATCCCACCCTCTCTGCCAGTGCCTTTCCTTGGAGATTTACTTTTACCTGAGTAAATTACAATTCACCCAAGTTTTTCCTAAAATGTGGCTCCCAGAACAAGGAGACCCAAGCCTTCAGATCAGTGGTCTGATGAGATGAGAGTGTCTCCTTCAACTATTTGCCTTATGGGGTGTTTTAGAGAAGGATGCTTTGCAAGTCTTATTGCACATCACCTTTATTTAAATCCATCAACAATCTTTTTTTTTTTTGTGGCAAGACTGTTGGGATTAAATGACTTGCTCGGGGTCCACACAGCTAGTAAGTGTTATGTTTGAGGTCAGATTTGGAGTCAGTGCTCTATCTACTGTGCCATCTAGGTGCCCAACAATCATTTTTAAGGGCCTACCGCATGCCAAGCTGTGGGAATACAAAGACAAAAATGAAACAATCCCTGCCTACTGAGTATCAACTTTGGGGGGGGGGAAGTTATAAGATGGAAAGAACTTTTGAGTTCATTTAATCTAACTCCCTTATATTGTAAAGAAGGAAGCTCAAGCTTGCCCAAGTCACACACATCACCCACACACAACTAGCAAGTCTCTGAGGTAGAATTTGAACTCAGGTCTTCTTAACTCTAAGAGACTGCCTCTGGTCTCAGAAGTATGCTCCTGGATGGAATTGAACTCTATTTGATTGCACAAAGAAAAGATATTGTTACAAAGAGCTTACAGTCTAGTAAGGGAGTAGATGCCAATATTTCAATTAATCCAATCCAAATACTCCTGCCTGATTATCCTGATGGTATCCCCTATCAGAATGCAAGCTTCTTGAGGACAGGTATTATCTTAATTTGCTTTGCTCAATATTTGACTCATAAATGCTTTCTCATATCCATCCACTGACTCTCTTGTTCATTCAGAGATTCAGATGGTACCTTATTTTATGCATTCTGGCTCATATCTTTTGTCTTTCAAAGAATATCTACCCAAAGAGTTTGGGAAGAAGGAGGGGACATCCCCAAGGGATAAAACATACACAAAAAACTGAAGGAGCAGAGTTGCCAACTGGAAAGAGTGGAGACCTGGAGTCAAGTCATTACGTATTTATTAAGCACCTATTGGGCTGATACAAAAAAAAAAAAAAAAAAAAAGGTCAAAGATAGTCGGAGCTCATAAGGAGTTCTCAGTCTCATAAGGAAGACAATATGCCAATGACTATTATCAAAGATAGAGACAGGATCATTTGGAGGCATCTCAGAGTGAAAGTGCTAACATCAAGGAGACCTAGAAGATGATATGTCAGGACAGGACCATAGTGTGGTTATGTCCTAGCATTGGAGACGGCCTGATTAGGAGGCACGCTGGCATAGTAGGTAATCACTTTGGAGTAAGGAAAATCTGAGTTGAAATCTTTCCTCAAATACTTACTAGCTTCATATTTCCAACTGAATCACCTAATGTTTTTATAAAACGAAAGAGTTGGACTCAATGGTCTAACACCAAATCTGTGATCTATGCTTCTATGAACTTAGCTGAACCCTCTGAACTGGGACCTGTGGGACCTATAAAAACAAACATAGCCAAGATCTAAAGAGACCTGAGCACACACCCAAGTCCTTAGAGGAGACCGGGGTCTCTGGGAGTGGCAGTTGTGAAACCTGCCTTTCCATACCTCCCCCTCCCCTTCAGCCTCCCTTGCTCTCAGCCCCAGAGATGGGAGTCATGGAGTGGCCCAACCTCCTGATCTGAGACATGGCAGCCATGATGGAGTGACGGGAGTTCTCCAGTTCCAACATTGTGGAGGAGCCTCAAGGGTTCATGGACCAAGAATGGGGTACATGATCCCTGGAGCAGATGGAGTAGGAGAGCCCTTATTAGGATGAGGAGGCGGTGCTACTGCTGGTATTGCGGCTGTTGATGGTGGTACTGATGTTGTAGTTGGTACCATAGGTGCTACATGTGTCTGAGGGGACCTGTAATTGCACACCTGTGTAGATCTCTGCAACGGGAGAGGGAGGAGAGTATCTTTAATTGCTATGGGTCTCTCTGAGCTTTTGGATCTTTTCATTCTTTCCCTTTGGGGGGTAAAATGAAGGTTTCCTGGTATTTATCAGGTGTGCTTTCTTACTTGGATTTCCTGCATAAGAAGTGGAGCCCCTTTAACCATACTGATGGAGACCTACACATGAGATTTCCAGGCAAAATGAGCTTAAATGGATTGATTTTAAGGGTGGCCTCCAAAGATTGAACTGGGCTTCTGTAAACTCAGAGCTTGGGGTGCTGGGCTATGACATGTGAAGTGTTAAGTCCATTTCGTGTGTTTTTATTACAACAAATCATACATGTTAAGTGAAATCTGAGGTCAGAGAGAGGTTCCCAGAGACCACACGGCAGGGCCAATGCTGAATGGAATTGTGGCTTCTGGGTTGAGATTTAAAACAGGAAGAGGGTTCCTCCTTAAGAACAGATAGAGCACTGAACAGAGTCAGAGGCCCTTGCTCAGATCTCATCCCTGAAACTCCTGGCCTAAAGTTGGGTAAATGACTTCACCTCCTTCAGGCTCCTTTCACAAGTAAGGGTGGGGGAAGGCGGAATTAGGAGGTCCCTTCCCTTCAGTCACCCAGCCACCAAGCCCCTCCCACCTCTCAGAAACCAAGACAGTTTCCTTTGTGAGAAGCCTCGGTCTTAAACCCCACCCTTGGGTCTGAGAGAGGAGGAATTCCCCGGATGGGGCAGACAGACAGATCTCTTGCTAATCTGCCCATCTCCCCACTCACACCTGACTCAGACTGCCTGCCATTTTTTTCTGGCCTTTCTCCTTCAAAATGTTCTCTCCAAATAGCCTCTTGCCCCACTATCTCCTGTGGAGGGGAGGCTGGTTAGGGTTGAGGTCCCATGGACCCCTCTAGCCTCCTCCCTCCTCCAGCCCCACCTATTCTCTGAGTCAGGAGGCAGGAATGTGTGGGGGCAGCAGACAGGTATGTCACAGGGACTTCAGAGACTGATTCATCTTCCTTCCCCACCCCTCTGCCTTCACTCCCCCCCATCTTCTCCCTGGGAAATTTAACCATTTACCTGTTGTAGGACATCAAAGGACAAAGCCTCAGGGCCTGAGGAAGCCAGGTAGAAATAGGGGCAGTCCAGTCTGCCTTCTAGAGGCCAGTCCAGTATTTACTACACTTATCAGACTAAAAGACATTTAATTTTTTTTTCCTTTAGCAGAAAACTGCTCTGAAATTGCCTTATGTCCCTTGGAAGCTTTTGGCTCTGACTGATCCTTGGGTAGCACAGGGGATAAAGGACTGGGCCTGATTCAAATCCAGCCTGACACTTATTAGCAGCACGATCCTGGACTAGCTACTTAATCCTGTCTGCCTCAGTTTCCTTGTCTGTAAAATGAGCTGGAGAAGGAAACGACAAACCACATCAGTATTTTTGCCAAGAAAAGCCCAAATGGGATCACAGAGAGTCGGGCATAAGTGAGCAAAAGCTATGTCCAACACCTTTCCCCAACAGGTCCCCTGGTGTGGAGGACAAGAACACCCTCAATCTCAGCTGGATTCTGGGGCAGATGGGGGCCTGATGCTCCCCTCTCCTGGAAACAGAGCCTATAGAGACTATAGCTTGGGTGCCATCCCTCTCTGGGCCCCATTCTTAGGCAGCGTGGCCTGGGAATGTGCTGCCTGAGGTTCCTCATGCCTGGACAGAGCCTGGCTGAAGGCCCAGCTGCCAGGGGCCAACATAGCAGCTGCTTCAGGAAGGGAAAGGGAGTTGAGGGGGGGAGAGGCAAGTCAGCCAGCTAGATTGTGCAGCTCTCAAGATTCTTCCCCCAGGCCTGGGGGGGTGGGGGTGGAACTGGACCTCCCCAGAATTTCCACAAGCTGGGTGGGCCCAGAACAATTTTGAGATTTTGAGGTTGTGCTTCCAAGGCCCTCCCTGTTCCCATCACTGCCTTCTAGGACCTCAACAGTCACTCCCCTGCCCCTCTGCCCACTGCCTTTCTGGGCTGGTTCTCCCAAAAGGAAGTGTGGTACCATTTGATGCATGCTGGTTCTGGAGTCAAGGATCTGAGTTCAAATCTTAACTGTTTCCTAATTCTGAGTTGACTTTGCACATGCAACAGTGTAGCCAGACGGTTTTGTGCAACTCTTTCCAAATAGTGACTAAATTGTATATGGGGTGGGATACATTTAGTATTTTATTCCCCCCCAGTTACATGTAAAAACAATTTTTAACATTTAAAAACTTTTGAATCCCAAATTCTCTCGCTTCTCCCCCCCTCTTTCCACTTGAAAAGAAATTCTATATAGGTTAAACATGTGTAGTCATTCAAAAAATTTCTATATTAGTCATATTGTTAAAAAAACAAAACAAAACAAAAAAACAAACAAATATAGAACACCCCCTCCCCCAAAAAAGAACTCAAGAAAAATAAAATTTAAAGAGTTTAAAGGGGCATTTAGGTGGTACAGTGGATAGAGCAGTAGCCCTGAAATCAGGAGGACCTGAGTTTAAATCTGGTCCCAGACACTTAACACTTTCTAGCTGTGACCCTGGGCAAGTCACTTAACCCCAATTGTCTCAGGGAAAAAAAAAAAAAAAAGTATGCTTCAATCTACATTCAGATATTATCAGTTCTTTCCTGGGGATGGAGAGTGTTTTTCATCTTAAGTCCTTTAGAGTTTGGATCTTGAATCACTGCACTGTTGAGAATTGTTAAATCATTCACAGGTAATCTGCTTACAATTTTGTTGTCACTTTTTACACAACACATTTCATTTTATATCAGCTTTTGTAAATCTTTCCAGATTTTCAGAGAGCATTCTGCTCATCATTTCTCATGGCACAAAAGTATTCCATCATAATCAGAAATCACAATTTGTTCGGTAATTCTTCATTTGAAGGGTTTACCTCAATTCTTAATTCTTTGTCACCAGAAAAGAACTGATTATATATATATATATATATATATATATATAAATTTTTACCTTTTTGTTATTTATCTCTTTTGGAATACAAAACTAGTAGTGTCATGGCTAGGTCAAAAAGTATGCATTCTGATGAGAGTAAGGTTCACTCACTCCTCACATTCTCCCTCTTCCCCTTCACTGTAAAAGCTTTTTCTTGACTCTTTAATGTGAGATAATCTATCTCATTCTACCTCTTTCTTTTCTCCCAATACATTTCTCTATTTTTTAGGTATTATCCCTTCATATTTAACTAATACCTATGTCTTCTGTCTATATATATATATATATATATATATATATATATATATTTCTTCTAGCTGCCCTAATAATGAGAAAATTCTTATGAGTTGCAAGTATCATCTTCCCATGTAGGAATGTAAACACTTTAACTTTATTAAATCACTTATAGTTTCACTTTCCTGTTTACCTCTTTACACTTCTCTAGAGTCTTATATTTGAAAATCAAATTTTCTCTTCAGTTCTGGTCTTTTAATCAAGAATGCTTGAAAATCCTCCATTTCATTGAATTAAAAATTTTATTTTTTAACCTAAAGAATAGTTGATTCTTGCTGTAATTCTAGCTCCTCTGCCCTCTGGAATATCGTATTTCAAGCTCTCTGATCCTTTAATGAAGAAGCTGCTAAATCTTGTATCATCTTGTGACTTCACAATACTTGAATTGTTTCTTTCTGGCTGCTTACATATTTTCTCCTTGTTCTGAGGGCTCTGGAATTTGGTTATAATATTCCTGGGAGTTTTATTTTTGAGCTCTCTTTCAGGAGATGATCAATGGATTCTGTCAATCTCTATTTTACCCTCTGATTCTAGAATAGTAGGAAAGTTTTCTTTGATAATTTCTCAAAGGATGCTGTCTAAGTTCTCTTTGTTCTGGAGCTTCTGGATTTATTTTCCAGCTCAGCTGTTTTTTCCAATGAGATATGTCACTTTATTTTCTATTTTTCTATTCTTTTAGTTTTATTGTTTCTTTATATCTCATAAAATCATTAGCTTCCATTTGCTCAATTCTAATTTTTAAGAATTTTTTTTTCCTTCGGTAAGCTTTTGTATCTCCTCTTCCATTTGGCCAATTCTACTTTTTAAGATGTTTTTCTTCACTGGATTTTTGTGCCTCTTTTTCCTTTTGGCCAATTCTGTTTTTCAAGGCATTTTTTTCATTAGCTTTTTGTTCCTCTTTTATCATTTGACCTAGTCAATTTTTTAAGACGTTATTTTCTTTAGTATTTTTTATGTGTTTCTTTACTAAGCTGTTGACTTTTTCGCATAATTTTTTTTGCAACAGTCTTCCCAATTTTTCCTCTACCTCTCTTACTTGATTTTCAAAATGCTTTTTGAGCTCTTCCATGGTCTCAACTTTCTTGAGTGTTTGGATGTTGGAGTTTTGACTTTGTTATCTTCTGAGTGTATGTTTTTAATCTTCCTTGTTACTATAGTATCTTCTATGGTCAGAATATTTTTCTGTTGTTTGCTCATTTTCCCAGATTATTACTTTTAACTCTTTGTTAAAGTAGGACTTCACTTCCAAGGTGAAGGGTGCACTATCCCAAGCTTCAGAGTTTTTGTGCATCTGTTTTCAGAGATACTTTTAGGGAACTGTAAGTTTTCAGTTCTTCCAAAGTGGTATGATCTTAGGAGAGATGTATTTACCACTCTCCTAGCTTCTGCTCTGATTTCCGAGTGACCATAAGCTTTTCTACTTTGGAACTGTGACAAGGGGCCCTACTCCACTGTAGCCACAAGCTCTGCTGTGCTAGTGTTCCTCCTTGCCCTAAGACTGCCACCTGGCACTGTGATCTGAATCCCAGTATGGGTAGTTCAACTCTGTCCTGCCTCAGTGCTAGCAAAGGACCCCTGTAATCTCCTTATGACCAGTTGTTTACCTCCCTGTTTGTGGGCTGAAAGTCCTACTTGCAGCAGCAACTGATGATGACTCAATGACTCTCAAGACCTGCTCCTGGTTTTCTGGGCTGGTGCAGCCTGCACTGGACTGGATTCCACTGCTGACTTTCTAAGTCATCTTTGACTAGAAAATGGCTAACCATTTGGCTACTCCATCTTTTTTGGTGTTCTGATGCTCTAAAATTTGTTTGGAGTCATTAGTTAAAGGAATTTGGAACAGTTTGGGGAGGAGTTTGGGCAAGTTCCTGCCTTTACTCCGTCATCTTGGCTTGGAAAATTATTTCCCTCTGTTCTTTTGTGGGTTCTGCTGCTCCAAGAATTGTTTTATGGATTCATTTAAAGGTATCCAGAGAGGTGTGGGGGAGGGATCAGGTTAGTCCTGTCTTCTCTCCTCCAACTTGGCTCTGTTATGACTCCACTAAATTATATTTCCTGATAGGACCAGGAGCCCCCAATTCCTCTTATGCCCCCAATCTAGATGAACAGCATCCTTTTAATCAATGTGTGCAATCAGCTCTCCCTTAGAGAATCATAGCTCATAGATAGGGGGGGTAGGGGTGAGCAATCTCTCCATTTGATGGAGGAGGAATGATTTCTTCCACCAACCAACCAATCAGCAGGCAATTAAATGCTTCCTATGTGCTAACACTGTGCTAAATATCATAGATACAAGACAAAACAATCCTAGCTCTCAGGAAGCTTACGTTCGAAAGGTTGAGACAAGGGGTACATAAAGGGGGACTAGCCAGCCCCACTCCCAGGATACACACACACACATGTATATGTATACATATAAATATAAATGTATATTTATGTACATGTGTATATAATTATGTATATTTTATACATAAGTATATACATACACACACGTATATATACAGAGTGCATACCAAGTGAACTGGCAGCTGAGGGGAGAAAGCACTTATATGGAAGAAGGCACTTGAGATGAGTTTTAAAGAAAGCCCCAGATTGGAGAGGGGAGGAGGGATTGGGGATTTTAGGATGGGAGACCCAGCGAGAGAAGGGGGGTGGAGGGCCTTGTGTGCAGAACAATATGACTGAATTGAACAGTTGAGGACACATAAGAAGGCTGGGAAGGACTGGACAAGTTGAGAAGAGGAAAGGAATCAGGCCATGTTGGGAAAAGATTTAAATTTCAAACATGATTTTCTAGAGAGAAGTAATATTGTAAGGTACACTAGGTGGATAGGGTGCTAGTCTGGAGTCAGGAGGATAGGAGTTTAATTTGACCTCAGACACTTACTTGGGTGACCCTAAGTCCCTTAACTCTGTCTCAGTTTCCTCATCTGTAAAATGAGCTGGAGAAGGAAAAGGCAACGTACTCCAGTGTAACGTACTCCAAGACAACGTACTCCAAGAAAAGCCCAAATGAAATTGTGAAGAGTTGGATATGACTGAATAACAACAAAATTACATAAGATTAAAAGAGGAAGAGGCCGGGTTATGCAAGGATTTAAATATCAACCAGAGCTTAGATTTGCTCTTCAGAGCAGCAGGGAACCCCTGGCGTGTGTCCTGAGCAATGTCCTGACACATTCCAAGCTGTACTTTTAGGGAATTTACTTTGGGGAATTGAATAATTTATCTAAGGTCATGGATGGCAAATGAGAAGAATGGGACTTGAACTCAGCACCTTCGAGTCCAACACTGCTGCTTTTTCCTCTGGGTCCCGCTGTCCCCTTCTTCCCCTGGTCCCCAGCCAGGCCTTCCCTTCCCCGACCCAGCAGAGTGGGCCATAAACTCAAGGTGCAATAAGCAGAGCCAGACAGAAGTGGCTGGGGGCAGGGCCAGACTCACACCTCAGAGGTTTCTCCATCTGCAGAAGGAGGAGTAAGACGGGAGCACCATCAGAGGAAAAAGATGCAGTGGAAGTCCGGCTCGGGTTTGTAGCTGTGGAGGGACATTTCTGAGGTGAGACTCTGACCAGGTCACAGCCCTGCTCAGAAGCGGTAGTGGTTCCCCATTGGCCAGAAGATAAAGTACAACTTCCTCCGGCATTTAAGCCCTCACAATATGGTTCCAACTTTCCTCCCAGGCTGGTAACATACAGCTTCTCCCTATGGGCTTTGTGCCTCAGCCCGCTCTGCCCAGCCGGCGCTCTTCCCAGCCCATTCCATCTCTTCGTCCCTCCTGCCCCGGATGCTCTCCTTCCTTCCCTCCCAAGCTCCGATTGTTCCCTTTAAGGTTTGGCTCCAGGGCCGTCTCTCCGTCACTTTATCCCGTAAGGGCTCATGTGTGTTATCTGGGCTGATCTCTCAGAACATTTTGTCCCTCTGGTGGAATGGAAGTCCCTTGAGGACAGGGACTGCTTCACTGCCCTATTTGTCATCCCCAGTGTGTAGCGCATAGTAGGCACTTACAAATGTTTGCTGATTGCTTTGAGTCAGCAGCTCTGACTCAACTGTCACTTATGCCTGTTTCTTGGAGACTTTCTACCTTCTAATAGCCAGCATTTACATGTGTATTATAGACCACAGAGAACTTCACAAACATTCTCTTCTTTGATCCTCACAAGCACCCAGGGGAGTGAGTGCTGGTATTCTTCCCACTTTAGAGATGAAGAAACTGAGGCAGACGAAGGAAACAAGCATTACTATTCCTGTGTGCCAGGCACCATGCCAATCACGCATATTCTTTTATTTGATCCTCGCAATAGCCCTGGAGAGGGAGATCCTATTATTATCCCCATTTTATGGATGAGGAAACTGAGGCTGAACAAAGTAAAGGAGCATTTTTTAAGTGTTTCCTAAGTACCAGGCAAGATAAACACTTATAGATATCTCACTAGGTCCTCATCACAACCCTGGGAGGGAGGTGCTATTATTGTCCCCATCAACAGCTGAGGAAACAGAGGTAAGTGACTTGACCAGGGTCTCACAGCTGGGCAGTATCATAGGAAGGATTGAAACTCAAGGCTTCCTGACTCCAAGCCAAAGGCTGGCTCTAGGGCAGCTCCTCACATGCCCTGACTCTGCTTGGACTCTTCCCCATCCATCCATCCATCCATCCTTTTCCCCTTTCCCCTCCCCAGGGATACTGAAGGACGCTTCCAAGGAACAATGCCCACACCCCGCACCTGGCTTCCCACTCCCTTGACTTGCCTGTCCCCGTCCCGCTCTTCCCATGTGCCCTCCAGAACTGTCAGTGTCATGAGCAAACTCACTTTAGACATCCTGGGCTCTCTGGCCTCCGCTGAGCCCTGGCCCCTTTTGGGCCATTGCTGCCTCCACAGCCCTCCTGTCCTGCACAGGTCACCCCTCTCCCTTCCCTCCATCTCTCCTTGCTCTCTATTGCCATCTCTCTCAACCACCTCGTGTCCTTTGGGATTCATTCTCCCCCAATCACCCCCCATCCTGGGGACCGGTAGCTACCACCCTTGGGTCATTCTTCCTTCCTTCTCAATAAGCTCAGAGCCTGGCTTATGGAATTTCTCCATCTACTCAGTTCCCATGATCCAGTGCTCTTCCTAATGCTGCCTCAGCTATATTCACAGTTGGTCTTTTCCTTGATCTTGCCATTAACCATAAACATTACGCTTCTGTTACACACCCACAATCCAAGACTCTATGCACTCCATCTTTCCTTCTTCCTCTTAAACCTACTCCCCTTGCTTGGACCTCCAATCCCTCCGCCCCCCAGCCCTTCCTCAGACTACCACCCCGCTCACCTCCTTTCCCAATCCTGACCCCTCTAAATATGCCATCGTGAGTTCCTCACCCCCCTGTGCTGTTGCCACTTACATCTTGTCAAGCCTTAACCGGGGATGATTCCCACAATCCATTTCCTTTGCTCCTCATGGGATGTCAAAAAGAGCTGGAGGAAATCACCCAACTTTGCTGCCAAATTTACATTAACATCTAATTTCAACTGGGTCCTCATTGCCCCAGACCATCCTTCTTCTTCCCAAGAGTCACTTTCCCAGTCTCCATAGTGTCTGATCCAGACTTTCCCTTCTCTTCGTCTCTCCTAGCACTCCATCCTCCATCCCCCGCCCCCCATCCCCCATCCCTTCAGCTCAAGATTTTGCTTCATTCTTCAAAATTGAGGCCATTTCCTCTGAGCTTTCTCTTCTTCCCTTCTCATCTCTCCCTGACATCATTCTCCAGTGACCTCCTTTCCTCCAGGCTCACATTAAGAGGCGGCCCATCTTTTTACCAAGGTCAACCTTTGATCGGATCCCTTTCCTTCTCCAGATTTCCCCCACTTTTAGCGTCACCCCCAATCTTCTGTTCTTCTGGTTCCTTTCCTGTTAACCTGCAAATCTCCCCCCAACCTTTAAAAAAGCTCCCTGAGAATCTGTCATCTTCACTAGCTGCCCCCTATTTCTTTTTCCCCTTCACTAATGTCTTTGGAAAAGCCTGTATTTGGTTCCCCTGCTTTCTCTTCTCAAATCTCTGCACCTTAAAAACCTTAATTCACCTGGAACAACTTTAAACCAAGCGATCAGTGATCAGTTACCTGCCAGATCCAGTAAATGGGGCCCTTGGCCTCTGCTAAACACTCTCTCCTACTTTCTCCTTTTCGTTTTGAGACACTGCTCTTCCCCCACTTCCCCCTAGCTGTCTGAGTGCTCCTCAGTCTCCCTTACTGGACCTTTAGCCATGTCACGCCCACTAACTATGGATGCCCTTCAAGGCCCTAGGTGAGGTTTCTTCTCTCAAAACCTCCTGGGTCACCAACTGGTTAATGGATATTTTGAACCAGATATATGGTAGACCTCAGAAATTCATCATGTCCAAAACAAAATTCATTTCCTTTCCCCTCCCTTAACCTACCCCTATTTGTGTTTTTTTTAATATATATATTTTTTTGTTAAATATCTCCCAATTACAGTCCAAGGTTTTAACATTCACTTTTTAAAACTTTGAGGTACAAATGTTCTGCCTCCCCCATCCCTCGAGAGAGCAGGCAATAGGACATGGATTTTATATGTGACCACCTCCCTGCCACCAGCCTCCCAGGTGCATTATCTCATTGTCCTCCTGGACTTCCTCACCCAATGGATTTCATCAATTGGCAAATCTTATCATTTCTATGTCCCCACATCTGGGTTATAATCCCTTTTTCCGTCTTTGCCACCCTGGCTCCAGTCTCATTCTCTCTCTTCTGGTCTGTTAAAGACCTCTTGTATTTGGTCTCCCTGTCAAAGGTTTCTTCTCCCAGCAGGCACTGCTTCTATAATTCTAGTTCACCATAATTCTACGTGCTAGCTGTATACTAGATAAGTCACTGGATTTGAATCAGTCAGGGCCGAGTTCAAATCCTGAACCTGACATTAGCTGAGTGATCCTGGGCAAATCATAGAATCTGAGCTTCAGTTTCCCCATCAGTAAAATGAAGGATTTTGGATGTGAAGGCTTTCAAGATAGCTTTCAAGATACCTGCCGGCTCTACAACCTCTGAGCCTCAAAGACCTGAAATGTCTTGAATTATTGATTCCCCTCCATGGACACTGAAATGTAGAGGAGAGGGAACTCCCTGGACTGCCCCTGCAGCCCCCCACTGTTAGGAGAGATTATCATTTGGGGAGGGTGAAGGGTCTAACTGCGGCAGTCAGCCTCAGGGGCGGCTCTTGAAGCAGCATCGCCCTTTCTCCCATCTCTCCTTTCCCACAGCTCAGACAAGGGCTGAGGAGGGGACTGGCCAGCAGCCCAGGCGTCAGAGAGCCTGAATATCCAGGCCCGGGGCTGACTCACCGGCTGGAGGCCGTGGCCCCTAGGCCTTGCGTTCTGGGGCTGCTGAGATGATACTAGCCACCTACTGTGCTAACAGTTAATAGAGGTGAGATACTTTGAACTCCCCAGATGAAAGGAACCGGGAAAGAGGCACCCGGTTATTATCCCCCGCAGAGGAGGGGTGTGGGGATGCTTTGGGGAAACCAACTCTGGTGGCCATCTCTTGGCCCCTCAAATCCAACCTCAAAGCACCTTCTGCCCTGGTCGTTCCAGACTCCTTCAAAAGCCCTCATTTCCACTTCCACCTATTACAAACCCCTGTCAAGAATCCCCCCACCCCTGGGGGCCAATTCCTCCCCAAGGTGCCTTCCAAGGGAACACCGAAGGACCCACCCCTCCCAGTTACTTCCCCTGTTTCCTTGGGATGGCTTCCCAAGGCCCAGAGGTCCTTCCAGGGCAGAACCAGTTCTGTTCTTTAATCGGCGAGGAGGGGGTTCAGACTTCAGCAGTGAAATAAAGGCTGAAATCACTAATTCATAACCCTGCCTTGTCGCTCAATGGGCATTAAGCAGCACCTACTGTGTGCCAGGCACTGTGTCAGGCTCTGAGAACAGTCCCTGCTCATGGCTGAGGTGGGGTTTGCATCCAGCTTTTCAGCTCATCCCCTTCCCTACCCCTTCCCCAGCATTCAAGGACTCTCCACGTTGTCCCCTCACCAGCTGTTGTCAATCAAGCGGTTGTGGGCTGCCCCCTACTGGCCACCACCGCAAACAGCATCTCTTTCCCTGTTCTCGCTCCGGGCTGGAGGACAGATTGACTCGGACCCTGGAGCTGATTCAGGGTAACTGGTTTCAAGCCACACAGGCCCTTGGAGGTCACGCAGTCCAACTGCTTAACTTTACAGATGCGAAATGGAGGTGGAAAGGGGTCACTGGTAAAGTCTGCGTTCCGTTCCCAGCCTTGGGACCCCGAGCCCGTGGCCTCCGTCCCACTGCAGAGATCCTCCCAGAGCAGAAAGGCTTCAGAAGCCCCAGTGAGGTCTGGAGGAAGTGCCTCGCCAGGTCAGACTCTCTGGTTTCTGAGCACTTTCCCTTGGCCGGTCAGCCTCCCAACTGCAGGAGGGCTACTGTGGTGTAGGAGAGGACCTGGCTTCCAGCCCAAGCAGCCCTTCCCAGCACAGAAGAGCTCCGGGCCCCCCAGCCCAGCCCAGGGAGAGCGGGTAGACTTCTGCCCTGGAAAGAGCTCTCTACCTGGAGGAAAACAAGTCTGGTTAAAAAAAAGATCAGTCCTCCTTTCTTCCTGGGAATGCTTGGAGGAATCCCTTGGGACTCCAGAGGGCCAGAGAAAGAGGAAGCAATCTATCTAGAATTCGACAAAAGAAGCTGAGGAGACAGAAGGTTGCCAAATCATGTGTATTAAAGGAACTTTAATGACAAGGGACCCCACCCCACCAGTGGGGTCGGGGTTCTCCATTCCCCCCAACAGAGTCTAAATTCCGAGAGCCAAGCTGAGGCCAGCCCACTGCCAAAATCCATGCCCACCTATGCGCACCTCGGGGCATCCCTTCTGGGGCTCTCAAGTGCTCCACTGGGTCGCAGCAGCTCCTGGGTCAACATCTTGATTACCTCGATCCTGGCTCTGCTCAGGGCCGGCCTGCCAGAAGCCTTCCTCTTGTGGGTCCAGGGGTGCCTCTGCTCTCACCCCTACAAGTGCATGTCCTCTTGTTCCCCTGCCTCCTCTTGTGGTGACTGAAGGTACTTCTCCTGGATACCCAGAGTGCTAAGGGGCTGGGGTCAAGGGAAGCTAGCCAGACAAAGGATCCCTCTCTTCAGAGCCCACCAGCAGAGGCCCACAGGGTCTGGCTCCCACCCACCTACGCACAGAAGCCCATAGAAGCACAGAGGAGCTCCCCACAACCAACCTTAGGAACCACAAGCTTTCTGCGTTCCAAGAAGAAGAATGCTTCGGGAACACAAGCTACAGAGCACTACCCAACTGGTCACCTGTCCTTGCTTAGAGGAGACCCCTGGCTGGGGAGATGGGGGGCAGCAGGACACAAGGGACAGGTTATGTACTGAAGTTCACTTCAGTGTAATAAGGCTTTCCAGTAATGGCCCAGGCTGGGGTGGTTTTGATGGCATATACCTCCCCGGCCAGGTGTCAGACTCAGAGGCAGGGGGGCATCAGTCTGTCCTGCCTGGCTCCTGCCTGGCTCAGGACTGATAATCATAATTGTCTGTTTCACACATATGGGACTGGGGAATATTTCACTTGCCCTATAACCTAGGGCCATCCTGTTTCCCCTCCTGTCTCATGTGACCCTGTTTCTCTCCTCCTCTGGCTCCTTTGCTTCTTCCACCCCCTGCCAGGTGCTCCTACTCCAGCCCCTGCCCCAGGAGGGGCTCCCGTGCCCCATTTCCTCAGATCAGGAAGCCCTCCTGAGGCTGCCCCAGGAATCCCCTGATCTGGCTGCCTCCCCCTCTCGGGCTTCACGCTGCTCATCCTTGTCTGCATTTACCTCACATCTTCCTGGGTCATACCTGGCACTGGAACAACGGTCCCCTCTAAATGCACACGGCCCTTTGACTGACACCTTCTAATATACCCACTCACTCATGAACAAAATGTTGGCAAGATAGAGTGGGCCTCAATGTCAAGAAGGCCTGGCCCCAGCCCAGTTTCTGACCCGCTGGGACACTAGAAGCCAAGGATATCAATGAAGTCATGGGCTCGGCTTCTCTCTCTAACCCAGGTGGTGCTTGGGCCCCTCCTCAGATCTGAGCTCTATGAGAATCAGAGAATCAGGACTATTCTGGCAGCACTTGCCCTCCCCTAGGACTTGGCCCTGTGTTCTGTGCAGCATAATAAATAAACATGTATTACTATGCTCTAGTTCACAGCCCTGACAGGACAGACCCCTGTGCCCAGCTCCTAGGCTCCTGGCCCTGTCTCTCCGACTCCTGGGGAAGCTCGCCCGGCCTCTGTGGCACACACCCCATGCCATCTTCTCCCTTTGAGGTACACAGGTCAAGGTAACCACCTGACCCTCAAAGGTGGAGATATTCAGCTCAGAGCTCTGGGAGGGATAAGGAAGGATACGAGGTAAAATGGAAGTCAGCTCCCATTGCCGCAGACAACATGGCCTCCAGATTGCGCTGCTCGGCCATCCCAAAGCAGTAGCCATTGGCTTTGTCCATTGCCTGCAGCACCCGCTGGATGCTTTCCTTGTCCTGGAGTGAAGAAAGGAGAGAAGAGATGGAGCAAAGACTGGAGGTCACGACATGACCTGCCCCTTCTGGAGTGCTCTTTCCCATCCCATTTGTGCTCAGCCTTTCCCAAGTACCTTATTTTCCCTCCCAGTGCCTCTGCTTAGCAGCCCAGACAAAGCTCAGGAGAGCATCAGAACCATGTCCCTCCCGTCCCTCTTCCTATGTCCGACACTAGTTTTCTCCCTCGGCCTGACCCCCAGCCCCACCATGCCTTGGCCTCCTCTGCAAACTGGGAGGGCTGCACCCTGTCATTTCTGGAAGGTCTTTTCCAGCTCTAACAGGAGATCCAGGCTAGCTCTGGTACAAGGCTCCATCCAACCCATGCCTGGATTCTGACCACCAACAGAGAGCTTGGACAGGGTATAGAAAGCTCGCTGTTCTATAGCATGACAGGGATAGCTCTGGGCTCCGAGTAAAAGGCCAAGCCCAAGGCAGGAAGGTCCCCCACCTGGATATTGAGAGGGATGAAAGAGACCAGGCTGTAGTCTTCAATCAGCTGCACCAGCTTCTCATTGAGCTGTCGGTAATGACGGAAGAAGGGGTCTGAGGCCAGGTGATCCAGCAGATAGGAGAGGTCTAGGACTTCAGTGTAGTAGTCGAGATTGAAGGCTGTGGAGAAAGGAAAAGGCTTAGAGGTGGCATGATGTAGAACCCTAGGGAAAAGTTCATCCTGGAGACCAGGCCCGTGTCTAGACAGGCTAATGTGGAATGTAGAAAACAGACACATTTACAAACATTCAGGGGATCAGAGATTTAGAGCTGGAAGAGACTTAGGCTCCCAACAAGTATTGCTTGGTCAATGTGCCAGGGACTGGACTAAGCTCTGGAGAGACAAAGAAAAACCAAAACCAATTTCTACCTGCAAGGAGCTTGAATGGGAGAGGCAGGTACACCATGACTGTATCTAGTTCTAAAACTCTTTCTTGGCTTGGCAGAAGATCTTTCAGAATTCAGGGGTCGTCCTTGTGATTAGCCATGATCATTTTACAGGTACGGAAGTACTGGTTAATCCTTCCACTGTGTCTCAGTTGCCTCTTCTGCAAAATAAGCAACTGCACTGAATAGCCTCAAAGATCACTGCCAGATCCGACACTCCATGTTCTCCTCATGGCATACTCCTGTTCTCTGATTAGATTTTCCTCTAATCTGGGTGGGAGGTAACAGTCACCAATTCTAGCCCATTGTTCTAAGGGCATCCCTTAAGGTTCAAAAGGTCAAGTAAGTGGGGATCTGCCCGCTGAGCCTAGGTCACTCTACCACCTTCAGACATTCCCATCACATCTTTCACTGGCCTTCACTTGTTCTGAATTCAAGTTCTCTGGGTGTGTGAGCGTGTTCTCACACAATAACTAATTTTCTCCTTCCTTTTATCACTTAATTGTCCTTTTCTGGACCACCTCCATCTTGTATGTGTTGAGGTGCAGATTCAAAGTCCCGACAGCTCCAGGTTTGGTACAACCTTAAAGGCTTAAAGGCTGAGCCACATCTGCATCAGACCCTTAAACATGAGGCCATGTGCAGCCAGCCTTGTTCTGTGACTTCTGGCCAGGGGAGCACCACTCCCCGACTATTTCCAAGTTCAAAGGGTCGTAGATTTGAGACAGGGATCTTAAGAGACAATCTAGTCTAGTTTCTTCATCTAAGAATAAGGAAACTTAAGGCCAGAGAACAGTGACCTGTCAAAGGTTACAGTGTGTTCATGGTAGAACCTTCATTTCCTTATTTCTGGTCCTGTGCTCTTTACCCCTGCACAGCATCCTTCCTTTAAACAATTAGGACTATCTCTAGAGACCTGGAAATTCAGAAACTTGCTAAGATGTCTAGAAATACTGTCTACATATGGGGTGGGACAGAAAGCACACTGCACTGGGAGTCAGAGCGCATCCTGGTTCTGCTGGCACGACTTTGGCTGGGGCACTTTCGTCTCTCTGGGCCTGTCTTCTTCTCTCTGAAATCCCTTCTAGCTTAATCTAATCGCTCCTTGGACTCTCTAGTCAGCTCCTCATCACATCCCCCTCCATTCAGCAGGCACTTGGATCTCTACTCCCAAGATACCTGAAAACTAGCTGGAACTTGTCACCATTTTCTCTCCTACTCCTGTGTTTCCCAAACTTCACCTTCTGTGCACCCTTACCTAGCTTCCCAAACTGTTCAATGAGGTCCATCTTGGAGAGGATGTTGACATGGGGCAGTTCTACGTGCAGCATGGTGGACAGGGAGGTGCACAGCACAGAGATGAACTTGGCCGGATCTGTGCAGTAGTGAGAATCCACCAGGTGGGCGGCACTCAGCTGGGGGAGCAAGGGAAGGCAGAAAGGTCACAACTCCTCATGCCAGAGGGCTATTTTTTTTAATTGGTTTTTGATCTCTTCTAAAAATAAGGATTACCAAGATTTTTTTTCCCTGAGGCTGGGGTTAAGTGACTTGCCCAGGGTCATACAGTTAGAAAGTGTTAAGGGTCTGAGACCAGATTTGAACTCGGGTCCTCCTGAATTCAGGGCTGGTGCTCTATCAGTGGACCTAGCTGCCCCACCAAGATTTTTTTAAAAGGTTGTGGATTTAATATTCCCAGATTAAGCAGAAAAGCCTGAGACTTGTCTCAATCGTTAAATCAGGGGACGCTTAAGGGCTGGGACTGTGTCTCATCCATCCGATGGAGGAGAAGCCAGAGCAAATGAAAAAGAACTCTGGGTTGATACAAATAATAGTTGCATTTACTTTAAAGTTTGCAAAGTACTTTGCAAGTAGCTCAGTGGACCAGGACCTTAGGAAATAAGTGGTATTTTAAGAGATAAGAAAACTGGCAGATTTCATGACCTGTCACATAGTAGCGCTAGCGAGTATCTGAGATCAGTGTCGGTGACTCCTGACCCTGCTCTATGCTGTCACCCGCCGCTTTAATAGGAAGAAGATGCAAGTTTCCACCTCATATGTAGCCATAAAACCAGGAGAAGCAACTTTCCCTGTTCGCCTTGTTGCTACAGTAGCGAAACAAGCCGCTGGCTCTGTGATCTCATTCAGGCCCCTCAGCCCCTCCAGAGCAAGGACTTACTAAGTGTGTGTCCCGCATTGTACCAGGTGCAACACGGAGCGGTCCCTGCACTCTACATTCTATCTTGGGGAACAAGTAAACGTTTTAAAATGCATAAAGTAAACACGAGATTTTGGGGAGGGGGGGACAGCTGGGGGAGGGGCAGGGATCCATAAGATTCCTGTATTCCAGGAGGCACCAGACCCGAACTTTGAAA
This sequence comes from Sminthopsis crassicaudata, assembly GCF_048593235.1. Lineage (NCBI taxonomy): Eukaryota > Metazoa > Chordata > Mammalia > Dasyuromorphia > Dasyuridae > Sminthopsis > Sminthopsis crassicaudata. The sequence continues at coordinate 603,798,362 of NC_133619.1, read as the reverse complement.
AAAAAGGCGAACATTCTAGGCTCAAAGATGCCGTTTCCAGGGGGTACTAAGAGAACATGCTCCGCCTGAGTCTGACTTCCTAAACTTGCTCGTTAGAGCCAAAAAGGCCTTAGGCCTTAAGACGCATAACTTCGGGAGCGGGCGAACCTTTGGCTAAAATAAATGATGATAATAAGGCAGAAATGCCCCTTAGAACTCTCAGCTGAAAGGGACTTAAGGGGTCATTGGATCCAAACAATTCGTTCCAGGTCGGACAATGCTTGGGGTCTAGCAGCGCCAGAAAAGCACGTTCTTGTTCACGTGGGGCTGCAAGGAGGGCAAGACCGCCCCCTAGGGCCCGCCGGGCAACTGCCGGCAGCCTCGAGCACGTGCTCTGCCGGGCCGCAGCCACGTTTCCGGGGCGGGGCGTGCTCACCCGGAAGCCCGACCGGGCCAGCTGCGCGAAGACGCTGCGCAAGGCGCCGTGATGCGTGCACAGTTCCACCTGGCCCGGGCAGTCGAAGAGCAGGTAGTGGTCGCGGAGCGGCGCCAGGCGGTCGCGCAGCCAGTCCAGGTTGGCCTCCAGGTACTCCATGCAGTACACGAGGCCGCCGTTGGGCCCCAACTTGAGCGCCTCCATCACGTCGGGGAGCGTCACCAGTTCGCCGATGTCCACGGCGCATGCGTACGGCGTGCCCTCGTTGGCCGGGTCCAGGTTGACCACGGCTACTCGCCGGCCCAGCCCCGTCAGGAAAGTGCTCATGCCCAGGCAGTACGTGGTCTTCCCCGAGCCCGGAGGCCCGATTACCGCCTGGCCAAAAGTCGTGGGGTCGGCCGTGGCCGTAGTGGCCAGGGCCATGGCCGCGTCAATGGCTCACGTCCCGACCTGGACTACTCGAGACCTTCCCCCTGAAGCAGCGACGTCCGTTCCAAACTGAACGCGCCTGCCGGAAGTCCCGCCCTCTCCGCTGTTCGGCGCGTTGGCGTACGACGCATTTTAAAGGAAGCGCGCGGGAGCGTCGGCGCCTGTTGGAGGAGCTGGGCGGAGGGGGCGGAGGGGGCGTAGGGGGAGGCCCCTCTGGGCTTTACCCGTAGTGGGAGGGCTGTTACTAGAATTTTAGTGTGAGCTTTCTGACCGGCGCGGGCCTTCCCGCCTCGGGGCTCCGCCGAGAGGCCCCCGGGGCGTGAGGGAATCTCGGGTCATTCGCCTTGGGTTTGGGGGAACACGTGCCCTTCGGGGGTAAACAGAGCTTTGTAAAGCGTCTCTGGTTAGCTTCCGCGGGAATTCAGGCCCAGTGCTCGCTCAGGCTAAGCCGCGCGAGGGGGGTTGGATGTTGGGCAGGGAGGGGTTCACCTTATTTTACAGATGAGGAAACTGAGGCAGGGTTAAGTGACTTACCCAAGGTCACCCAGCTAGTGAGTGTCTGAGGTTAGATTTGATAATGAACTTTCAGATTTCAGGTTTGGCAGTGACTCCACCCACTTCACTACCTACTACCACTGAGTTATGGAGGACTTATTTTAGTGAGTTTTACTCATATCAGCTTTATAGATGCTCGCTTGAGTTGCTGTGCTCCGCAGAAAGCTGTCGGAGGAGCTTCTCTTTACATGTGGCCAGCAAGGCTTAGGCAGCCCTGGGGAAGATGCGGAAAAATCAGGGTCAGTTTCCCGTGTACTACACATTAAAGTGGAATGTTAGACATTTAAGATAAGACTAAGCTCTGTCCGGACTCTCACAATTTTACATTAAAATCTTGAGTCTTATCTATACATATATTGTATTTAATTTATGCTTTGACATATTTAGCGTGTATTGGGCAACCTGCCATGGGGGGGGGGGGGGAAGGAGGGGGAAAATTGGAACAAAAGGTTTGTCAACTGTCAATGCTGAAAAATTACCCATGCATGTATCTGATAAATAAAAAGCTAAAAAAAAAAAAAATCTTGATCTTAGTGACAGCATTTTGGGCCCTCTTTATAAAAATAATAAATCTTGATAACAGTAAATATTAAGCTGCTACTATATTTCAGGAGTGGAGTGTGCTATGCACTGGGAGTATAAAAGAGGCAAAAAAAAATAGTTTCTGCTTTCAAGAAGCTCACAATCTAATTGGGAGAAACATTGAGCAAATATGTGGGGAAAACAAATTCAATGCAGATTAAATAGGAAATAAAATTGAGAGGGAAGACATTAGAATTCAGAAGGGCTGGAAATGATTTCCATAAGAAGATGGCTGGATTTAAAGAAAGCCAGCAGGTAGGAATGAGGAGAAAATGTGGAGAGGCCAGAGATGGAGAGTCCAGTTTGTGCAACAGCCAGGAGGCCTTTGTCACTCTGAAGAGTTCATACTAAGAAAGATGTAAGAACACAACAGATATGGGGTAGGGGGAAGACATAGCTTATAAAGAGCTTTGATCAACAAAAATGGATTTTGTATTTGATGGAGATTATGGAAAACTTACTGCAGTTTATTGAGTAGGAGGGGGATGACATACTTGGACCTGCACTTCAGGAAAATCACTTGAGTGGTGAAGGATGGATTAGAGTGGGGAGCGATTGGGGCAGGCAGATTGACCAACAGGTTATTGCACAGGTACGAGGTGATCTGGGCCAGGATTGATGGTGTCAGAGAGGAGGGGGCAGATTTGAGAATTGCAGCAAAGGGGAAATTGACAAACTGTCAACAGCTTGTTTAAGGGGAGAGGGGGGATGAGAGACAATGAGGAATCCAGGATGGATTCCTAAGTTGTGAACCTGAGGGATGGGAAGATGGTGTTGCCTTCTATAGCAGAGCTTCTTAAAACTTTTTATATGCACTCCCTTTTGGCCTGAGAAATTTTTATGTGACTCTAGATATATGGGTATGTAAAACAGTATGCAAATCAAATATTTACTAATAAGTCATAACTTCATGACCCCCATATTTACACCCCCCAATGGAATTGTGACCCACAGTTTAAGAATCTGGGCTAATAGAAAAGATTGGGGGTTGGAATAAGAGTTTAGGGATGAAAGATGAGTTAATTTTGGACATACTCAGTTTAAGAGGTATACTGGACACCCAGTGTCTGAGAAGCAGTTGGGGATGGGAGATTGGAGGTTAGCAAAGAGACTGGAGCAGGAAAGATTTGAGAATCATCAGCATAGAGATGGATAAGCTCTTGGCAGCTGAAAGTGAAATAGTAGAGAGGACCTAGGATTCTATGGGATACCTATTATTAGAGGACATGATCTGCATGAGATTCCAGTAAAAGACACTGAGAAAGATTACAAGATAGAATTAGGAGGGGTGTCGCAAAAACCTAGAGAGAAGAGTGATCAGCATCAAAGATGCAGAAAAATAAAGGAAAATAAGGATTGAGAAAAGGCTGTTGGATCTGGCAAATAAGATATCACTGGGAAATACTGAAATGATAAGATCAGAAGCCAGATAAAAAAAGGGTCAAGATAGGGAGAGGGAAAAAAGTGGAGTTACCTGTTGTAGATGGTCTGCAGAGGCAGTGTAGTGTGTGGGATAGCTGGTCTTCAAGTCCAGCTTCTGACCTAGAGGTTGTGGGACCCTGACACTTTAACACTTAGTGCTTCAGGTACCTCAGTTTTGCAGAGAGGACTGTCTGATTGGTAGAGGAAGGACCAGTCCCTATTCCTGCCCTTTTGCTCTAACATCCATCATTTGTAGAAAAAGCTACCCTCGTTTGGCCAGGTGTGTATTTCTGCCAAGCTTTAGCAAAACATCTATTAAGCAATTACGAGTTATAGGATTGGGATACTTCATTAAGGCAGAAGCAAACACTAGACAACTCACTTGGAGACTGGGGATGTTTTTTTAGTGAGACTAAGGGGAGAGGGATTGGCATTTGGAATGTAACAAATAGGAATTATTAGTCCTAACAGATGGTAGGTGGTTTTCCTGAAACATTTTTTAATGTCAGGAACTATTGTGGAGAAGGTTGTTTCTTGGGAAATGATGTTAATGTGAATTATCAATAAAAATGAAGAGGACACATGCTAAGCATTCATTTTGCAGATTACATTATCAGTTGACTCCTAACTCTAACACTTATAAGTGCTACTTGCCTCCCAAAGACCCCTGACCAGTGGGCAGATATCTGCTTGAAAATCTTTAGGGTGGGGTAGCCCATGCTATTTCTGGAAAATGCTAATTGTTCTGGAAGCTTTTCCTATACGAAACCAGAATTCCTCTTTGTCACTTTTACCTGGTGCTTGTCACAGTGGCTTGTGGGCTGAAGCAGGGAAAAACATGACAGGTACTTGAAAACAGTTCTTATGTCCCACCTCCTCTATTTTTTCCCTCTTTAAACCATCCCTGGTCCTTCAGCCAGATCTCATATGGAGTGGTGTCCAGGCCCCCATCTTGTCAAGATCCTTCCTAAAGTGTTGCACGGGATGGAACATAGTTCCCCAGGAAACGTGCAAGACCTCACTTGTCTAAAAAGATTCTTCTTCTAATGGAGCCTATTTGTAACACTGAATTTATTCCAATTTCCAAGATTTTTTTCACATGAGCTGCTCTCTTCTACTTCCATAATTTTGTATTTGTGTAGCTTAAGCAGAGGACTCAACATTGATACCCCTATTAAATTTCACTTTAGATTTGTCCCAGTCATTCAAGCTAGCATACATGAACCATCAGGCAGTTGCTGTGCCAGTATAGTTCAATTAGTAATTATAATTGAAACAGAATGTAAGCACATAATTAAATTTCATGTGACAATGTGAGTAACATTCGGCACTTTTTTGAATATCATCTTTAAGAAACTAATTTATGTTTACTGGAATATCTAAGGAATTTTTCTTTGTTTGTGGCTGTTTAAGATCCACTGAGGTAAAATGGGGTTGAGGACTGTTAATTAGCAGCTGTGGAGAGAGACAAATAGGTTCCCTCCTTGAAATGGAAAGCAATTTGGATGTACAAATAAAAACTTTATTCTGTTATGTGTTTGCCCTTCACAGAAGGGAGTAAGTAGAATGGGCTCAGGCTGCCACGCCCACTCCTATATGGCCAGTATGGTGTGTTCAGGAAAAATCTGGCCTGGTCTTGACAAATGACCTCTGCTTCAGAGGACTAAGGAGGGGATGGAGCCAACACTATCACCAGTGTCCCAGGGAAGAACCAAGGCCAAAACTAAATAGATTAAAATCCATAAGGAGAAACCACCAGAGCTGAACAGCATAATAGAAATGGTGTTTTATAAAAAATAAATAAAATTGCAGTCTTGAGGTAGCACATGGGAAGAGAAGTGAGAAAGCTGACTGGTTCCATCTCTCTCTTACTGTTCTCTTTTCTGGGAAAATCTGGATCCTGGAGCCAGTCACCCCCTTTGGCCTCAAGAACAGAAAAGTCAGAGGGATGTTGTGATTCTTGCCACCATGTGTGGAGTTCCTGTCTCAGTCACTCAGGCTCTGATGAGTTGTGGGAAAAGCTGTCCAGGTCTGAGCCTCTCACAAAGGTCATATCTGCCCGGAATTTCAGGCTGGTAGGTGGCTGGCGTCGAAGCAGGAGGTCACCCTGGTCTTGAGTAAGGGGTTCATCGTAGATGGTGGAGATGAGCCCCAGACTGGTCCCACGTGGTTTCTTGGGCTGTCCAAAAGACTGCAATTTCTCTCCATGGTATCTGAGACAGACAGAGAGAGAGAGAGAGAGAGAGAGAGAGAGAGAGAGAGAGAGAGAGAGAGAGAGAGAGAGAGAGAGAGAGAGAGAGAGAGACAGACAGACAGACAGAGACTCTTAGTTATATTGTAATGAAACTAGGGAATCTCCAGCTTCCCCATCCTTAGTAGGTGGGATATGGGAAAAGTCCCAACATTTGTCTCAAGACAAACGTATAAATAAATCAAAATTGTGTGGACAAATTCCAGTCATCCGTGCTCCTTGAGCAGTTCCCAAGGTGCTGTCAACAAGGCCACACAAGATAAGCTAACATCACAACACTTTTATTTCATTATAAAAGGTGCTAGCATTTTTATCCATATGTGCAATAGCCCAGAGAACATGAAATATAAAAGAAAAGCAGCAATGTAACTTATTCCAGGTCTGTTTCTCCCCAATCTCAATCATCTTGAAAATGAGATGAATGAATGACAATAAGAACAGTTCCTATTTCTATTTTCTCCACAATAGTCCTGTGAGGCAAACAGAGCAGCTATTATTTTACAGATGAAAAAACAGACCTCAAGAAGGTGACTTCTAAGAGGTTACACAGGCCAGGTAACTGTCAGTGTCAGGACTCAAATCTAGATCATATGACTGTTTCCCATCTCCCTACTAAATAAGTACCTGTAACCATTATGACCAGCTCATTAGTGAGGGATTAAAGCAGGGTGAGTGTGTCCCATTGGGCCATGATGGGAGCAACAAGATGACTGCTAGAATTATGGCTGACACACAGCATCTGTCCATTCACCCTGACTTTATCATTGCTTACCTTTTCAAATCTTCCACAAACTCCATGACAAGAAAGTGCACCAGCTCTCCAGCTTCCTACTCCCAAATCATCAAGCCCAAACCAGGGCCATGATCTCCAAGCTAAGCTGATGGAGGAAGCTAAGGAATTCTCAAGAGCTGGGAAGGCTGGGAGCTAGACAAGTTGGCTTTGCTGCAATCTCAAGCACACTTACCCTAATCCCCGCTTACACTTGGGATTCTGCCCATCATTGTCCAGGGCCTCAGCCACTCCTGAGCAGTTACTGCCTAGGCCTTGGCCCTCAGCCCAGCCTTGTCGCTCCATCACCTTTCTTCCAATACCCTAGAGAGGAAAGAACAGGAGTCAAGGGCTTTCCAGTCACACATGAAAGGAAGTGGAGAAGAGGAAATTGAAATGTGGATTAAACATTAGGCTCACCTTTGTGTGACGCTCAAAGGAGCCAACTTGGTGGCTGACCACAGAGCTGTTCTTCAGGCCATCACGAAGTCCCTCAGCCCAGCCTTGTTGCTCCATCATCTTTCTTCCAATACCCTGGAAAGGAAAGAACAGGAGTCAAGGTCTTTCCAGCCACAAATGGAGAGAAGTGGATAAGAGGGAATAGAACTGTGGATTAAACATTAAGGCTCACTTTTGTGTGATGCTCAAAGGAAACAACTTGGTGGCTGACCACAGAGCTATTCTTCAGGCCATCATGAAGTCCCTCAGCCCAGCCTTGTCGCTCCATTACCTTTCTTCCAATACCCTGGAAAGGAATGAACAGGAGTCAAGGGCTTTCCAGCCACAAATGCAGGGAAGTGGAGAAGAGGGAATTGAAATGTGGATTAAACATTAGGTTTACCTTTGTGTGCTGCTCAAAGGTGCTATCCTCCAGGCCATCACGAAGTCTCTGTTCCAAGCGCATCTGGACGGAGTCACGAGCATCCTTGTCTCCACCATCTAAGAAATCAGAGGCTAATGTAGGAGGAGGCTAAAGTCCTAGCTAAAGGTACATTCAGTGTAGAGACGGACTGAGGCAGACACTTTCATGGCACACAGTTGGAGCTAGATTCCTTTTGTTGGTTTCCATTGCATGTTTCTGTGACCTCTTCTTGATCAGACCAGTAGGTCCCTGAGTGCAGATAGTGTCTCACTTCTTTACCTTTCAGACTAAATAACAAAGACTGTGTATCTTCCTCAGTCTATATGGGCTTCCTGAGAGTCAAAGTTGTATTTTCCCATCAGACTTGGGCTCCTTCAAGGGAGTAACTGTGCCTGTAACCAGACCAGAAGCTCCCAGAGGACAATGGAAAAGTTCTACCAACCTTCAGACCTCAGTCTGTCTACTGCTTAGAATGGGGATGATTCTCAAGGATGGGACCATTGTCACCTTAAAAATCTGAGGTTTGGGAATGTTTCTTTTTCCTCCTTCTGCCTCTTCTTCTAATATCTGCCTCTACTTTCTCAGTTCCCAAAGAGCATTTATTTTAGAAATGCAAAGATTAAAGACCAATGAAATCATAAAAAGAATACCCTATATGGTACTCTTTCACTTATTCACCAAATCATGGGGAAAAGGGATGGCCTCCAGCTCCACACTCATTCCCTCTCTGATTCCTCTCTGATTCCATTCCACACTAAATAGGGTAGGGAATTGGGCTGGGGGGAAAGGAGGGCAAGGAGGACTGAAAGTCACCCAAGAACAGGTCATATGCACCCCAGAGCCATGCCTCACCAATTACCTCGATCATAGTATATGCTCATATCCACATCCCAGTCATCAGCTGTTTGCTCATCAAAATCTGCAGGGACAAGACACAGATGAAGATATTTTCAATTTCTATGACTCCATATGCTTCTCCTTATGCCTAGAAAGTATTGCTCTCTGCCTCTCAGAATGCCTGCCATTTTTGAGGGCAAAAAAGGGGAGTATATCACTATGCTGTTTTTTAAACAAAGCTTACTGATACTTTAAAACAAAAACTGCTGTGGCTTCCCAATCACCACCCCTGGCCCCAAGTAAAAGCCTCCCTTAGGATAAAGCTAAGCAAAACCAACAGAAGCACTGACCGTGTCTGGGAATACATACTCCTTCCACATATATAGCTCATCATATTGCTGCCAAGAGGAGCAAGGTATGTCTCACCATTGGTCCTCTGCAGTTGAGACTGGTGGATGCATTGATATGAGCCACACTCTGTTGTGATCACCATGCAAATTATTTTCCTGGTTCTGCTTGCTTCATATTGTATCCATTCATACATGGTGTCCCAACTCGGAATTTCTGATATTTTTGGTTTCTTACAGTGCATCAATAATGTCTTATAGATCCACACACTATGATTTATTCAGAAATCTTCCAACTAAAGGGCACATACTTTATTCCTACTTCCTTGCTACCATAAAAGAGCTGCTATAAAATTACCTATAGGGCCTTTTTATGTCTTTGCCTTTCTTGGGGTAACTTGATTGTTTTCCTGAATGGTTGGAACAACTGAAACAATTCACAATTTTACCAGTGATATACCTGGCTTCCCACAGGCCCTTGGTCTTTCAGTTGTTTCCTGTCACTGCTGCCAATCCGATAGGTGTATTTCTCACATTACTGATCTGAACCATTTTCTCACATAGTTGTTGTAGGTTGTGTTATTTTTCTTTTTGCAAAAATTTGAAAAATCACATTTTTGGGAATAGCTGCATAATTTGCAGTTATGAAATATTATTGCATTGTAAGGAATGACAGATAAATTCAAAGAAAAATGGGAAGACATGTATAAAGTGATACAGAATGACAAAAGCAGTATCAAAAGACATTTTCTTCAACAATGCAAATTAAAAAATGGCAACAAAACTGGTCAAATACAGTGGGCAATGTTGACACTAAGTTGTTACCACCAAAGTACAAATGATAAGTTACAAAGTTAAAAGATTGCATAGTTTTATAGTGGACCCAGAGGTCCTTACACTGAGCTGCCTCTGAGATCCCTGAGCACTCAATATTCAGAGAAAGCAGCTGTAGGATTGGAGAACACAAGGCAGAAGCAAACTTAGCTCAGAAATTCCCACTAGAAGTACACAGAACTAGGCCCTGTCACAAAATCCTAATTCAACAAATAATTCTGGAACAAAAAATAAAACAACCAAAAAGACTCCCATACTAAAGAATTACAATGGAGTCAGACATACCCAAAACCCAAGCCCAGAACAAGAGAATGACTCCACAACATCTATAGAAAAAAAGCCCAGATACAAGACAAATTAGTGTTCCTAAAAGAAATGATGAGGTTTTGCCTTTTTTTTTTTAAATAGTTAAATTATTTTTTAAATGAAATGAAATAGTGCTAGAAATGAGAGAAGAAATGAGAACTTTGGAGGAAACACTTGGAAAGAAAATTAACTGCTCAGTTCAAGAGATTCAAAACCTTACCCATATAAGATTTTGAAAATCAGAATGAACCAAACAGAAGTTAATGACTCCTGAAACAAGAAATACTAAAGTCAAAAGACTAAAAAAATTAGAAGAAAATGGAAGGCAATTCATAACAATAACAACCTACTTGGAAAATAGATAGAGAGGTAATTTAGGGGGCAGCTAGTTGGTGCAGTGGATAGAGAACCAGCTCTGAAGTCAGGAGGACCCGAGCTCAAATCTGGCCTCAGACACTTAACACTTCCTAGCTGTGTGATCTTGGACAAGTCACTTAACCCTAATTGCCTCAGGGGGAAAAAAGAGAGCGAGAGGTAATTTAGAAATCATTATATTACCACAAAACTGTGACATATACCTTCTGCACCCCCCTTCCTCTCCCACCTCAAACCACCCTGGACATAATATTTCAAGAAATCATGAAAGAAAACTGCTCAGATTTATCAGAACCAAAGAACAACATGAAAACAGAATTATTTCCTGAAAGAACCCCTGTCTTGCTCATTCATTCTGCCATGGGAAAACTCCCAGGAACATAATAGACAAAATCTAGAGTTTGCAGACCAAAGAAAGCAGTTTCTATAAGGGAGTAGAGATGTTGGAACAGAGTATTCCAACAGGCAAAAAAGATAATTTATCTTGTAACCAAGAATAACTTAGTTACCAAAAGTGGGTATAATCCTAGAGGGGAAAAAGTATGCCTTTTTAATGAAATAGAAGATTTCTAAAAAATTCCTGAAAAGACCAGAGCTGCATCAAGACTTTGAAAGAGAAACATAAGAGCCACGAGAAACTTCAAAACAAATTAAGAACTTGCTTCTAATGATACAAGTGCCTCCTTAGAACTCTGATGTTATCAAGGATCATAGAGGAATTACATAAGAAAAAAGCCCTGGAAATGGCTTTGATATTTTGATGATCTTCAAAGAAGAAAGGAAAGAGAGGGAAAAGGGATGCTACCAAAGAGATATCTATTTGCACTGATGGGAGAGTTTGCCTGCATGAATGAAATCACCAGTCTAGACCAAAAAGGAATTTTACATTCTTGCTTAGTGGTTTTCAGGACTATACAATCATGCATGTTTTTTTTTTTTTTTTTTTTTTTAAAGGCTAGCCCACTACATCAAAACAAAATGTAGTTAAAAAGTAAAATGCACATGTTAGTTGTAAGTAAAGTGTAAAAGAAGCATGTCAAACAGAATCCCCTGGGAGTACTTCAGGTAATTCAAGCTGAAATTCATGGGTATCCCAGTGACAGATCCATTCTCTGCTGCCCAGGGCCCAGGTGGAATTACATCTAGTAGCAGAGCAGGAATACTGCCTCGTGGCCTGAAAAACCTGCGTTTCAGACCCAACTCTGTACTTTGTGGCCGTGTGATCCTGGGCAGAGGGATTGTTTCTCTCCAGGCCCTGCAAAGGGATGCCATAACTGCCCATTTTTCCCATGGGAGTAGTAACATGAGGGTAAGATGAGGTAATGACATACAAACCCTTTGCAAACTATAAAGTTCACTGAAGAACTGTGAGCCACATTACCTCCTTCCTCTTCCTGCCAGTACTGAGCATCTGTGTAAAACACTAGCCCAGAGCCGCCTTTCTCCCATTTGAGCTCAATCTCTTCCTCAAAAAGCCGTTCTGTGGTTCGTTCCTGGCCCGTCACATCCTCATGCAAGGCTTCATGTCGCTCCCACTCCTCACATGTGTCATTGTCCTGCAAGGGAAGCAGGGGGAGGATTGAGCTGGTCTTATAGCCACAGGGCACCCTCCAACAGGAGGGTGAAGAGGGCAGGGAAATTGGGCCAAGGTTACGAAAAGACTGGCTTCTCTTAGAGGGACTGTCTGGCCTCCACATCCCTCCTTACACCATGCTGTATGAGGATTCAAGAGCTGGGTTCAAATCCTCATCCTGACATTAGTAATTATATTATCTTGTCATTGTTCATTTGTGTCCAATTCTTTGTGATTTTCTTTAGGGTTTTCCTGGCAAAGATATCACACTGGTTTGTCATTTCCTTCAACAGCATACTTTGCAGATGAGGAAATTGGAGCAAACAGGGTATGCCCAGGGTCATATACCTAATGAGCATTTGAAGCCAGAGTTGAACTCATGTCTTCTTGACTCTAAAGTCTAGACCCAGCACTCTATCCACTTTATCATGTAGCTGTCTTCATATTACCTTATGTAGGTCACTTACTCAGCCTTAGTTTTCTTCTGTCAAATGGGGATGAGAACATTTACACTACTGACCTTACAGGGTGATTGTGAAGAGTATACTTTGTAAATCTTATAGTGTTATAGACCTATGAACTATTATAATTACTATTATTATTGATTCAGCTTTACCTTCCAATGCTCTGAAACATTTCAGTCAGGCTGGCCCTATACTGTTTCTCATGCATACTACGTCTCATTGTCACCTCCAGGTCTTTGCTCATGCCATTTATTGCCTTTCTCATTCCCCTTATCTAATTCTCCCTATCCTTTTTGATCATAATCATAACCATGATCAATCAAATGTGCTCCCTACATTTTTTTCCAAAAGCCTTTTCAAGATACCACCTGAAGTCTTCCTTCACCTATCACCTCAGCCTACTCTTTCTCCTTGTACCCAAACTCATTGCCATTATGTGGTACCAATATTGGTCTAAGCACAGCTTGTACTAGCTGCCTAATTCAGGCCTGGGGAATAGGTGACTGTCTTTAAGGATTTAGAGGGTTGTCATCACATAGAAGAAAGATCAGCTTTATTCTGCTTGACTAATTGTTTAGTCTTTTGACTTTAATATTTCTTGTTGTCTCAGGGAGCTATTAACTTGTTTGATTCGTTCTGATTTTCAAAAAGTCTATTATGTGGGTAAGGTTTTGAACCTTCAGTACTTTTAGGAACTCTAATTTGTCCTGTGTCTAGAGCAATAGATGGAGGCCATAAGAGGCAGATTTAGATTTGATGTCAGGGAAAGCTTCCTAACAATCAGAGCTTGTTCCAAAGGGGGATGAACTCCCTTTGGAAGCAGAAAGTTTTCAAACATTGGAGCCTTCAAGCAAAAGATAAAGACTGCTTATTGAGGATGGTTCCATTGTAACTGGTAAATCATGATTTCAGTACCCATTCTATGGGTGACTTCTGAACTCCCTTCCTTCCAATTCTGATATAAATATGATTAATCAACATACCACTGGTTGGCAGCCTATAATGAGTGGGTTGATTTTCTTTTTTTTTTTTAGTGTGTGCCTATATTTATTTTTTTCTTAAAGCCATTTCTGAAGTCAGGTTTAGACAAATACAATTACTGGTCTCCACTTCACACGTACTGGTTCTATTTCATCAGGCAGACCAGAATTTAAAATTTAAAATCAGTTACCCATTTAAAATCAGTTTTCTTTTACTCTCATTATGGAAAAATAAAGTATGGGGTGAAGACAGAAATCCAGATAGTATGATATACAAAGACAGTTGGATTTGGGAATCAGGAGAGCTGGTTTCAAATCTCTAATCACTCCTAACCCTTATAAGCTGGATAAGAGAAAGTCACAACTTCTTAAGGTCTAAGTTTCTTCATTAGTAATCAGGGCTTAGAGCGCTGGGTTGGGAGTCAGAAAGATTCATCTTCTTGAGTTCAAATCTGGCCTCAGACACTTACTAGTTGTGTGACCCTGGGCCAATCAATTTACCCTGTTAGCCTAAATTTCCTTAACTATAAAATTAAAAAAAAAAAAAAAAATCATAAAATGAGTTGGAGAAGGAAATAGCAAACCACTCCAGTATTTTTGCTAAGAAAACCCCACATAGGGTCACGAAGAGTCAGACACAGCTGAAATGACTGAACAACAATATTGTAGCATCTACTTCAGAGGATTGTTGGAAGGCTCAAATCTTAAAAGTGCTCTATGCATATAACTTATTATTATTAACAATAATAGAAATCTGTCTATGACAGATTGAGCAACTTGTTATAGTAGAAAAAGCTTCTGAGAATTAAGAAGACTGACTCCACCACTATAAAACGGGAATATTTATGCTTATACTGCTGAACTTCAGGACAGCTGTGAGGATCAAATCAGAGAACATATATGAAAGCAAATGGAATTAACTTATACTAACAATGGTAATTGATAATAAATGACTGGGCTTTTAGTGTGCTCAGCCAGGACACGACAATGTCATTGAACTCACATCATCTGAATGAGACTCCTCTTCATTTTCCTTTGGCCCTTCTTGGGTCCCAGTTGTGATGGGTGTGGGCAAGGCTCCTTGGGGGGTTTCTGGGATCTCCTCCCCCTGTGCTGTGTACACCAGCTCTTCCTGCTCAACACTCTCTGAGTCTTCATACTCGAAAGGCACATTGCCATATCGCCGGGAGGAGCCCGTCTTGGGGAACTGCAGCTGCAGCTGTGTAATGATGCGAGGGGGCAGACGACAGGCTCGGATCAGCTCTAAGAAGATACGCATTGGGGTGCCCACGTTCCCATTGGGCATCAAGGCTGGAGGGTTCAGTTCTGGTAGCTGTGTGAGGTCAGCAAGTGTGAAAGCTTCGCTTGTGGCCCTTCTCCTATGCAACTCCTTCCGGGTCTTGAAAGGAAAGGGATCCACACCTTAGAGAAAGATGAGAAAAAACCTTGAAACAAGTGCACAAATAATCATGTACAGACATGTGGACAGAATGAACTCCCACCTCCACAGCTCTGAGTTAAGAGATTGCTTTTAACCCCCTGGGCTGGATTCTCTGTACCTTAGACATGTTGTTGGATGGTTGGTGTGCCTAGCCTGGGACCCATTTACATCATGGCTCTACCAACCATATGAAGTGTGTGACTTTGGCCAAGCTACTTATCCTTGACAGGTCTCAGTTTCTTCATCTGAAACATGGAGAGGTTGATTAAGACAAGCTGTAAGATCCCTGCTAGCTCTATGTGGCCCATTGTGGGGCTTAAACTTTTTTCCACTTATGACCCCTTTTCATCTGAGAAATTTTTACATGACCCTGGGTATATAGGTATATAAATCAAAATTTACTGATAATGAATCACAATTTTGTGACCCCCACAATCAGTTAGGAAATCCCATGTCACCATCAATGTCTAAAAAGCTGGAAGGCATTATATGTTCTTTTGAAGTCCAAATGAGATGCCACCTCTTCCATGAAGATATCCCCAGCAGAATTCTCATTCCATTTTCCCTGTACCTGTCCTTTACACTTACCTGCTCTATCATGTATTAGTTATGACAATGTCTTTCGCATTAGATTGTAATTCCTTCAAGAATCTCTATGTCCTACTGCTATTTTTCTTCCCAGTGCCTACTACAGTCCCTTGAGCCCAAGAGTAGATTGTGTGTGTATATATGGGAGGGCGAATTGTGAAGAGACCTTGACCTTATGAGAACATTTTTTTCCCAAACCCCTGGTTTTGCTGAAGATGAAACCAGACTAGAGAATGAGTGGCTTGTGAAAGGTCAATTCATGAATTCCAGTTCCATTTTTTTCATAAGCCTATGGAATTCTGTCTTTCCATGGAGAGAGGGGGTGAAAATAAAGCTTCCATTTCTTTCTGCCACTTACCCTAGTTAAGGGGATTTATTAAAGAAGTGATGTGAACTAGTGGGAGAAAATAGGAGGGAAGAGTCCAAGAGAAAACCTCTAGAAAAATGGAGGCTCCCCCCAACCCAAAACTTAAAATTTAAGTGGAAATTTATCCTGGTTTTGTTAGTATTGTTTGTTTTCTTATTGGTAATTCTTCTGTCTGTTAAAGTCTCATTTTGACCACCTGACCAACAAGTACATATTAAGCACTTATTTCCCAGTCACTGTGCATTTGCACAAGGCCCTTTCCCCTTCCTGCACCTCAGTCTCTCAGGTGTAAAATGGGAGTACTTGGCTTGGATGATAGCCAGGGAGGCTCTTCTTCCCCTGATCCCACAAGCTCATTGTTCTCCCCTTCCCCCAAAGCCCTGCTTCTGGCTGGTCCTGCCTCCTCAGAGTCTCAGCCTCCCGGGTCTCAAGTCCCATCTTTCACTGGAAACCTCCCCAACCGCTCACTCCTAGTGCCTTCCCTCCCTCAATTATTTCCTACCCATCCTATGTACAGTGGCTTCGTTTTCTCGGATCTCTGAGCCACTGTCCTGGGGGTTTCCTTGGCAAAAATCCCCGAGTGTTTCCTCGATTCCTTCTCCAGAAGAAACAGGTCAATGACTTGCCAGTGTCTGAGGCTGACTAGCACCAGATCTCAGACTCCGGGCCCAGCTCTATTCACTGGCCGTCCACCGGTCCTGTCCACGGCTGTCTCTAGCCTGCCCCGGATGTGTTTGTTTGCATGTTGCCTCCCCCAGGAGCGCGTGAGCCGCTGGGGGGCAGGAGCTCCGGAGCTGAGCGGGGGCCCGAAACACAGCAGGCACTTCCTATCGCGCACTGACGATGGGCGGGGGCGGCGAGGTCCCGGGGTCTGAGGAGGTCCTTACCTGCCTCCTGCGCGGGGAGCCGGAGCCTGCGGATGTGGCAGCGCCCGGGCAGCCAGTTCCCCTGAGAATCGAGCCAAGGGCGGCCCGAGTACATGCGGAGGAACCGCTCGGCCAGCGCCGGCCCCCGCACCGAGACCACGCAGCAGCAAGTGGAGGGCGGGGCTGCGGCCGAAGACAGCGCAGGAGCCGCCGGCGGATCGGAGGCCGGGGCTGCAACAGCAGCGGGATCGCAGGCTGGGGGGGCCGAGACGGGGGCCAGTTCCGGGGCCAGAGCCCGCTCAGGTCGGTGCCGGTAGTGAAAGCAGAGGAAGCCGGCGTCGCGGCCGCCGCGCTGCTCTCGGAATTGGCTGAAGTAGTTCCTCAGTTGGGCCGAGCGCAGGCCCGCGGGGATTCCGCTCACCACCAAATACACGGGAGCTGAGCTCTCAGCTACCACCGCGGCAGCACTGGGAGCCGCCATCTTGGGTGGTCACATGACAGGCCGCCTCGAGCTCTCGCGAGAGGAAGTGGTGAAACGAGGAAGATAATTAAGAGCCGCGATTTGCGTCACTTCCTTGATCCAGGAATCCGAGATCTGTAACCTAACAGCCTCGGAAGGGGTCAAGGTAAACTGGAGCGCCTCCTGGCGGCCGGGAAACCGCTTTGGAGGAAGCGGCTCCATACACTCCTGGAAACTTTTCTTTGTACTTCAAATGGGCTCACGATTTTACGCAAATGTTCTTCCCCCTTTTCACCCAAACGGTAACCTACTAGTCACGTGGGGTCGCAGACAGAGGCGGGGCCCCTCGATTTTGCTCTGGTCGTTTTTTACTCCTGCACTTGGGGAACGCCTGACACGAGGGCTGAAGCACTTTGTTGGTCCGAGGTCACACACACCTTTAACCAGTCCCTTAAGCCCCATTGATGGGGGTTGGGGTCCCTTTAAGATTCCTTTCTAATTGCCCAGCCCATGGCTGACCTTGATTCACAAATCCTGGTGAAAGGCACCCTTTGAATATCCGGGCCCAGCCCCACTATCTGCTCAGCTTCTCCCCCCCCCCCCCCCCCCATCCGAGCTAACTGAAAAGCCCGCCAAGAACTTGAGAGGTACCGCCCATCATCTAGGGATAAAAGAAACGAGCCAGAGCGCTCTCTTGACAGGAGCCCTCCCCCCCTAACACATGGTATCCTTCCCGCCACATAGGGGTTCCTGCCCGCCCAGCAGCCACCTCTGGCCCTGGAGTCTTTCTAACTGAGCTTTACTTCCAAATTCCTACAATAAACCTTTTATTTATCAAACTAGGTTTTGGGGGCCTGTAAATTCATTTACAGGGGACACTGCGCCTCATGGGATTATCTATGCGCCCAGAAATGGGGTTCCCCCTTTCCTTTCCCTCATTAGTTGGTGGCTT
This sequence comes from Sminthopsis crassicaudata, assembly GCF_048593235.1. Classification (NCBI taxonomy): domain Eukaryota; kingdom Metazoa; phylum Chordata; class Mammalia; order Dasyuromorphia; family Dasyuridae; genus Sminthopsis; species Sminthopsis crassicaudata. The sequence goes on along the minus strand of NC_133619.1, from coordinate 603,780,687 downwards.
GCATGGGGACCCTGAAAATTGTTACCCTGAAAACTAACCTTAACCTTTTCAGGTCTCTCAGAACCAATTTTCATCCTTAGCAGTTTTGCGCAGCTTCCGGGAAGAATATCTGTTTTCCTACCCTCGTCTCACTATCTCTAAAACATAGGGCACCCAGACCAGGTTTGGGATGCAGCCGAGTCTCCTGTGGAGACTAGTTGCATTTCAGGCAAAAGTTCTCTTTTTGTCTCACTCTGTCTCTAGAGGCCGCTTCTAGAGACAAAAGACCTTTTCCAAGGCAGTTCTAATCCCTTTATCTCACCAGAAAAGCCTGCCCTCAGGCGGGAGACACACAGGAGAGAGTGTCTCTTCACCTCTCCCCCCACCAGGTGGCCATCCCTCCTGGGTCCCAGACCAGCAGTCTCCTTGATCTCTTCTGGGGGAGAAATCTGTGTTTGAGCCCTCTCGTACACCACCGTAGTGGTCAGGCTGTAGCCACGAGGAGACGGTCAATGGATAGGGTGAACTTGGAGATGTCTCTACCCAACTTCATGAGCCTTCACCTTCGCCACCTGAGAAGCACTGGGTAAGATAACATCTCTCCCTTCCCCCATCCTCTCTCTTTTCCAACCTCTCCCATGTGGCTTAACCCACCATTTAAATGCTCCCATCCTGTTCCCTTCTTGGGGTACAGTGGGGAGATTTGGGGACTCCTCAAGATCTCTAGAAAAGTCTCCCATTCACTTTTAAAAGGTGCTCTGCCACAACTCTGCACGCCCCTCCCATAGCTTCTACCTGGCTCTTAAAGGAGTCAAGGCTTCCATCGCTCTCAGAGAACCAGCTTGTCCCATACATTTTAAAATAGGATTCAGTTTCCTGATTTAGTCATTCTGCATTAGAACATGCTCTCTAGGCTGGCTATAGGATTTTAAAGCCACCCATTTTCTTTCTAAGCCTCAGGGCATGCTTATCTGCTTTCTAAAGCCTAGACAGAGAATTTAAACTGCTCAAGCCTTTTTCTCTGTCTCAGCTCTCTCCTATTTCTCTGGATTGGCATCCCATGCCCCATATGACGACAATTAAAAGATGCCCTTTCTAAGTTCTGGTCCTTTGTAAACTTTGGCTGGGGAACAAAATTCCGAATCCAGGCAAATTAATTGTTAAGAGAGTGAAAATAGTTTCTTTTGATTTCTCCTTTTTTCCCCCCATCCTGACTGCAGGCAGGCAGGGGTGAATTAAAAAGAAATTGAAACTATTTAAACACTCCTTAACTACTTTTAATTTGGTGCCTCGCTAGAATCTTTCTCTGTTCTGGTGTGCGACAGTTCTTTTTTTACTGCCTCAGTTTCCTTAAACTGCCTCTTTCTTGCCTCAACTTCTCTGGCTTCAGTGCAGGAAGTCCAGGGATATAGAATAGGAATAGACTCTCCCTCAAGCTGCCTTTTAGAGAATGGCTACATTAACACCTGAATTCTATGTAGGTTCCAATCTCTCTACTCACCCAATTCCCAACTTTCTTTTCTGGAGCCGCTTATCTCCAATTAGGGTCTGACTTTTCTAAATGCTCCAAACGCCCCACACCTAAATCACTAGAAGAAGGGTGGGGTAGGACTTGAACCACTATTCTCTGCATTAAGTACTTGTAGCCTCAGGTAAATGCTAGCTGCCTTCCCCTCCCTCTGCCTCTTCTAACAGAGTTGGGAGGGATCACGGGGGATTTCTCTAACAAAGAGAAGGTTTTGAGATGGGCCCACTAGTTAAAACTGGGGGACTTGCTGAACTGTATGATTATTGTTCTGTATGAGAAAAACTTTTAACTATTGCTGTATAAACCTGTTTAACTATTGCTGCATAAAACTTTGACTATTGCTGTTTCAGGAAATTTATTAGTCTGTTATGTATAATCTGATAATTTCTGAAAACAGGGGAGGAAGGAAACTGAGATTTCAGCTGGTCAGGAAATTGGGAAAAACTGATGTCTTATTTCAGTTCAGACCGAATTGGAAACTATTTTACTCTTTGCCTAAAGTTTACTAGACTATGATTTGCTGATTTATGTTTTAACTTTGAAATCCCTTATTCAGTCTTTGGGATTATTCTTTATAAACAACCAAAAATCAGACACCTGTCCTGGGACTGGCAGCCTCTCTGATCTGTTTCTCCACCCCTGTTACCCCAGTTCCTTTATTATTTCAGCATTTCAACATTAGGACTCTAATGGTTTGGGGTGGCCTGTCTTGGTCTAATTTCATAATTTACTCAGAAATCTGTCCTCTTTAAAGAGAGAGAGAGAGAATGAAGCTCCCAAACTCCATTCTTTATCTCTCTCTCGGAGCCCCTGACTTGGGGTGCCTTCTCAGGGCAGCAGGACTGCCTGAGCACTGCTATACAGCAGAGGCTGAATTAAATGCATAAATGACCACAGACCTAAAGACTGTCCATCTCTGGCTGAGATGCCCCCCAACTGCAGAGATTCAAACAGGGAGGCGTGTGTCTCTCTGAATAAGGAGTGCTGTTCTATGCTAATAATTCTGGGGTTATCGGGGAAAAACTGGTCCTTGCCACAAGTCCTTGCATTTTCTAGTTTTAGTCTGGTTTATTTGTTTTGTTGTCCTGCCTCAGTTTCCCTAATTATCCTGACTCAGTCCTGCCTCAGTTTCCCTGATGCTTAGTTTTGAAAAACCTCCCCCTGCCTTTTTATCAGAATACTTGATAAGATCTTATGCTTCAGAATAGCACAATGCTTCTCCCATCCCAAGCTATGGGAATCTCTTATCAAGATGCTGTCTCCACTGATTATGTCATCTCTCTAGAGACCTACTCCAATATTGCTCTTTGCCTCTATTTCAGTCTTCCTGATTTACTGTTCATGGGTAACACAAACCCCCCCCCCACCTTCTATCAGTGAGGTGGGACAGCTCAATTTCCTGGGACTTGATTGATGCTGTCTGGAGCTCTATGCTGAAGCCAAGCATTGCTCATTGAGACGTCATGGCACAGCTCTGGCGAAATAGAGACAAAAAAATTAAGTTTTTGTCGTATTTCTCTCTCTCTTAGGGATGCCTAAAGGGAATGAAAGCTATAGAGTTGGGGTCCAGTTACTACCTCTCAATAAACTCCACTGAACAGATTAACTAATCTTTCTCCACCCACCTCGATAGGGCTTCCCTGCTGTTAGGACACACCCAGCAAAGCTTCTGAGTCCTTTGAAGCCAAAAGATTGGGAAAGAGCAATATTCAAACTTAGCCTGCGTTTCTGTGAATGCCACCCATACTTCAGTAGGATTTATTTCTAAAAGTTTAACTGCTAACTTCTTGAATTCTCTTATGTGTAATTAGATATTCTGTATGTGATTGTATTTGCATTGGGCATTTTATTTTATTTTATTTTTAAACTTTTATTTTTTATTAATTTTATAATTATAACATTTTTTACAACATTATCCCTTGTACTCCCTTCTGTTCCGAATTTTTCCCTCCTTCCCTCCACCCCCTCCCCTAGATGGCAGGCATTCCCATACATATTAAATATGTTATAGTATATCCTAGGTACAATATATATATATATGTGCAGAACCGAATTTTGTTGTTGTTGTTGTTGTTGTTGTTGTTGTTGTTATTGTTGCAAAGGAAGAATTGGATTGGGAAGGTAAAAAATAGCCTGGGGAGAAAAAAAAATGCTAACAGTTTACACTCATTTCCCAGTATTCCTTTTCTGGGTATAGCTGATTCTGTCAATCATTGATCAACTGGAATTGGATTAGCTCTTCTCTATGTTGAAGATATCCACGTCCATCAGAATACATCCTCATACAGTATCATTGTTGAAGTGTATAATGATCTCCTAGTTCTACTCGTTTCATTCAGCATCAGTTGATGTAAGTCTCTCCCAGCCTCTCTGTATTCCTCCTGTTGGTCATTTCTTACAGAACAATAATATTCCATAACATTCATATAGCATAATTTACCCAACCATTCTCCAATTGATGGGCATCCATTCATTTTCCAGTTTCTGGCCACTACAAAAAGGGCTGCCACAAACATTTTGGCACATACAGGTCCCTTTCCCTTCTTTAATATTTTCTTGGGATATAAGCCCAGTAGTAGCACAGCTGGATCAAAGGGTATGCACAGTTTGATAACTTTTTGGGCATAATTCCAGATTGTTCTCCAGAATGGTTGGATTCTTTCACAACTCCATCAACATGCATTGGGTACTTTAAAAACAAACTGATTTGTATGAATAATTTGTATGAATATCATCTACTTGGATATGAACCTACAGGGACAAATTCCTTACTGTTATCAACATAAGGTTATGATAAATATTTGTTTAGAATTTATGTTCTTGCATTTTTTCCTCACGTAACTGATTTTAAGATCAGAGAAATAGTCAATAGAAATTGTTAATGCAATTCAATTATGTCATACCTTGCTGTTTCTAACCTGATTACATGTAATCATTGTATCCTAAATGCTTGGGCAAATAAGCATTTAGCCTGATCATCTGTCTGCTACTGGAGAACTAATAGAGATCTGTAAGACCCAAACTGATCTCTAATACTTGTTGGTTTCCTTTTATCTCATTAACCTGAGACTCTCAGTTCTCTTCTCAGGGCAATTCCTGCCTCCAGACACTCAGAGAAAAGCAGAGGTACTCTTTTAATGTAAATCTCTTCTAGACTTAAGCTTTAGGAGACCCCAGTCTCTGCCCTGAATTCGAGCAGGAGGAGCTGCCTTCTCACACCACAGAACACCACAAGGGTTCACCTAGCCCCCCAGCATCCTGCTCCCTGGTAGGAATTTGAGGTCTGGCCTTGTTTCCCTTTTATCTCAGGACAGCCCGAACACCTCAGGGGCCGGGTAAGCTGGGTAGGCTATGCTGATACTGTGTATCCTGACTCCTTTTACCCCTCCCCCATAAAGAGTGGGGAAACTAAGAAGGAAAAGATTCAGGATCTTTGCTTATTGAATAACCAACTCTCTTCAAAAAAAAAGCAGCACAGTTTTTCCAACATTTCCAAGAGCTTAAACCGCATTCTTATCTTGATCTGCAGCTCTGACAACTGGGGATACATACACATCCCTAGACCCTGCCTTACAGAAGAGCAGTGGTTTATTAAATCTACTAGATATCAAGGCCTCTTGCCTCCCCTGACTTCTGAGTCCACACCCTTTAATCCCAATCCCTGGAGAAATTAGCTTTCCTGGAAATTAAGGATGAAAGAGCTAGGCTACAAATAATCTTTTCTCAGCATTTTCTCCTATTTCTCTTTGATAATTAGATGGGCTATCAGATAAACAGCCCATAGAAGGGACCTGATGCATTTCTTGCTAAAGGCCCCATTCTCCTGAATGTCACTATCTCCACCCTGGATGACACCCCTGGATGATCTGTTCCTAAGATCTGTTTTCTCTAGGCTTCACACTTTGGATTCTCAGCTGGCCTTTCAGCCTGGAGAACAATGACTGGGGACAACTGACTGGGGACAACTGACCGTGACACCCCCTCGTTGCCCTGCTGCCATCCCCCACACCTCACGCCTCACCTCCTGGTATGGAACCCCAAATCTCTACGACCATTGTCAGTTCGAAGCAGTTAAAGAGGAGATCGATGCCCCTTTTCCCACATGCATATGGAGGCGAGGGTTTGAGGGGGAAACAAGACGAGGGGACCCCGCTACTCTGAAGATCTTTGGAGAAAATCTTCAACCTTGCCATAAATGAAGGACACTGCCCCAAATTTTCTTTTTTCTTAAATGAATTTAAGTCTCAACTGTTTAAGGGAGGAACTGATGGGGGTTGAGGTCCCTTTAAGATTCCTTTCTAATTGCCCAGCCCATGGCTGACCTTGATTCACAAATCCTGGTCAAAGGCACCCTTTGAATATCCGGGCCCAGCCCCACTATCTGCTCAGCTTCCTCCAGCCCTCACCTGATCCAAGCTAACTGAAAAGCCCGCCAAGAACTTGAAGGGTACCGCCCATCATCTGCTAGGGATAAAAGAAACGAGCCAGAGTGCTCTCTTTGCAAGAGCCCTTCCCCCCAACACATGGTATCCTTCCAACTATGTAAGGGTTCCTGCCCGCCCAGCAGCCACCTTCGGCCCTGGCGTCTTTCTAACTGAGCTTTACTTCCAAATTCCTACAATAAGCCTTTTATTTATCAATCTAGATTTTTGGGCCTGTAAGTTCATTTACAGGGGACACTGCGCCTCATGGAATTATCTATGCACCGAGAAATGGGGTTCCCCTTTCCTTTCCCTCATTACCATCACTGAGTGCTATGGTCCAATCTAGCTCCTCTGAAGGGCTCAGAATAAGGAAAGGTCCTGGCCCCACATGTGGACGCCAATTGTAGCGTGCTGTTGTCTCCAGAAGCTGCCGATCTCTCTCTAGGAAGAGATTTGCTGTGTCAACTCAAATCTCTTGGACAGATTCTTCTTCCTGTAGAGAACTGTTGTCTCCAGGCAGTTGCCCTTAACTCTTGTCCAGAGAAGTGACTTCCCTTCCTGCAGAGAGCCCCGTCAAGCCTGATGTAGTGCAGAGACTTCTATCTCTGGAGTGCTGTCCTCTTTTATCCTCCCAGAGAATGGGCGTGGGATAATGCAAGGGCTTCTGGGAAGAAGTACTCCAACCAATGAGCTTGCTCCTCTTAGAATTCCTAAGGTGTAAACTCCCTTTAAAGGCCCAAACTAAAGGTCTGAGCCAGAGAACTGTCAAGTCAACCTGAGTTCTCACCTTGTAATTGTCCAGACAATCTGAATTCTCACCTTGTCATTGTCCAGACAACTTGAGTTCTCACCTAGTAATCCTAACAACTGAGTTTCTTTTGAGTAGCGGGTCCAGAGAAGATTAAGCAAAACAACCCCAAGTAACTAGAAGGTTCTCCAGAGACACTGAGATTGGGGTGTGGAGCTGGAATATACCTTTTTTTTTTCTCAATTTTTAAAATTAATTTTATAATTATAATATTTTTTGACAGTACATATGAATGGGTAATTTTTTATATTATCCCTTGCACTCCCTTCTGTTCTGAATTTTCCCCTCCTTCCCTCCACCCCCTCCCCTAGATGGCAGGCATTCCCATACATATTAAATATGTTATAGTATATCCTACATACAATATATGAGTGCAGAACCGAATTTCTTATTGCACAGGAAGAATTGGATTCAGAAGGTAAAAATAACCTGGGAAGAAAAACAAGAATGCAAACAGTTTACACTCATTTCCCAGTGTTCTTTCTCTGGGTAGCTGATTCTGTCCATCATTGATCAATTAAATCTGAGTTAGATCTTCTCTTTGTTGAAGATATCCACTTCCATCAGAATACATCCTCATATAAGTATTGTTGCTGAAGTGTACAGTGATCTCCTGGTCCTGCTCATTTCACTCCGCATCAGTTCATTTAAGTCTCTCCAGGCCTTTCTGAAATCATCCTGCTCGTCATTTCTTACAGAACAATAATATGGAATATACCTTCTTAGTGTTTAATACCCCATTAGCAAGGAAGCAAATGTACAAAGAAATGAAAATTGGTAGTGATGGACTTGGGGTCAGGCGGACCTGAATGCAATTGCCAATTTTTCATTCTGTAATTCCAGGCTATATCCTGACACTCTGAGCTAAGGCAATAATCAGATACTCTAAAGTCTAAAATTTTAGTCTAAAGTTTAAAATCTTTTCTTCCTCGGGGCTCTCAGTGCAAACTCCTATCAGTTACGGACTCTTAATTTCTCTTGAGTCATAAACTCTTTTAACCCTTGAATGACTAGGTCAGGTGCCTTTCAGATCTTTCTGGGAACTTCACCTAGGAGTCTTCAGAGATATCAAGGCTGAAATTCTTTTCAAACCTCATAATGGCAGTGGTTGCCATGGGAATCAAGTAGATATTAAGGCCGAAGAAAGGTACAGCTGCTAAAGCTGGCCCCAGTTCCCAAGGACATTTTATTCCTTACGTTATAGTGTATCAGAGCTGCTTCTCTTTTGCCTCCTCCTTTACCTCAAAAACTGAAGTTCTCAGCCCCATTTTTTTTGTCTGTTTCTCTAACAGGACTTGAGGAACTAAATGACAAAATTAGTGATTCTTTTGGTCTAAAGACAGTCTGGGTTCTTACTAACAAACCCAAACCAGACACAACTGAAATTTATGTGAACATGGGTAAGCTACTGGACCTCAATGTTATCATCTGTCAAGTTGGGACCAAATTGACTTTAAATTTACCATAATTTTCCTCTTCTGACAGTTTATATTCTAGGGTCTCACCTAGACTCGAGATGTCATGTTCTGTGCTTTATAAAATGCTTTTGCTGGTGGGGATGAAGATGACAATGATGAATAAAAAGATGAGGATGCTTGTTTCCCAAGCACTCCTAGACAAAACTGACTCAATGTTAATAACCCAAGTCTTTCTCATCCCCTGCCTGGAGTTGCAGGTGAGTCAGTTCCCTAGCTTGGAGTTGAGAGCAATGAAGTCACTGAGGAAGTAGAGTCAGGCTGTAAATATTATGTGAGCTGACTCTATAGCACTTGACCCCAACTATGACTCAAGCCTGTCTTCCTCCTAAAAGGAAGTAGGTGTAAAATGATGTCGTCTCTGGCTTATTCTTAGAAGTCATATAGCTAAATGGGTGGTTGGCAACATGTCATTTTTTTTCTCACAGCATCCTTAGTAGAAAGTCCTAAGGCTCTCTGCAAAGGATTCTATGCAAAAGGAAAAAGCCCAATCTTAATACAAAAGGGGAGGAGAACAATTTTACAAGGAGACAGAATCAGGAAGTAGACACAATTATGTACACACTCATGCTGAATAGAGCTAACCTCATCAGTGTTGGGATAATGGAGTATGAGTTGGGAGGGGGGAAGAATAAAGAAAATTGTGGGGTTAATCAGGGAAGACTCCTAAAGATCATGAGTGTTAGGGCAATAGAGAGGAATGATCTGTTATTGAGAGGGACTTATTCAGTATTAGGATAAGCAGCAAGTTTGGGGCTCAAGTTTGGGCAGGAAAAAAAAAGCTGCTGCCTGCTGTTTTCTATTCTTGCTGAGTAAATTCCCCAAGGATGATTTCTTGGATTAACTAAGGTTCTGAAAGAATTGAAAGGAATTTTCTTTCACTAATTCAAAGAGTAGACTGAATTCAAAGGGAGCCGAGGAGAAGAAAGGCAAATAGAGAGACTTGATGCCAGAAGATTTTTCTAGTTGACAGGACAGCTATTATTATGTGTTTCGATCATAAAAGAACTAAGGAAGATAATATAAAAGAAGAAAAATTCTTCAGAGAAGCTGAATTTCAGTGGAGAATCAACAGAGAAAAGCACAGCTCAAACCAAAAGATGGCAGTACAGTGGAGAGAATAAAGGAAGAGACTCCCCTAGCAGTATAAGATAATAAAGAAAGCACTCTACCAAACTCCTTACCCGATACCTAAACCAGAAAGAGATAAAGCAGAGAATGAAAATGATGGGACAAAAATCTCTAATGAATAGTGATATTAATATTAATTTTTTAAAAATTTAAAAATATTTTAATATTAATTTTTAATTAATTAAATTAAATAATTTGTAATAAAGTAATTTTATTAATATTAAATATTAGCAAAGGTACTACAATATTTTTTTTCCCTTTTAGGAGTTAATCAGGGTTAAATGACTTGCTCAGGATCACACAGCTAGTAAATCTCTGAGGCCTGATTTTTAACTCCAGGACTATATTCTATTTACCATGCTATGTAGCTGACTCAAGTAATGGATTTTTAAAAAATTATTCACTGTTACTGGGCTAGATTTATGTCAAGATAGGAAAAATAGTTGATTAGTCAGTAAACACTTAATAACTCCAATTATATGCTAAATAGATAGGTGGCTTGGTAAAAAGATTGCTTGTGTCTGGAGTCAGGAAAAAGAGTTCAAATATGGCTCAGACACTTATTACCTCTGTGAACCTAGGCAAGTAATTTAACTGTTTTCCTTAATTCACTGGAGAGGTAAATAACAAACTACTCTAGTATCTTTGCTAAGAAGACCTCATAAGTAATACTGACATTCTCATAGATCCACAGGGTCACGAAGAGTCAGACATTACTGAACAACTGAACAATAACAAATATCCCGAGCATTGTACTAAGTTCTAGGGATTCAAAGAAAGACAAAAGATAGCCTCTGTTCTCAGTGAGCTAATAGTCTAATAGGCAAATAATTGTATACAAACAATTGGTTAGTTGTTTTGGATCTGATCAACAGAGGGAAGGCATTACATTTAAGGGAGATATGGAAAAGTTTCTGATAGATGGTGGGATTTTAGCTGGAACTTCAAGGAAGTTAGGGAAGCAAGAAAATGGATATAAAGGAAAGCATTCTCTAGAACTAATGATAGCCATCAAAAATTTGTGGAATTAGGAGATAGTGTCTTGTTCAAGGATCAACAGTGTCGCTGGATTGTAGAGTGAATAAGAACAGAGTAAGAATACAAACCATACCCCATAGATTGGGGAGGTGAGGCCAGATCATAAAGGGTTTAAAAATCCAGAGGATTTATAATTGATGTTGGAGGTGATGAAAAGGCACTGAAGTTTATTGATTTGAGGTAGGGGATAATATAGATCAGAGGTTTAGAAATATCATTTTGACAGTCAATAGCCTGGAGTGAAGAGAGACTTTTAGCAGGGAAACCAACTATCAGACTATTGCAAAATTCCAGGAAGGAGGTGATAAGATCCTTAGTGGTAGCAATATTGAAGGACAGAAGGGGGTAAATGTGAGAAATGTAATGAATGTAAAAATCAATAGCCTTGGCAACAGATTAAATATGGGGGAGGAGGATAAGGGAAGAAATAGTGAGGAGTTGAGGATGATAGCTATATTAAGCACCTGGGTAACTGGGACAAGAATCAACAATCAGAAATATTAGGGAATTTAGGATGAAGAGATGATTTTTGGGGAAAGACAATGAGTTTTGGACACATGTTGAGTTTAGGATGTCTTTTTGATACTCAATTATGTAGTTAGAGATAAGAGACCATTGGAAAACAAAAAAGTTGGTGCTAGATAAGAAGATTTGAGAATCCTCACTATAAGGATAATTGAACCGAAGGAACTTGAGGAAATCACCAAGAGAAATACTGTGGGGAGAGAAGAGGGCCGCTGAGTCAGTGTTTTGGGGGACACTCAAAGTTACCAGGCTTGACCTGGATGGAGATACAGGAAAGGAAGCAAAGAAGCTGTCAGATAGGTAGGAGAAAAACCAGAACAGAGACCTATAGAGAAAAGACTAACAAGTAAATGAGGGTTGATATTGTCAATCACTATAAAGGAATTAAGGATTAAGACTGAGAAAAAGCCATTAGATTTGGAAATTAAGAGGTAATTAATTGGGAGAGGGCAGTTTTAGTTGAATGATAAAGTCAGAAGCCAGACTCCAAGAAAGTTAAGAACTGAGAGAAAAGAAAGTGGAGTCAATAATTATAAATAGTACTCTGAGGACAATAGAAAAGCAACCAGTAGAGTTGCAACCAGGACAGTAGAGAGGGAAAGATTAAAAATGAGTGAGAACTGAGTGATAGAAAAGATAATCTGTTGAACGAGATGAGATGTCATGGGATCATATGTGTATGTAAAGGAGTTTGCTTTGGCAAGGAGAAAAGCCATCTTTGTATGACATGGGGTAGAGGCAGAAATAATAGCAGAGGCATCAGGGTGATATGAAATTAGGACATGAAGTGAAGGAGTTTCTTGGTCAAAGGCATTAATTGTATCATAGGTTATAGAAAATGAAGGAAACAATTTAAGAAAATTTATTTTTTTCCAATCACATGTAAAGATAGTTTCAACATTCCTTTTTTATACTATTTTGAGTTCCAGATCCAACCATTTTGGAAAGCAATTTGGAACTATGTCCATATGGAACTACTGAGTGTATATCCTAAAGAGGTCATAAAAAAAGAAAAAGGACCTACATGTGCAAAAAATTTTGTAGTGGCAAAGAATTGGAAACTGAGTGGATGCTTATAAGTTGAGGAATGGCTGAATAAATTATGGTATATGAATGTTAAGGAATATCATTGTTCTATAAGAAATAATCATAAGATGATTTCAGAAAGGCCTGGAGAGACTTACATAATCTTATGCTAAGCGAAATGAGTAGAACCAAATTATACACAACAACAAGAAGATTATGTGATGAACAACTGTCATGGACTTGGCTCTTTTCAACAATGAGGTGATTCAGGTCAGTTACAATAGACGTGTAATGGAGAGAGCCATCTGCATCCAGAGAAAAAACTATGGAGGCTGAATGTGAATCAAAGCATAGTATTTTCACTTTTTTTGTTGTTACTGTTTGTGCTTGTTTCTTTTTCTCATTTTTTTTCTTTTTGATCTTATTTTTCTTGTGCAGCATGATAAATGTGGAAATATGTTTAGAAGAATTGCACATGTGTAACATATTGGATTACTTTCTGTCCAGATGAGGGGGGAGGTAGAGATAAAAGGAGAAAAATTTGGAACGCAAGGTTTTGCAAGGGTGAATGTTGAAAACTACCTTTGCATGTCTTTTGACAAATAAAAGGCTATTATAAAAAAAAAGATTTTGAGTTCCAAATTTTCCTCTCTCCCTCTCCTTCTCATTCCCCTTCCCCAAGATGGCAAGCAATCTGATACAAGTTATATATGTACAATCATGTTATTTCTGTATTGAAATATTCTGTATGAAAAAGAAACAGAACAAAAAGGGAAAATCATGAAGAACCTTCCCCCCAAAAAAGTGAAATTAGTATGTTTCAGTCCACATTTAGAGTCCATTGTTTCTTCCTCTGGATGTAGATAGCATTTTTCATCATGAATCCTTTGGAATTAATTGTCTTCAATAATTGTAGTGCTAAGAAGAGCTAAGACTCTCATAGTTGATCACTAGATAGTGTTGCTGTTATTGTGTACCACATTCTCTTGGTTCTGCTTAATTCATCGAGTATTAGTTCATATAAATCCAAGTTTTTCTGAAATTCTGCTCATCATTTTTTATAGCCCAATAGTATTTCATTACATTCATATACCACAACTTCTTCAGCCAGACCCTGAAAATGGAAATTGAATTCTGTAATTAAGTTTACTTACATTGCCAGTATATTTTCTAGGGAGGTACACATAAATAATGAGGTTGACACATGTATTGCCAGAGCTAGCTCAGTGTTTGGGAGGCTCCAAAGGAAAGCATAGGAAAGAGCTTTAGGCTCCCTATCAAACTGAAGGCCTACAGAGCGGTTGTGTGCCCTTCACCTGCCTAAGAAATGGAAGTAATCAGTGCCATTTCATGGGATTACTTCCATTTCAGCTCTCTTAGGAAGAATCTGAAGATCACCTGCCAAGATAAGGTACCAGACACTGAGCTCCTTTCTTGAGCCAAGCTGCCAAGCATTTAAACTCCACCACAGAGAGCACAACTTAAGTGGGCTGTTTGAATGCCAAATGTGTGTTTGTCTAAAAGACTTTTATGGAGAACTCATGAGGCAGGTGCTCAGAAGAAGCAATACAAGGACACCCTCAAGGTCTCCCTGAAGAACTTTGGAACTGATTGTGAAACATGAGAAAAACTGGCACAAGACTTCCCAGCATGATGTGCCCATACCAAAAAAGGTGCTACACTCTCTGAGCAAAGCCAAATTGCAATAGTTCAAAATAAACTTGAGATGCATAAATTCAGAGACAGCTTCACTCTAAGTACTTACTCCCATGGACTATTTGTGCCTGACCTGTAGAGAGCCTTTCCAGCTTGGATTGGTCTGGTCAGCCACAGCTGGACTCACTGTATCTCATCCCTCACATACTGATGTCATTTTGGTCCTCTTCAAGCATGAAGGACAACAACCAACCAATGTAGGAACACAGGCAACAGATGGTGGAAAGGATCCAAGGCTGAGGTTTGGCAGGACAAAATTAATGAAATGGGAAGAGGTCAAAGGACTTGAGAAGAGAACATTGGAGAATTGAACTGGTTCACCAAAGGGTCAGTTAAGATGGGGAAAAGGGGAGGAGAGTGTAGCTAGTGCAGGACTAATGACCTGAAAGAACTAAAGGATTGAGGGATTGAAGGGCACAGCATAGAAGAACGGAATTTGGGGTTGCAAATTAGAAAGAAAATGAGATGGAAAAAGACTGTAATAAGGGAATTTCAGAGTCTGTGAACTTGAAAGTAATATAGTTGTGTCACCTTTAAGAGTATGACTGACTTTGTGAGTACTTGAAGAATATCAATAGCTTAAGAATAATTAAGCTGAAGAACTATGGAGTTTGATGAGTGCCCTATATTGATGTCTCTTCATAGAAGGACAGGAATTGAGGAGAGAAAGATTGTGAGTTTGGGACCAAACTTACTGAAATAAAAAGAGTCTTGTGGAGGGCAGTAGAAGACAATTGCTAGAATTTTGATTTGGTGGAAGATACAAATTGAGGGAACTTCAAAGGAAAGGTTACTGAGTAATGAGGTAGTTAAAGGAGAACTTGGAGATGGCAATGGGGAGCAAGGAATATATCAACTCCCCCATCTTGATCAGTATGTTGTGGGAAGTGAGTAAAAGTGCAGACAGAACTAGGAATAGAGACCAGGGAGGCTGTGTCATTAAGGAGGGAACCACATCTCAGAGCTAGAAGATGAGAAGAATGAAAAGCAAAAAGTATGAGGAAAAATTTAAGATGAAAATATGTTTATTGCCTATGGAGCAAGCATTTCAGAGAATACAATGGAGGGAGTGGATAGTTTTAAATTGGGACTTGGGGAGAAAAAAGGAATGGGAATAAGGAATTGGACTGAGAACAGAGTTTGAATGATGACACCTAGCGGTTCAAAACCACTGGGATTTTATGAATAGGGAAGAATTTGTTAATCCTTGAGAAATGAATCCAGGTAGGTTTTCATTATCCATAGGAGTTTGGCCTTGGGATGAAGTTCTCTCGGGGCCTAAAGCAGTTCAGGAGAGGAAATGAGCCTTGGGGCTGCAGGAAAGCTGTTACCCTTCTCCTAAGGTAAGACACCAGGTTAGGCACTTGAAAGAATGGCCTTTCTTCTCTTCCCTGGAAGAGTAGAATCTGGCACTGGATGAAACTGAAGACATTACTCCTCTTCCCTTGGGATACAGGTAATTAAGTAGGAGACTTGGTGTGATAGAATGGCATTTCTCCTCTTACTTTAAGAGTGAGACACTTGTATGGAATGGAATAACATTTCTCTTCTTCCCCCAAGAAGCTGGAAACCTGTCAGAAATCCTCAAATGAGAGAATGGTAATTTTTCTCCTTACTTCAAAGGCAGGAGTCTGGCACTAAATGGAATGACATTTCTCTTACTCCTAAGACGGGCTAGAGATCAGAACTCAAGGTGATAGAATAATAATATTAATAACAAAAATAATTTTAAAATAACATGCTTATATTAACATATACAGAAGACATTTGGCAAAATACAGCACTCATTTATATAAAAATGTTAAACACAGAAATAAAAAAAGATCTCTCCTTAGTGTTGTTAAAGGAATCTGCACAAAACTGCAAGTTGCCATTATTTGTAATGGAGAAACATTGTGAGGCTTTTTCAGTAAGATCAGAGATAAAATAAAGTTGCTAAATATGTTCTCTGTTATTTGACATAGTACCTGAAATTCTAGATATTTTGATAAACAAAAAGGAAACTGAGGGAATAAGAAAAGGCCAAGAAAAGGCGATACTTTCTAGATGATATGGTTTATTTACAGAATACCCCAGAATAAAGAAAAAAGTTAATTGAGAAAATATTTTCAATAGCAGCAAGCCTAAATTTGACGCTTTGAATTTCCTACTTATGAGCCTAATCAAATCAAATCTAATCTCAGTTCCATGTGAGAATCCTCGACCTTTCTAATATCTAATAATTGAAAACAAAAAATGTATTCCCACTGAGTCTTCTCTTATTCAGGCCAAAGTTATCCCGTTCTTCACCATCCTGCTTGGTTCTTTTGGATACTCCAGAGGAGTGACACTGTTAATGTCTTTCTTAAATTATGTTTCTCCGAACTGAACACAGTGGTTCAGATGAGTTTTGAGAAGAATCAAGTACTACTATTCTAATTCCCCATTCTTGGAAGCTTTAATTTAGTCCAAGATTACATTGCTTTTTCCCTATTATACCATACTGAATTTGAATTTGATGTCCACTAATCCCTCCCAAGATTTTCGGATTAGTTTTGTCTTCCTATCACTGCACATACCTTATTCTTGAGAAGTTGATTTTTTTGTATCTGTGAGGGATGTGTGTGTGTATGTGTGTGTGTGTGTGTGTGTGTGTGTGTGTGTGTGTATGGAAGATGAATGTTTCTACATGGGTTATCTAAAAGTACAGACACATCTCAGACAGCATTGATGGATATCTCTGGAATACTCAGATAGTTTATTTTTGTAGCATCAACAGTCTAGCTGGGTGGAGAGGGGCTAGCAGTTCCTAGGAGCATCCCGATGCTTGTCATTATTTTTTTCAGTTTCAGAGGGTGTTTAGATTAGATTAGAATGATTTCTCCTCACTTCCACCAATATTTCTGGTCTAGGAGTACAATAGATTTGGGACAAAAACTGTTTCCCTGGTCACCCTAATGGTGGGGAGTAGCCTTCTTTCAGCTTTGCTCCTCAACAAAGGGTGGTTATAGGAAGAACAATTACAAATAACAAATAGCATATTAGCCCATTTATTCAAGCAAACAGCAAACAAATCAGACATGTTATACCAATGACAGTATATCAAAGGATAAATAATCATAAATGAGTTCTTTAGGTGGAAGAGAGATGAGATCTTAGCTCTAACCTGATCACATTTAATAGAAACTAACCAAAGTCTGGAAATCCAGGATGTGTTGAGGAGCCAGCTTCTACATATCTTCAGCTTTAACAGTCTGTCTTTCTGTATGATTCTCTCTCAGAGTTTCTCAAAGATTTTCTCTCAAAGATACATGGAGCCACATGTATCTCTCACCACAAGAAGCCATGTTACAAACTCTACCCCATTACACAGGTATGTAGTGTTTGCCTCAGTATTTTCATCAGTAATTAGGAGTCACATCTCCTTCAACAAATGTAGCAATTCACAAATTACTTCTTTTGGTTTGAAGCCCTGTCATATATCCGAATGAAAGACTACATTTTTTCTTATTGAATTTCATCTTATTAGATGCAATGCAATTTTCTAGCCTTTTAGGATCCATCCTCTGTATGTTACCTCTCTTAAGTTTGTATTATCTGCAAATTTGATGAATTTATCATCTACTCCTTTATTTAAGTCCTTGATTAAAAAAAAATGAATACTCAGAAGGCTAAGTACATTCCTGAGGTATTTCACTCTTGTCATGTTGATAATGAACCATTAAAATATAGCTATTCTTTAAATGTAGCCATGCAGTCAATTATGAATCCCTCTGTGTTCTAATTTAATCCATAACTTTCCATCTTCTCCACAAGAATAGTATGTGACATTTTATTAAAAACTTTGTCCAAATCTAAATAAACTACATCCACAACATAGCCTCTCATAGTCTGCTCATTAGTAATCCTGTCAAAAAAGAAATGGTGCTACTCTGGTATGACTTTTCAATAAAGCAATGCTGGTTCTTTGAAGCCATATTTCCTTTTCTCAATATTTAGTTGTAGTCTCTGTAATGATCCATTCTAGAATTCTACCAGTAATTGAAGTACAGCTAGATGTAGTTGTCTTCTTGCTTATCTTGGGTCTTGAATATATCAACTCCCTGTTAATCATTTTTGTTCAATCATTTTCAGTATAAAGGTCATTTTTCTTTGTGGAGAAAATGAAACGAGTTGATCCCTTCTGTCTTTTATCTGTTGGAAATTATCATCTATCCCAAAGGTCCTATTTTTTCTTTTGATCTTTTTTCTCCCAATATAGTTAAAGACAAAATTCTTTTGGTGTCCTTAGCTTTCCTCACAAAAAATTCTTATTCTGAACTTTAGCATTCCCCATTTTATTTTGACAAGACTATGCTTGCTATTCTTGTGTATTCTTCATCTGTTACCTGGCATTGCTTCAATTTTCTGTATATTTCTTATTAAGAAATGGGTCCCTGTGTACCTATATTGGTCTCTTCAGATGAACTCTTACGGTGTTACTTAGAGTCAGAGGGTAAGAAGTATTGCTTATTCAGCAGTGGCAAGTCTTCATTGCCTCCTTGGAGTAATTTACTGGTTATTTGAGTTCTATTTATGTTTCCTTATCTGTTTGGGATAAGGATCTATTTATATTTTAATCTGTTTTATTGATTTCTTCAACTTTTGCAACTTCTGCCTTTTCTATGGGGGTAAAACAGAAGCTGTTCCCCTTTCCCTCAAAATGCATAGCTATCATGGATGTCTGTGATCTTCCTCACATTTCCACAGATATACTCATGAGATATACTGAAGTTTTATTTTGAAGATTTTCCTTTAATCATCCTTAGGGAATTTAATTATGAAAATGGATAAAGGACAATAAATAGAAGAAAATGGAAAAATATCTATAAATATTAAACTCTTTTCACCATCAAGAACAGTGAGACCACCACACTTTTAAACCCTGATATCACAGCCTCAGATGTTCTAATAGGGGAAGTGAAAATGGAAAAAAGTGAACAGTTGGGAAAAGCAGCTAGATTTTGGATCAAGTTTATACAGAGATCTGTGCTAGAGGAAATGCCATTGTGAGGGTACCAAAGGATCAGTTGGCAGGACTTTGGGAGGAGGAGAAGACACAAAAGATGTGGGGAAAATCTTGAACCTTAATGTTCCAAAATGGCACTAATGTCTAATAGCCTACTTTCCCATCTGCATGACACATTCACATTTTATGTGAATCATCGATTCATGAATTTGGGGCATTCTCAATGAAACCTATGTAGGACATAACCAGCAATATTCAGCAATACCTCACATCTTGGTTATTTTGTCTTAACTGAAGGTTAGAGAGAATATAAGATCCCTGTGGTGAACTCATGGGAAAACATAAACAAAAGGTACACCTAATGAGCAAGCATGGATGAATCTACAGTCTTCATTGTTAAAAAGCATTGAGGGGCAGCTAGGTGGCACAGTGGATAGAGCACCAGCCCTGAAATCAGGAGGACCTGAGTTCAAATCTGGTCTCAGACACTTGACACTTCCTAGCTGTGTGACCCTGGGCAAGTCACTTAACCCCAGCCTCAGAGGAAAAAAAAAAAAAAAAAAAAAGAATTGCCAAATTGATGATTGCCAATCCATTTCAAGATTTGAATGGAGTAACTCAAGAAGAGAAGGGAACAACCATTTACTAAACCTTACTATGTGCCAGTTCTGTGCTAAGCATTTTCCCAAATATTATCTCATTTGATAATTTGATAATTTGATCCTTCACATACTAGACTTCTAAGATCAGATGTGGTCCATGTGAGTCCAGAGAACAATATATCATGGATTGCACTTACAGCCAAACTCAATAGTCTATCTCAAAGCTTCTTTAATTGTGGGTTCCCCATAGGGGATCATGCAACTGAACATGGGGGTCAAAAAATTTGACAACAGTCAAAGGTATCAAATATTCTGCCAAGACTTAATTCTTTATGTAAAAATATACATGCACATCGATCTCATTAGTATGCAAATTTGCTTTTGTTTTTAGCAAATGGTAAAATTATATGTATACCAAAGAACACTTTTAAAATAAATTTATGATTTGTTATCAGTAAATGTTTGATTTATGTAACTATTTTATATGCCTATATACCTGGTGTAGTCCAAAAATTTCTTGGACAGCATGTGCAAAAATGTTTGTAGGAGCTCTTTTTGTGGTGGCAAAGAATTGGAAAATGAGTAGATGCCCATCAATTTGGGAATGGCTGAATAAATTGTGCTATATGGAGGTAATGGAATATTATTGTGCTATAAAAAAAAAAAAAAAAAAAAAAAAAAACAATGAACAAGCTGATTTTAGAAAGGCCCAGAAAGATTTACACGAACTGATGCTGAGCAAAACAAGCAGAACCAGGAATATATTGTACACAGTAACAAGATTGTGTGATGATCAGCTATGAAAGACTTGGTTTTTCTCAGTGGTTCAGTGATCTAAAGCAATCCCAATAGACTCTGGATAGAAAATGCATCCAGAGAGAGAACTATGGAGACTGAATATAAATCAGCACATGTTATTTCACTTCTTTTTTTCCCTCTCTCGTGATTTTTCCTTTTTGTTTTGATTTTTCTCTTCTGACGTGATTCATAAAGAAATGTGTATTTTAAAAGTTAACATTCATGTATAACCAGAAAAAAAGAAAATTTGAAATAAAAATAATTTCTTGAAAAAAAATTTTCTTAGGCAAAAAGGGGTCACAAATTGAAAAAGTTTAAGAAGCCCTGGCCTAAATGAGTGACATCTGATCAAACAGAATGTAATGGGTCCTTAATCTTGGATGCTATACATGAAGGTAGCTGACATATTGGATAGAGAATTAGGCCTGGAATCATTAGGACTGTGGGAGTGCAGGTTTAGCTTTGGACATTTACTAATATGACCCTGGGCAATTGATGCAATTTCCTAAAATAGAAAGACCTTCCCTCTGAGGGATATTGTGAAGATTAGATGAAATATTTGCAAAGTGCTTGTCCCAATGCCTTTCTACATAGAAAGCACTTCTTCCTCCCTCTTTGTTTGGCCTCTCTCAATGTAGCCTAAATTGGTAAACTCATCAGCTCCCATGGATTTAACTATTATTACTATTTTTTGTAAAAGACACTCAGATCCTCTACAGCCCCAGGCTTTCCATTTGGTCTCATGATTCACTTCTAATTAACCCACTTCCAAATTGGGAATGAGAAGCCTGAGTCCTGGACAAAGGGCCAGGGATAAAAAGGGAAGTCCAGGACAGTCAAGGGGGAGGAGACAACCCTCCTTGGGCTGGGTCTAGAGAGGAGGTCTGGTTGACATTGTTCTTGACACTGTTCTCACAGGTAGCTGTCCTTGGGAAGTGAGGGGGCAAAGGGAGGGGATTCTTCTGGTGGCCAATATGACCTCTAACGAATATGACTGGTTCTCTCAGCTTTCCCATCCATCTTTCTGTCCAGCAGCTGCTTTGGAAATATATTCATATTTGGGGCAGCTAGGTGGTACAGTGGATAGAACACCAGCCCTGAAATCAGGAGGACATAAGTTCAAATCTGGTATCAGACATGTAACACTTCCTGGCTGTGTAACCGTGGGCAAGTCACTTAACCCCAATTGTCTCAGGGGGAAAAATGGAAATATATTCATATTCATGGTCTTTTAGCAGAGTCAGGAAACTATCAGTTGTCCCTCCTTCTTTGCCACATCCCTCCCCCCACATACACACACACATACATGATGGTTTATAAACTAAACAGATGTGGAATGTAGTTTGGGATTATCTACATTTAAAAAATGATTCATGCATGGTAATTATCTTCAATTATATGCTTGCCCCCTCCTCCATCACTGGTCATGAAGAATGGACTTTATCCTGCTTATGGAGGATACCCATCAAAAGCCAGAAGGATGACCTAGGGAATAGCCTGCTCTCTTATTCCTTTCCCAGGAAGGGGTAGGAGGTGGGCCAGAGGATTCTGTCCTAGACCTCTGAACATCCTATCTCCTGATTTTGCATGTGAGCGCCTCCTCCCTTACCTGCTACATGACCTTGCCACATTCTCCTCCCCAGGTGGGCCTGCTTCTTCCACCTCAGGTATCTCTTTTCTCCCTTCATACATACACCCAGGGCAGGGCAATGCTCTTATCCATACACTGCTGGGAAGATTTAGGGTCCTCTCAATCAGGACTTTGTTAATCATTCTCTTGGGAAAGGTTATTCACTGTGAGGTCATTCACATAGTCCTTGAGCTGTTTCCCTTGGGAAACTGTCCTTCCCCCACCCCTAGGGGCCACGATAGGCTCCATGTACAAATCTGGACCATGAACTGCCCTATGGGCTGCTTTGGCAGAGAGTACTCCCCAAACCATCTCCGGTTCCCCGGGCACAGACCCATACATAAAAACACACATTCATGGCCATGCTGATGGCCAGACACGGATGCACAAGCACACAAAACACAAATACAACAGACTGCAAAGAAAGAGACACAGACACATTTCTCATCTTAAATTACAAGTCTGAACTGTTGGCTCTGGTCAGAGTACTGCCCTTGCCCCCCACTCCCCAGAATGTCTGATTTAATCATGCTAAGTGTGAAAAAGTATTAAAAGAACCCCATTCTCTGTCAGGAGACAGAGGACTGTGTCCGGGCCCCACTACTGCTGGGCTAGGTGACCTTAAGCAAGTTAGTCTCCTCCTCATCTGAAAATAAGAGAGCTACATTATATCATCTCTCAGGATCCTCCCAGCTCCCATAATCTGTGTTCAAAGGTCCTTCTCATCTTTGACATTCTGTGTTTTAGGTAAGATCCCTTCTAGAGCAGATGTGTCTAAACAGCTTTTGTACAGAAGTCCTGACTATGACTTTTTGGGGATACTGATTTCATTCATTTTTATTACTATTTCATAATTCATTAATATCAACATAGCAATTCCCTGGGCTAAAATTCATGCCACTGATGAGGGCTGCAGGTCCTCAGGAATTTTAAGGATTTAAGTCACTGCAGCCAGTTTTTTTATTGGAGGCAAGATTTTTTTTTTTTTTTTTTTATTATATATATATATATATATATTTTATAATATTATCCCTTGTATTCATTTTTCCAATTTACCCCCCCTCCCTCTATTCCCTCCCCCCGACGACAGGCAATACCATACATTTTACATGTGTTACAATATAGTCTAGGTACAATACATGTGTGCGAATATCACTTTCTTGTTGCACAATAAACATTAGAATCCGAAGGTACATGCAACCTGGGCAGACAGATATTAGTGCTAACAATTTTCATTCCCCTCCCAGTGTTTCTTCTCTGGGTGCAGCTACCTCTGTCCATCATTGATCAACTGGAAGTGAGTTGGATCTTCTTTATGTTGAAGATTTCCACTTCCATCAGAATACATCCTCATACAGCATTGTTGTTGAAGTGTACAGTGATCTTCTGGTTCTGCTCATTTCACTCAGCATCAGTTGATTTAAGTCTCTCCAACCCTCTCTGTATTCCTCCTGCTGGTCATTTCTTACCGAGCAATAATATTCCATAACCTTCATATACCACAATTTACCCAACCATTCTCCAACTGATGGACATCCATTCATCCTATTGGAGGCAAGATTTGAAACCAGGGCTTCCTAACTCTGAGACTAGTCATATAACCCCCATATCATTCCTGTCTTAATACGATTCCAAATCTCTAAACCAAAATAGCCTGAACTCTCTGTGGACCAATGTCTGGGAACTTGAAATCCTCCTCTTATAAATTCTCTCTAATGGTGGCAGGACAGGGCGCAGAGACAATATATTATCTCCCCTCTTCCCCCCCCCCCATAGAAACATCAGGCCTGAGTTTCAAGGATATGAAATCTTTTATTATAAAAACCAATAACTTAAATTAATTCTGTACAAGTTCCAGCGTGCCTTGGCTTATGAACAACCCAGATTCAATCATCATGTAGGGAAGGAACACTTTGCCCACTTTCCAAGCTCAGAATGGAAAGATGTTTCCTTTGTCTTTGGTGTCTGGAGGGGAAAGCTGGGGGATGGTTCAAAGAAAGTAAAAAATCCTCCCCTCAGACAGTGGGGAACCAGAGACCCCCAACAGTTTAAGCCAGGGTCATCATTGGGGATGGAAGGACTCATGGTAAAAGTGAGTTGGCCTGAATTTCTGTCCCTTTTTGGACATTTTTCTCTAATTTTGTCCATTTTTGGACAAATGTTACACAGACTTGCCCGTGTCTCCTAGTCAACCCTAGGAGAGATTTAGAAGACAGAATCTTTCACTTGAACTCCATAGATTCCTTGTTGGGGAATACATTTCTGGAAGCTGATGATCTTAGATGAGAAAAAAAAAATTACATCTTTATATTCACTAACCTCTAACTGAAAGTTAGCATTTCCTCCATTTGTGAATTTTTTTTTAAAGTCTTTATTCTGAGAAACGGTCCATTGGCTATGCTTCATTGCCAAATATAGTCCATGACACACACAAAAAGGTTAAAAATCTGCAAATTATAGTGTAGGAAGAAGATGTAGAAAGGAAAGGAAGAGAGGAATTTCTAAGATATGGAATGCTCTCCATACATGGGTGTTCCAGATGGGGGACAAAGGAGGTTTCCTTTCTGTTTTTATATTTTCAGTACCTAATGCAGTGTCTGGCACATAGTAGGTACTTAATAAATTTTTTTTTATAAATTTGATAAAATCTAGACCACTTCCTCCCTCTTGTTTTCCTTCAAAACCAGTAGATTGGCAGATATGTTCCCCTCCATCTCTACAAGTTTTGAAGATCTTGAGTCAAGTATGATGCAGTGGAATTCCTATTCCTAGCCTAGACTAAATGGGACCCTTTCCAGCTGTGGGTCTATAAGAGCCCAGAGTCAGAGCTGAGCAGGTAAGCATCTCTTCCCCCAGCCCAGCTTAGCTGGCTTTGGCACCTATCAAGGAAGGGTACAGAGCCCAGATGTGAATAAGGCTCAGGGCCAGGCAATGGTGAGTCCCTGCCCATCCAGAGGGGCACAGCCCTCAGAGCAAGCTCTCTGACAAGCCTAACGGAGTCTGCATTGTCTTGAGCCTGGGTCTTGAATGCATTTAGCAGCAGGCAGGAGCACCATCCCCGGGCTAAGTCAGGAGTAGCATATCCAAAATTAGTCTAGTGATGTCCGCATCCCCAAACATTGGATGGAAAAAGAGGGAGCTGAGCAGGGCAGGAGGGATGGATTTAAGGGTGGAGGCCACGAGGAGGATGCGGGCAAAGCAGCCCTGGTCCACCGGGTGATGGAGTGCCAAAGCCTCCTGAAGGACCTGCTCTGCCTCCCGATGCAAGCTCTCGACGTGAGACGCAGACTGGAGGCCGGGAGTGTCTGCAAGAAAGAGAAAGGAGAGCCAGTTAGACCACTTCTTTTTTCTGAGAGGCAGCAAGTGATGGAAAATCACTGGATTGGGAGTCTAGAGGTCTGGCTGCCCAAGCCTGCCTATACCACAGGCTACCTGGGTGATCTGGGAAAAGTCGGCTCTCCCCAGTCTCTGGGGTTCTGCTCTTCCATCTTGGGAAGCAGGAGGCTTGTGCTCAGTGATGATCTCATATGTTCTCCCAGCTCTGACATCCCATGTTCTAAGGGCCCTCCTAGCTCTGACCTCCTGGGTTCTAAGGGCCCTCCCAGCTCTGACCTCCTGGGTTCTAAGGGCCCTCCTAGCTCTGACATCCCGGGTTCTAAGGGCCCTCCCAGCTCTGACCTCCTGGGTTCTAAGAGCTCTCCCAGCTCTGACCTCCTGGGTTCTAAGGGCCCTCCCAGCTCTGACCTCCTGGGTTCTAAGGGCCCTCCTAGCTCTGACCTCCTGGGTTCTAAGGGCCCTCCTAGCTCTGACATCCTGGGTTCTAAGGGCCCTCCCAGCTCTGACATTCATTGTTCTAAGGGCCCTCCCAGTTCTAGCATCCTGTGTTCTAAGGCTCTCTTCAGTGCCTTAACATTGTTCCAGAGATCCCCTTCCAGGAAGACTTGTGATCATCCTAACATCCTCTGCTCTGTCCAGTACTTTATATACAAAATCCTGTTATCGTAACTGGAATTTGCCTGTTGTTTTATGACTTTTCCCACATAACTCTTTTCTCTCTATTCATTAAGACCAAGGCTCCATAAATGTTTGCATCATGTCTCTCTCATTGGACATAGGATTTAGTGCTGGAAGGATGCTTGGAGGACATCATGTCAAACCTGAGGGCAGCTAGGGGGTGCAGCGGATGGAGCTCTGGACCTAGAGTGAGAAAGGCCTGAGTTCAAATGTTCCCTGGTATGAGCCAGGACAGATCACTCCACCCTTTTTACCTATTTCTTCCTCTGTAAAATGAGCTGGAGAAGGAAAGGGCCAACTACTTCCCCCAGTTTCTTTGCCAAGAGAACTCCCAATGGGCTCCCAAAGAGTCGGTACAATTGAAAATGGCTAAACATGTCAGAGTTTTTCATTCCATAGATGAGATCGTGGCCCAGAATGTTTGTCAAACAGGGAGTTAGTCACAGAGGCAGCATTTGAACCCAGGTCCTCTGAATCCAAATCCAGCCCTCTCTTCACTGCACTGTTGCTCTCAGAGCCAGGCTAGGGCTTTGCTAAGAGGGGCTCTGGGGCTAAGGAGCTGATCATCTCGTCTGACGTTTCCTGGTGGCTCCAGATCTCTCCATCACCATATGCATGGTGATACTTCTTCCTTCTTCCCTCTCCCCAAAGGTGCTTCCTTTCCTAAGAAAATGTGTATGTGGGGGGTGTCCTGGTGGGTTTGGAGCCCTTATTCTTTTTAGATTTAGGGTTTCTGCCCCCAGACTCCCCACAGAAACTTTGCCTATGTGAAGACCAGGGAAGACCCAGGTCTTCACAAGGTACCAAGGTGATTAGCTGAAAGGGAGGTGGGGGTGACACGGGGAGAGCTCACACTCACCAGGATTAAAGAGGATGGCTCCCTTAAGGTAGGCGTATTCCTTGGGGCTCAGGTCCAGACTCCAGAAGGTATGGAGGCAGCACTGGAGCCGATAGACCCCTGCAAGGGTGGCCTGGGGAGTCTGGGGCTCTGGGCTCCTCTCCTCCAGGAGAATCTTCTTGAGCATACTGGGGGCTGGCATCTCAGTCACCTCAATGGTCACCGCATCCTGGGCCAGCCCCAGGAGGAAGAGGGGGGCCCAGGAGTTGACCAGCAGCAGCCTCTGGTCCCCTGGAGGCAGCAAGGCAAAGGAGGGCAGGTACTGCAGGAAGGCAACTGTCTTAGCCAGCACCCCCGCTGCTGCCATGCAGGTTTGTTGGGGGGCCCGGAGGCAGACTGTGCGGTGCCGGGCACAGAGACAGTGGGCGTGAGGTGAGGGGCCCCGGGACCGGCTCAGCAACGAATACAGAATGGCATGTTGGCTGTCTCCACCTTGGCACTCGCAGGCTCCGGAGCCTGGGCTTGGCCTGGCCAAGCTCATGGTTGGGCGGTCAGCGAGGGCTGGAGGGTGGGCTGGGGAAGGTGTCTGTGGCCTGCTCCCTCGGGGCCCTGCTCGGCTGCTCTGCCCTCTCGGCACACCATCCCCGGCCTGCGCTTCTGATTCTATTTATAATCGCTGGGGCGGGAGGGGAACCAGCCCCCCCCAACCTTGACTCCATCAGGGAAGTCCTATTCATTGAAAAACAAGATGACCCTGGCACGGTTGGCTGGGGAAGTGGCAGGCGGGGAGGGCGGGCCCGGGCTCCACGTGGCCCAGATAGGGCTTTTAGTTAATGAAAGGGCCGGCTGGGGTCAGCGGGCAGCCTGCTTTATCGGGATGACTCAGGCATGATAAACAGGGCCATTAACCCAGCCCGGTACCAGGTCGCCAAGGACCCAGGTGTAGAGTCAGCATCGGGGCATGGCAGGTGTCAGGATACACACACACAGTCCTTGTCGGCATCAGGGCCCGCCCAGAGGGAAAACAGCCCCAAAGCCAGACCAACCTTGGACGGCACAACCTGGAAGTCACCTTATCAGCGGCTGTTTGTTTAACCTTGGGGCCCTGCACCGGAGGCTTCTGAGGCCCTGACTGCTGGGACACAGAAAACCTAGAGGCCCCTGGACCTCAGTCTCCTTATCAAACAAATGGGGATAATAATAGGCCACCTGGCTCATGGGGTCTCTGTTACATATGTAGAAACTTTGTAAAATGAGATTAGACTAAAAGATTTCTAAGGTCTTTGCAGGTTTCCCACTTAGTACAGATGTGCTAACTCTGACCTCCTGGGTTCTAAGGGCCATCCCAGCTCTGACACCCTGGGTTCTAAGGGCCCTCCCAGCTCCGACATCCCGGGTTCTAAGGGCCCTCCCAGCTCCGACATCCTGGGTTCTAAGGGCCCTCCCAGCTCCGACATCCCGGGTTCTAAGGGCTCTCCCAGCTCTGACATCCCGGGTTCTAAGGGCTCTCCCAGCTCTGACTTCCTGGGTTCTAAGGGCCCTCCCAGCTCTGACTTCCTGGGTTCTGGGACCCTCCCAACTTTAACTTCTGTGTTCTAGGGGCCCTCCCAACTGTACTGACATAGTTCCCTGAATCGTCTCTTCTCTGGGGCCCCAGGAAATTCTAGAGGAGACTCCCAGTTAGCTGAGCCGACAAAGAGTTCTCCTGTTGCCTGAAGTTAGAGTCAGACCTTGAGTTTTTGTTATTAACCATGTGACTCCAGGACTCACTTCCTCTCAAAATGGCAGTGCTCTGTCTAGGCAGGAGAGCCCTTTCAGGGCTGAGTTCAGCCCAGCCCTGTCTCCTGCCTCTTGGAAAAGGCTCATTCACAGCCAGAGGCAGGACCTTTTATTAAAAAATGGAAGTGTTCCCTCTTCTCTGTCTTTGGTCATTCACCCAAGCCCAGCCTGTCTTGGAGCCAGTTCCCTTTTTCAATGTTCTGAGACGATTTGCTCTGTTCATCGGGCATCCAGGTGGCACTGTGTTTAGAGTATTAAACTTGAAATCAGATTAGACCCAGTTCAAATGACTGCTCAGGCCTTTCCAACTATGTGACCCTGGGCAAGGAACTTAACTTCGCATCCTCAATTTCCCCATCTGGGAAACGGGAATAACAATAACTTTGCTCTTAGAGCTAGTGTGAAGGTTAAATGCAATATTTCTAGAGTGCTTTGCAAGCTTGAACCTTCAAGTACTAACTCTTATTATAACTTGGTTAAAGAGTCTATCTTAGCACATGGCCAGAGGGCATGATATTTTTAAAACAGGGACTATGAAAGCCAGAAGAGACATTAAAACACAAAAGATCCTTGTTAATCTAATGTAGCACGTCGGTCAGAGGTGAAGGACCTCAGAGATCATAATGTCATGGACCTCTATGGTAGTCCAGTGGAGTCAGAGGTAGCCCTCATCTAGTCTAGAACCTTCATTTACCACTGGGGAAACTGAGCTCCATGGAGTGTTAAGGGACTTTCTCAGAATCTTAAAGAAAATAAGGGACAGAAGCCGAGACTCCAACTGAGACCCCTAGCTTCAGGCTTGACTGAGTAGTTTCTGTGTCTGGATACATTTTGTAGCAGAGTCCACCAGAGGCAGTAGCAGTACCACACAAAGTGGGAAGTAGGCATCTTCACAATCCGCCATATTTTCTCTCAACATCTGTTATCCCCAATGGATGATCTTCGGCAATCCATGAGGAGGAAGACGAGGACACTGAACAGAACTAGGTGAGCAGAGTTGAAATCATAGGAAGCATCCCAAGGCAAACGGCGCAGACTCCCAAGATCTTCTGCCTAGAAGGAGCTCCGAGAGTTTCATTAGTCCCGATCCCGTGTCTCCAGACAAGTGAGGTTAGTGAGGATGCCGGACTGTGAGTCTTCTCATGGCCCGCGGATGGTCCAGGAACTGCTGAGCCAGAACACACTCACATTGCATACATGCATACACACAAAAGCTGGGGTCTACTAATGTCCCCTCCAATCAAAGTCTCTGAGCTGGTCCAAGAGCTGTGTCTGGGGAAGGATAACAGCTGACATCACCTTCACTTATCCAGCTGTCGTCTCTGGAGGTCTTCCTTCCTGATGTGAGACAGCCAGGTTCTCCAACACAAATGGGTCCAGGAGGCAACGCAATAAGTTTGGAAGATCCAGAGAGATCATAGGAAGCCCCCCAGCAATTGGGGTGGGCGGCAGGGCCGACAGAAGCTGTAGCTTCTCCCACACGGAGTGGGAGGTGACTGAGAAGCAACAGTGCACCTGGGCAGTGAGTGACCTTAAGGGGACTGCACATTCTGGGCACAGGCGAGCCTGGTAAGGAGCCAGCACAGACCCTGAGCCACAGTCCCCTACCTCTGTTGACCACGGAGGTCTGCCATTCAAGCAGAAGGGCGCAGTTGGATCCCCTTGTGATGTTTTGTTCTCAGGGCACCAGGCAAGGTCCTGGATGGGACCTCCTACTTTGTTGGATACCACTATTGCCTCTGGTGATTGCAGCATGTCCAGAGACGGACATTAGTCAACCAGTCGACAACAACAATAACAGCTGACACTTATGTGGCACTTACTGTGTACCAGGCATTGTGTTTAGTGCCTTACAGTTATTATCTCATTTGATACAAACATTTATTAAGTGCCTCCTATATATATGGTACTGTGCTAAGAGCTGGGGATGAAAAGGAAGGCAAAAAAAGTTCCTGCCTTTAAAGAGCCCACAGTTTAATGGAGAATCAATGTGCAAACATCTGCACATACAAGATACACACTAGTAAACAAAAGTAACCTTAGAGGGAAGATGCCTTGAGGTCTCTTTAATCCCCCACCTCCTGGATATTGTCCTCCATGCATTTTGCTGCTGCTATTCTCTCGTTATTTTCTTCCTTTTTGTCTGAGTGACAAAGAGGTTTTTGCTAGATAATTCATAAATATAGATCTATCCCAAAGAGTCTAACTAGGGACCTCTCTCTCCATATCCTTTCTTCATCTCATCAAATCTTATAAGTTTAACAATGACCACTATATTTATGCCTGCTAGATTTAAAAAGCCAGTTGTGGCTGTTTTTGCAGCTGCTGGACTTGGGATAAGAAGTCTCTTCTTGCTAAGTTCAAATTTGGCCTCAGACACTTACTGGCTGTGTGATCATGGGCAGTCACTTAATCCTGTTTACCTCAGTTTTCTCATCTGTCAATTGAGCCAGAGCTGGAATTGGCAAGCCACTCGGGGATCTTTGTCAACAAAACCCCAAAAGGGGTCAAAAGAGTTGAACATGACTGAAAAACAAAGATTTTTTCTAAAAATTATTTAACATTTTATTTTTTCTTGGTTATATGTAAAACAATTTTTAACATTGATTTTTAAAACTTTGAGTGCCAGATTCTTTCCCTTCCTCCCTCTATACTCCTCTTCATTGAGAATTCGAACAATTCAATATAGGTTGTCCATATGAACAACAAAGGTCTAATAAAATTATCTTTCTCTTGATCTAGTTATTAATCACTAACTGCCTATTGATATTTTATAATTGGAGGCCCCATAAGCACCTCGGACTCCACGTGACTAAAACAGAATTCATCCCCCCCCAACTCCACTCTTATCAACTTTCCTATTTGGGGGATTTCTCTTCTTTCCTCCTCTCTTCTCTTTTACTCCATTCTCTAGTAAGAACTGGCCTTTCTCTTCTCCATGTACTTATATCCTGGATCCCAACTCTTCTATAGAATGAAGTTACTACTATGATCATCACCCTTCTCCCTAATCTTCAATCTTTCCCTATCTATAAGTTCCTTCCTTACTTCTTTCAGACTTTCTAGTTACTTAAACATTTCTAGTATCCTTAAAAAACCTCCCCTTGACCCAGTAATACCCCAAGCTATCATCCTATACCTTCTCTTACCTATTCTATGTCCTTCCTTTCATGGCCAAACTCCTAGGAAAAAAAAGTGGGCTACACGATGCTGATACTTCCTCTCCTCTCTGATACTTTTCCCTCTCTCCCTCATTTATCAAGTCCTTGTCTTCTAGATTCTAGTTTAATAATCCTTTTAATCTGCTCTCTCCAAAGTTAGCAGTGCTCTTCTAATGACCAAATTCAATCCTTTCTATCCTTCTTCTTCTTGACCTCTTTGCGCTGACACTGTTAATCACTTTTTCCTCCTGGATATAACTCCTCTCTGAGGGCAAGAATTTGATTTTTTTCCATTTTTTGTTCTTTTATTCCCAGCTACTAGGGCGCCTGGCCCCATAGTAGGTAGTTGATAAATATTTGTTAAGCCAATGCTGAAGTGA
Source organism: Sminthopsis crassicaudata (assembly GCF_048593235.1). NCBI lineage: Eukaryota > Metazoa > Chordata > Mammalia > Dasyuromorphia > Dasyuridae > Sminthopsis > Sminthopsis crassicaudata. The sequence goes on along the minus strand of NC_133619.1, from coordinate 603,748,848 downwards.
TGGGATTTTTTTTGATTCCATGACATTTAAGCGTTGGGCCTGATTTGGAATGACTTTTAGGTAACTTACCTTCTCCATATCCCAATGGGGAAGATCAGAATTGTTGGTGCTCATCTTAGCTGGGGAAGTGGGAAAGGGAGCATCCATCAGGCTTTGGTTTACACTGCCCCAACTCCCATAAAGAGAGTCAGAAAGACTATTTAATCATTTAGAGGGAGGAAGTATCCGTTCCCAGAAGGAAAGCCAAGTAGTAAAACCACATTAAAAATTAGGTTATCCAGTTCCAGTAGTTCAGTGATGAAGAGAGCCATCTATACCCAGAGAGAGGCCTGTGGGAACTGAGTGTGGTTCACAACATAGTATTTTCACTCTTTCTGTTATTTTTTGGTGCATTTTATTTTCTTTCTCAGGTTTTTTTTTCTCCTTCTTGATTCAATTTTTCTTGTGCAGCAAGATAACTGTGTAAATATGTATACATATATTAGATTTAATATATATTTTAGCATATTTAACATGTATGAGACTACCTGCCATCTAGGGGAGGGGGTGGGGGAAGGGGGGGAAAAGTGTAAACAGAAGGTTTGGCAAGAGTCAATAACTGAAAAATTACCTATGCATGTTTTGTAAATAAAAAAAATTAGGTTATTCAGAGAATATCTGGAAATAGTTTGATTCTCTTGCTGCCTGACTGGAGTTCCTTCTCCTCTGGCTGGGTTAGGGATTTCCTCTCCCATTTCTTTTCCAAACTCTGCTTTTCTAATGAGCCAAATGCTCCAGATGGTTCTGTGTGCCAACTCTTACATCAAAAGATCCCTGATTTCATATCAAAAGAATCCCCATCTGATTCCTCATCTAATCTCTTAGCACTTTGTACTTCTGCTCTGTACTTATCAAATTTTAATTTTTATTATTTTTATCTGTGTACCTTTCTAATCTTTCCTTCTAGATTTGATTTCCTTGGGGACAGAGGCACTTCTTAATCTTCTTTGTACTTCCCCTGACCCCCTTTAACCCTTCCCCCCCCCCAGATTTGATGCTTAAAACACAACAGGTGTTTAATAAAGCATATGGTGAATGAATGAGTGCTTTCAGGGAAATGACCTCTTGGAATCTTTCATCTCAGCCTGTTGCCACAATCAGCAAGGTAGGGCATTTAAACTGGAGGATCAGAAAGGCAGTAATTCTTGTTCACAGCCCCAAAGAGGAAACTGATCTCTCTCCTCCTTCTGAAGTTACCTGAAGATAACAAAGCCAAAAGGCTTTGATGCTGATGTTAGATTTGTCTCTAAGTGATTGTGGAGATGAGGATTTGGGGAGGAAAAAACAACAGGCAAACAGAGCAGAGAATTCAAATACAGACAGCCACGGAAAGCCACCCAAGTAAGCAGATGGCCCAGAGCTGCACCCACCGGAAGCCTGGACTATCTCTGCTTTTACAAGCCTCTTTATACCTTCTATTTACACATTGTATATCTTGTTTATACGTGCTTATTTGCATGCTTTCTCTTCTATTAGAATATATTTTCTTGAGAGCAAAGAGCTTGTTTTTGTCTTCCTTTAGATCCTCAGGGGCTTAGCATACACCGACTTACACATAATAAACCACTGGATAAATGCTTGTTGAGGCCAAAAAGATCAAGTAGTTTTTCCTTTGACAAGTTTCTGAAGTGGCTTTAAAACTCAGATCTCCTTTAAAATATATATTTTTTTTCCCCCAGTTACATGTAAAACTTTTTTTTACATTTGTTTTTAAAACTTTGAGTTCCAGATTTCTCCCTTCCTCCCCACTCCACTCCCAATGAGAAGGCACATCTGAAATTATGCAAAGCATTTCCATAAGAGTCGTTTCAAAAGAAAAGATAGATTCCCCCCAAAAAAAATCCTTCAAGAAAATTAAGTTTTTGAAAAAGTATGTTTTAAACTATATTCAGATACGATCTCCTAATGTCACTATACCTCACTACCTAAAAAGTGCTGCATGGGAAGACAGAGAACTTGGGCTCGAATTCTTGACTCTGCCTTTGTGACTGAGTAAATTACTCTAGTTCTTTAAACTTCAATTTTTTCATCTGACAAATAAGTAGGCTTAAGTAGATGGTCTCGGAAGTTCCTTATAGCTCTAGATTTATGATTCTATGAGATCACTTAGCCTCTCTATGCTTCAGTTCCTCATCTATAAAATTAAGGGATTGGACCTGGGTCCTTTCCTGGTCTTGGGTCCTTTCCAGTCTATGATCCTGTAACCTCTCTTATTCCCTTGAAGAAAGAGGACCCTTTCTGAGGGCCTACAATCATGGAGAACCTTCCCAAACCATGTTGCCCATTTCCATATTGCTGCTAATGGCACCATTCTTTTCCCAGCCACTCAAGTTGAAAGCCTAGGAGCCTTCCTTCTCCTTCACTGAGCACATCCAATCTGTTACCAGGTTCTGTCAGGCTTTTTTTTACACTATCTCTGAGAATTATCCATCTCTACATACACAGGTCCTTCTTCCCTAACATCAGAATGACAATATTAGCACCCATCCAATATCTGCCTTCCTCCTCTCCTCAGCCTACCTGAACCCTTCAAAACACATTAAGATTCCACTTCTGGGGACCTGTATGTGCCAAAATGTTTGTGGCAGCTATTTTTGTAGGGGCAAGAAACTGGAAAATGAGGGGATGCCTGATGCCCATCAATTGGAGAATGGCTGAATAAGTTATGGTATATGAATGTTATTGTTCTGTAAGAAATGACCAACAGGATAAATACAGAGAGGCTTGGAGAGACTTACATCAACTGATGCTGAGTGAAGTGAGCAGAACCAGGAGATCGCTGTACACTTCAACAACAATACTGTATGAGGATGTATTCTGATGGAAGTGGATATCTTCAATAAAGAGAAGATCTAATTCAGATCCAATTGATCAATGATGGACAGAATCAGCCACACCCAGAGAAGGAGCACTGGGAAATGAATGTGGACTACTTATATTTTTGTTTTTCTTCCCCGGTTATTTTTACCTTCTGAATCCAATTTTTCTTGTGCAACAAGAGAATTGTACAGATCTGCACACATATATTGTATCTAAGATATACTTTAACATGTTTTACATGTATGAGACTACCTGCCATCTAGGGGAGGGAGTGGAGGGAGGGAAGGGAAAAGTTGGAACAGAAGTGAGTGCAAGGGACAATGTTGTAAAAATTACCCATGCATATGTTCTGTCAATAAAAAAGCTTTAATTTAAAAAAAAAAAAAAGAATTGATGCTTTTGGAAAGAAAAAAATCCACTTCTGCTAGGATGGACTTTATCCTAGAGACAGTTTATTTTGGGGCAGGGGAAGAACAAGACCATCCTCTGCCTACTCTATGCAGAAGGTTGGAGGTCTGGAAACATTTTATATGACCTCTAGACATAAATAAATGTTTGCCTTTACCATTTGCTTCAGCAGAAATTCTTGCCACTCCACTTCTGCCTCAACTGCTGAGACTGTCCACTCATAAAACTGTGGACAAGGACATGCAACTCCCATGTGCTCTTCTGCTCTTCCTCTACTTCTACCCTTCCCTCTACACTCAGGAAATAAGTTGAAAGAGAAAAAGTTAAAAACAAAAATCCTGAGAGCTGACTATCTTTTTTCTCATAGGATAGCCCAAAAGGATGGTTCTGGCAAAATGTCATCCTCTTAGGAACCTTAGTGTAACATGAATTTGCTGCTCTGGTCCCACTCTGAAGATTAAGGGTGTCCCAACTAGGAAGTACATCAATACAAAATGTCCACAAAGGTACCAGTTCTTCTGTCTTTCAGAGTCTTCCAAGTGGGTGACTCCATCTAATCTAATCTGAGTAAATCACTTCACTTCTTTCTAAGTCTCAGTTTCCTCTTCAAAAAAAAAAAAAAATAAATGAGTTTGAATAGATGAACCCTGAAGTCCTTTCCAACTCTAGACTTGTAATTCTGCAAAACCACTTAGCTTCTCTAGGGCCCTTAGTTTCTGTTCGATGTGGTGAATTTACCAATATGATTTTGCTTAAAACTTTTGTCCATTAGAATGGGAGCTCCTTTGAAAGCAGGGGCCATTTTATTTTTTTATTTGTATCATCAGTGCTTTGTATACTGTAAACACTTGGTCCTGCTTTAATAATTCATTTATTCATTCACTCATTGACCTCTTCTTACAGAGGATATCCATGGACTATATGGGGTATTTTGGGAGGACTAGCACCTCTGGGGCAAGGTTTGCTGAACCTTTTTAGGGCTGTTCCTCTACCTTTGGTGTTTAGCTTTCACTAAACTCTCACCAGTGGCTCCAAGAAGCCATCCCATGAATAGCAGATAAACCCAATAAACTGTGGCAGATGGGCCAGATCAGGTAACCACGAGGTCTCAAATCCATCGTTGAGTTTGGGGATGTCTACTTCAAGCACGTGAATACTTCCCCCAGTGGAAAAATGAGAACAATTTGTTCCAACGGCCATGAAGGTGGCAGAAACAGGTGCAGTGAAGCACTTAGGGCTTGGTCAGACATCAAGGATGTCAAGGTCACCTTCTGCATCCTGGGACAGAGCCAGCTGTATTGACTTTGTCACTGGATTTTGATGACTGCAAGGAAGAATGGGGCTGATGATTTTGTGCAACTTTGTCTTGCTTGTGTCCAATCACATATAAGTCAAGACACCACTCTGTGATGTCATTGGTCCTCTTCAAACAATAACATGGGGATACGTTCCTTTAAAAATAAAATTAACACACATTGCTTTATGAATCATTTGGGGAAGAGAAAAAATTAGAATAAAAGGAAAAACCATGGGAAGAGATAAAAAAAATTTTGCTCAAGTAATGAATTGAACCAGCTACACACCCAGCGAAAGAACTCTGGGAGCTGACGATGAACCCAATCCCTTTATTTTTGTCCGCCTGCATTTTTTTTATTTCCTTCACAGGCTATTTCAAAGTCTGATTCTTTTTGTGCAGCAAAATAATTGTTTGGACAGTATACATATATTATATTTAATTTATACTTTACATATTTAACATGTATGGGACTACCTGCCATGGGGGGGGGGGGAAGGAGGGGAAAAGTTGAAACAAAAGATTTGGCAGTTGTCAATGCTGAAAAATTACCCATGCATGTATCTTGTAAATAAAAATCTATTTTAAAAAAAGGAACTGATTAAGAAACCAAAAATAAAAATCTGCTCAGCTCAGTTCATGTAAATATTTCCAGGCTTTTCTAAAACCAACTTGTTCTCCATTTTTTATAAAACAAAAATATTTCATTACCTTCATGTACCACAACTTGCTCAGCCATTCCCCGATGAATGAGCATCTATCTGCTCATTTTCCAGCAGCATGGGGACAACTCCCGTTTAGAGCTCAGTGACTATCCCAAGATAAATCCTGAAAGCTGACTAGCTTTTCTTTCATTGGCTAGCACAGAGGGATGGTTCTGGCAAAATGTCATCCTCCTGGGAACCTTAGTATAATGTGAGTTTGCTGCGCTGGTCCCACTTTGAAGGTCAGGTGTGTCCCAACTATGTAGTATGTCCATTTTTGATCCTGTTCCTTGAAGCTTCCTTAAAGGTGGGTTTCATTACCAGGAGCGAGCAATCCACAGATGTCAAAGGAGGAAGGGTCCTCAAGGATCAAAAGCTGCTGAAAAATTAAAAAGAATGGAGACTGAGATGAGGCTATAGGATTTAGCAATTACGATATCACCCTTGGAGCAATTTTGGTCCAAGAACTAAAAAATGTATGAAATGCAAAATGGCTAACTCTGATTACATTAAATTAAAAAGTTTTGCACAAACAAAACAACGCAGCCAAGATTAGAAGGAAAGCAGAAAGCTGGGAAAATAATTTTAAAGTCGGTGCTTCTGATAGAGGCCTCATTTCTAAACTAGACAGAACGGAGTCAAATTGATGAGAGTACAAGTCATTCCCCAACTGATAAATGGCCAAAGAATGTGAACAATCTTCAGATGAGGACATTAAAGCCACCCATAGTCATGAGGAAAAAATGCTCTAAATCACTACTGGTTAGAGAAATGCAAATTAAAACAAGACACCACCTCAGCCTCTCAGATGGGCTAGAGAATGGTAAGTGTTGAGGGGGGTGTGGAAAGACTGGGACACTGATGCATTGTTGGTGGAGTTGTGAACGGATCCGACGTTCTGGAGAACATTCTGGAACTGTGCCCAAAGGGCTATAAGACTGTGCACGTCCTTGGCTACAGCAGGGCCAGTGCTGGGCCTGTATCCAAAGAATCATGAAAAAGGGAAAAGACCCGTTTGTGGCGGCCCTGTTTGTGGTGACAAAGAATTAAAAAATGAGTAAGAGCCCGTCCGACGGGGAGTGGCTGAATGAGAAAGAGGTGGGATGTGACTGTGCCGTAAGAAATGACGCTAAGAAAGCACTAAGCTTAGGCTGAGTGACAAGCAGAATCAGGAAAAGGCTGTTCGGCAGCGGTGGGCTCCGTTCTTCTCTAAGGCCGACTGCTCCAAGGCAGCCCCAATCAACTTCTGAGTGGAAGATGCACCTTATGTTCACTTTTTTTCCTCATGATTTTCCTCTTTGGTTCTGATTTTTTCTCCCCGCATGAGTCATGAGGAAAGATGTAAAAAGTGAAGTACATGCGTAATTTTTAGGTTGTTTTACATGTAAGTGGAGGACATTTTTAAAACCCCCCGGGTAGGAGCCATCCCGCGGGATGGTGCGGAGGCTGGTTTCTCGGGCTCCCCGGGCTCAGAGGAGGAGACTTGGTGCAAGTCTGAAGGAGACTCCGGCTTTGCGTCCTCCTTGGGAGAGGGGACCCCCGGGTCCGGATTCCATCCGGGTGCTGGAGAGACTCATCTGGTTACGTAATCGCTCTCCCCTAACGAGTTACTAAGGAGTAACCGCGAGTGACAGAGATCTCCCATGACTACCTGGGAGGAACCTCATTAGAACCCAGAATGCTCAGGGCTAAGATGTAGGCAGACTCTGATGAAAAGGAAGCGAGGGCTGTAGACCTTTTCTTTAGGTTTGGTCATAAATGGGCTCCGAATTTAGGAATTAGGGACTTTAATAGTGAAGATGGTAGAGAAGGGCAGAGTAAAGTCTAAGCCTTTCATCTCCAGTCTAGAGTTTTCTGGAAAGCTGGAGGGCACCGGGTAACCATAGCAACACAGCCAAACAACCGGTCTGATTCAGCTCCCCCCCTCGTGTGCGGATGTTATCGTCTATTGGACGCGGGGATAGCCAATCTCAGGGCGGAGAGGCTGGCTTCTCGCTCAGCCATTGGTAGAGAGCGGCGAGGCGGGCTGAGGAGCGCCAAGTGCGGCGAGTCTGAGGCTGCGCGGCGGCGGCTCTGTTTCCGGTTCGACTGCGGAAGGAAGGCGGAGGTGGAGGTGGCCGCAGGGAGCCGTTGGAGCGGCCCCGGGAGTGGGAGTGGGGCCGAGGTCGGGATCAGTGCGAGCGGCTGAGGCGAGGGCCGGCGAGATGGGCGGGGAGCAGGAAGAGGAGCGCTTCGACGGCATGTTGCTGGCTATGGCCCAGCAGCACGAGGGCGGTGTGCAGGAGGTAACGGGCCCAGCGGGAGCGGGAGGGACCCGCCTCCCCCCACGTGCCGGGCCGCTCGCGGCGATCGGGGCCCCCTCCGGGGCTGCTCCCGCTCCTGGCCCTCACTAGATCCCCCCTCCCCCTTCCCGCCTGCCTTTGCTCCCGCCCCCGCTTCCTGCCCCCTCCTTACCGGCCCGACTTTCACTTTCAAACCACTCCCCCCCCTCCCCCCCAGTGTTTTTCGGGTTTCTTCTCCCGTGCTTGTTTTTTATCCCGATTTCCAAGGTTTCCCTCCCCCCTTCCTATCCCTGATTCCTGATCCCTCTGCTCCCCCATCTTGATCCCTTCCAGGTCTGTCCTCGGGGTCTCCCCCCAGGCTTCCCCATCTCTCTGGATTTGCCTGCGCTCATGATTCCCCGGGTTTCTCCCCCGGATTCCTCTCCTCCTGTGGCTCCCACGCGCCGTTCCCAGGTCTCTTTGTCCTCCCACAGATCGCCGTTCCCTTGACCGGCACTCCCCCTCTTGCATAGCCTGACGAGCTTTCGGCCCTTGGCAGGGTGAGGGGAGACGTTCCCTCTCTCCGAAGAGGAGTCACCCAAAGGGGCCGTGCCTTGGAGGCCACTGGGGATTACAGACGTGCGGGAGAGGCTGGCCGGGAGGGCCGGGGAGGCCAGGGAGGCCGGGCAAGGATTGGAGCAGGCCGAGTCCTCGTTTCCACCCTTTACTCATCTCTCTCTGTGTCTTCCAGCTCGTCAACACCTTCTTCAGCTTCCTGCGGCGCAAAACGGACTTCTTCATCGGCGGCGAGGAGGGGATGGCGGAAAAGGTGAGTGCCGGGCCCAGACAGGCTCCTCCCAGCAGAGCTCCCATCCGAGTGGTCTCACTTGAGGGATGCTGTCTCCGCTGTCATTGCCGCTTGGGGAGCTCGGGGTGGCGGGCCGCCTGTGGTGACCTCGAGGATTTTGTCCAAAGCGGGGAGAGGAGAGGTCTGCAGAGACCCCAAGGGCCCTTTGACCCGGCAGTTCTACACTTCATCCCTTTTGGGTTTTGTGACTTTAGAATGAGCTTTCCCATCATCGCAGCGGTAGAGCCACATGGGCCCTGGGGCCACCTCCTTACCCTTCCATTTTACTGATGAGGAAACTGAGGTGTGCTCCCTGCAGAGCACACGCCCCCACCCTGGAGGGGCTCGGAAATCCCCTGCGGGCAGCCTCTTCCCGGTACAGATGGGGCCCCAGGAAGAATCATGAACAAGTAGTAAGGAGCCAAGAGCATTGATTATGGCGTTCTGTAGAAAATGTAGTGCGGGACTTCACAGACATCCCCACGCAGAGGGTCTGATTCACCCAGCACCGTGAGGCCTGGGGAGAAAGAACGCTGAGGGGGTCTTCTGAATGGAGGGAAAGAGAGTGTCAGGGAAGAGCCCGGAGTCAGAGGGCCAGAGATTGGGGGGTGGCTGGAAGGGGGGCAGGGCAGGTTAGGAAGGACCCCCATTGCCAAACAAGAGAATTGTATATTTGATCTTGGCATTGATAGGGAGCCACTGCAGTTGACTGAAGTGTGTGTGTGTGTTGGGAGAGAAGTGGAGATTGTTGGTCAGACCTGGACTTTAGGAAAAATCACTTTGCTGGCTGAGTGGAGGATGAACTGGAATGGGGGAGACTGGAGGCAGAGAGATCACCCCGTAGTGCAGGTGTATAGTGAGGAGTGCTCCCCCTCCCCCCGGGTGGTGACGGCATCAGAGAAGGGGGGGTACCTGAGAGTAGGATCACAGGCCTTGGCAACAGATTGGATATAGGAACTGGGGAGAGATGGAGGATTTGAAGATGAGAACTGGGAGATGGCAGTGCCCTTGGTAGTAATAGGGGTCGGAAGAAAGAGAGTGAGTTCAAAAGCCTGGAGACACCACTGTGGAGAGGGTGAGGGTATTGGAGTGGGCAGTTTGGGGAGGATGGGGAGGTCGGCAGCCAGAGGGCTAAGAGTGAGACAAGAGGGGGAAGGGCAGCCAGGTGGTGGGGCGGATGGAGCGCTGACCCTGGAGTCAGAAAGACCTGAGGGCAAATGTGGCCCAAAACACTGTCTGTGTGACCCTGGGCAAGTCACTTCACCCTGACTGTCTCCCCTCCCTCCCACCAAAAAGAGATTTGGAAGGCCCTGATTGTGGACTTCTTACCTACAAAAGGGAGGAGAGGGAATCTGACTATAGGGATGGACGGGAGTGTCTTAAGTGTGAGGGTTTTTGGAATATGGGGAGAGATGGGGGTATTTGTGGGCAGGAAAGAAGCAGCCAGAAGAGAGGGACTAAAGATTAGTGGAAAGTGGGGCTGAAGAAGACAGGAAGGGACGGGTCACATAGATGCGTAGGCTTTGTGCTGGCAAGAAGAGGGGGTTCTGTGGGAGAGGCAGAGGAAGAGATGGTGGCAAAAGGCAACCGACTGGTGTGACAGGGGGACGGGAGAAGAGGGAGTTCTCTGCAAATGGCTGCGTAGCTTATGTGAAGGCTGGGTGTGTTAGTACTTAGCTCCAAAACAAGCTACAAAATCACTTTGATTTTAAAGCTTGCTTTGTGAGTTCTGCCCAATCTCCTGACTTTGGACCTTTATGCTTGACCCTTCCTCTCCCCCTCCAGGCCAGGTTCCTCAATCATACCTGGCTAGGAAAGTCTATGAAGGGGCCGAGTCCTGGCTTTAGAGTTGCCCAAGTCCTTCCCTTCCCTTGGCCTGAATGTGCGAAATGAGAGGCTAGGAGCCGATGGCCCCTTCCAACATGAAGTCTGGGGTTCTGGGTCCTGCCTAAATGAACCAGAGGCATTATCCAGGGGCTGAGGAATGGTGCCCACTTCAGGGGCCAGTCACCCACAGCCATGCTGGGCCCCTGGCACTGCCCTCCCACGGACAGGCCCACACTCCCGAGGCTCCTTCATCTGGCATATGGAGCATTGGGCATTCTCCACTTTCCCCAGGAAATTCTCTGTGTCCAGGTCACCTCAGCCATCTCCATCACTGTGCTGGGGGCGGGGTTTCTCTTCACCGGAGGACTTTGGGTAAATCTTGCTTGACCATCTTCTGTGTGCACTGAGGGGGTGATCTTGGGCAACTCTGCAGCCCTGCTTTGCTTTCTAACTCTGGCATCATGAATATAATCTGTTTTCCCTCAGTTCAAATGTAATTTAGATACAAAACTTAGGTAGAGAACTTGTTCTGAAAACAGTGTCCAGAAGAGTTTTGGTTCAATCCAGAGTCCTTATGTTCTGTTGCATTGGCACCCAGGTCTCAGGTTTTTGTGCCCCACCATCATTTCCTTGCTCATCTTTCCCTTGGCTGTCCCCGCTGCCAGGGTCTTGGGAGCCCAGCTACCCCTCGCTCTTTGCTTGTTACTCTGTTTCTGGCATCTCCTGGCCCTGCTCACTTCCGGCTGCGTCAGGTCCTGTGAGTCTTTCTGAATTCTGTGTGTTCCTCATTACTTCTTCCCTCATCAGACTGTGGTGTGTGAACATGTCTTCCCCTCTGTTCAGTAATCTGGGGAACACAGCTCCATCTCTGTCTCGTCCTTTCAGGCAGTTTTAAAACATGCGAATTTGTGTCTTAGTGGAAGGGTTGAGTCACTTTGCAGCGTGGGTCTAGCTCTATTTTGTTCCCTACATTTCATGTAGTTTTGAGGAATGGATTTACTGCCCTCTACAAACCAGTGATATTGGTCAAATTGCCTTCCCTCTCCGAGCCCCCCATTTCCTATCTCTGAGATAATAGCAGTAGCATGCAGGGTTGTGTGAAGTTCAGATGTGAGCCTGCATGGGAAAAGCATCCACCAACTGAAGCTCTGAGGAAGGCCTTGCTGTGGCGGGCCCCTGCTGAGCCCTCTAAGGAGGGGCCGGACAAGCCCTGAGCAGTGGATGGCCGAGGTACCTACTCATTCCGTCCTGGAACCAAGGGCTGGTTTTGTTTTTTAGTTTTTTGGCTCGGCCTTGCCTGGCCCTCCTCCTGAGCCTGAGAAACAGCCCCATTCTTTCCCATTGATGTTGGCCAGATTAGCATATGGATTGAAGGGACTGGTGACTCTTTAATGGTCCTCTTTTTGAATGGGCTTTTCCTGAGCCCCTGTGCTAATGGTCCCTGAGTCTGTGCCATTTGAGGAGGCCACAGCTATCAGAGGAGATATACCCATGAAAGTCAAGCTTGGGTCAGTGAGGGACCTGGCTGCTCAAATTTTTCCCTTTTTCATTTGCTCAGAGTTGTGGCCGAAATGCTGGAAAGACTCTAAAGAGCCATGGATTAGATTGGATTGAAAATGGGGCCAGTATTTTGTATTAGTCATCCAAATGGAGATGAGAAGGAAGCCCCAGGCCCATCTGCTGAGCCAGAGGGAGCAGAGAATGGAAGAAGGGCCTGGGGCAAAAGGGAATGGGTGCTGATTTCAGAATGGAGGCGAGTGGGGCGTCATCTGGGCCAGTGAGAGTGATGGTGAATGCTGTAAAATTCTAGATTGTGTTCTCCAGGAGGGTGTGTGTAGGGAACACTTGTAAGGGAGATACCAGGATCAGAAAATAGCAACTCTGCTTTACATCCAGATCAGAGAAAACCTCTATCTACTCCAAGCTGGCCTGGTTTTTCCCAGAGTACTTCTCCACAAAGGCCTTGAACAGTTACCCTCCACCAGGAGGCATTAAGGGGGAGCATGATGTCAGTTGGGAGAAAATTGCCTCAGGTTTCTGAGCTCAGAAGTCTAGGGTGGAGGCAGTGCTGGATCCCAATTCATCTGAAAAAAGATCTAGGGACACTTAGTGGCCTGCTAGGTTAGAGTGAGTTGGTGATGTTAGAAAGCAGCCTCAGGCTATGTTAGAAGCCATTGAGAGGGGCAGCTAGGTGGCGCAGTGGATAGAGCACCAGCCTTGAATTCAGGAGGACCCAAGTTCAAATGTGATCTCAGACACTTAACACTTCCTAGTTGTGTGACCCTGGGCAAGTCACTTACCCACCCACCCCACCCCCGCCTCAGGAAAAAAAAGAAGAAGCCATTGAGAGGCCAGGCCAGCCTGACTGATGAGCTGGGCACTGGGAATCCAGAAGAGGCTACATGGGGCTGAACTGGAGACAGAAGAGCAGGCTTCAGGAAGCTGGGTGGAAATAGCAAACTCCTGAAAGGTTCAGAAGAGGAGTAGTGGGCTGCCTTGGGGAAGTTAATGATCCTTCTCCACGGGTCCTCAGACAAAGGCTCCATGCAGATTCTTGCGCAGGGAGGTGGTAGCTGTGGTAATGAGAGCTGCTCTCCTGCTCTTCCCCCCCCCCCCCTTTTTTTTTTTTTTATTTGAGAAAAAAAGGAAAACAGAAACAAAATACAAAACAAAAGCAAATATTGTGTGCTCAGCAGGAGAGGATTCAAAATATATAACAAAATTACCAGATCAAGAAAGTATATATTAGTAGAAGAAATTATATTCATGAATGACCATTTTTTCCTTTACTTCCTTAAAACTTGTTCTTTGGTTCTCTGCTGCTCACCTTATTCACTATTTTCTTTTTTCCCTCATTTCGTCCCTCCTCACCACTCCCAAGCAAGTTGCATTTAAGATACATTTATGTATACATAGGAGCTACCCTTCTTGATATGTAGTGTTACCTATTGAACCCACTTCCAATGTGAGTAGGTTTTCAGAACTACCAGCCCTCTCCCCTGTTTCCTTTGTCTAGTCTTCCTCTGCACCTCATTTGTATAACATGATTGCTATTTTTACCTTAACTTTGCCAATTTTTCTTTTGAGCTACCCTGTTGATGTAAATTATATATATATATATATTACAAATAACTCATGTTGAAACAGTTTGTCTTTTTTAAGTTTCTTAAAATTGAGCTTTTATATTGGCTCTTATATGTTAATTTTCTGTTAAGTTCAAGTTTGGTTGATAGAAAGGCCTGAAAATCTGCGAGTTCATTGAATGTCCATTTTTTCTCATTCAGGGTTATAGATAATTTTGCTGGCTGCTTTTTAGGCTGTAGATTCTTTCTTGTTTCTTGCAAAATTTTCTCTTTGATCTGGAGGTTTCAAAATTTGTCAGTAATATTCCTATGTGTTTTCTGGAGGATCTCTTTGAAGTATTGGTGGAGTCTTTCTAGTTCTACTTTTCCCTCATGTTCTGCTGTCACTCCAGGACAGTTTTCTTGGAATTATTTCATGCATTTTTGTGTCATGATTCTCTCTTTGGTCACAATTTTTAGTTCATTTTTTCTTATGTTTTTTCTTCTTGATCAGTTCTCCAGATCTGTTGTTTTTCTTATGAGTTGTTTCACATTCTGTTTTCTCATTCTTTATAATGTTTTGTTATTTCTTGGTTATCTCATATTTTAGAGCTTCACTGGCTCTCCTTGCCTGATTTTAATTGTTCAAGAATTGTTTTCATCTTTGAGACTCTGTACCTCTTTTTTTATGTAACTTTTTTTAATGATCTTGTTTTTCTTGGGTGGTTTTAATTTTTTCCTTTAGTTTTTCCTCATCGTCTCTCATTTGATATTTGTATTCTTTTTTTTTGAGTTCTTCTATAAAGTCTCTGTGGGCAAGGAGCCATTTCATTTTACTCTTTGGGGTAGTAGCTTTTTTTTTTTTTTTTTTTAAACTTAATGTGTCCTCTGAAGATGAATCCCATTTTTCTCTATTCCCATAATATGTGTCAATAGTCAGGTTCTTTCTTCTTTGCTAGCTCGTTTTTGTTTTTAGTAGGAGGTATTAGTGTAAGCATCTCTCATTGTGGGGTGGGAAGATAGCACCTCAAGCTCCCCTTTAGCTCTCTGTTCTGACCTGGAACCCCAAACCAAGAGCTCTACCTTCCTGCAAGTGTGCACAGCCAGCAGTGCCCCTGCCCCTCTGTTTCTGCACTCACCAGGTTCTGATTCCAGGGCCATGTCCCTGCAGCATAACTGGGCCTGGTGTTCCCAATCATCCAAGATTCACTTCATCTTCCTGGACTGGACAAGTAGTCCGGGAGGTGAAAGTCTCTATGGTTCCTGCTGAGGTTCCAGCCACAACCAGCTATCCCACCTGATGTTTGTGTAGAACTAGCCCAGAGGTATTTGCATTTATTAATCCTGGGCTCCTGTCTTTCTTCAGATCTTGGTAGAGTTGTATCAGGAGGACCCCAAGTCGTCTTGGTTTTTCACCAGTCTGTGTTCACCTCGAGGTGCAAATTTGTTCTGTTTGTGGGGAAATCAGGAGAAATTTACCAACCTACTCCACCATCTTCCCAGAATCCTGTTGTCCTCCATAATAATTGAGTATTCTAGAGATCATACCTGTTTTTTAACTCATTCCTTTTGTTGTTTTTCCTATCTCCATTCTGCTTCACAGACCACCTCAGTCAAAAGACAGACCATGGGCCTTGCCCCGCTCCCTCCATTCTAGACCATAGGATGCCTCTAGGCTGTGGGTGTCTCAGGACAGGAGTGCTCAAGAAGCCACACCAAATGCTTGGAAGCATCCCTCACTTCCCTTGGCAGCCCTGGGGCCAACTTATTCTAGGCCATACCCCCATACCCAAATCTCCCAGGCTGCTGTGTGGGTGTGGGAGACTAGGAGCCCTCTTGAGACTCTTCCCCCCCCCCCCCCCATTCCTGAGCTCCAAGTTTCAGACATATCAGCATAACGGAGACTTAGATCTGTTCCACCTGTTCTCAGTGCCAACATCAGGTCTCTGGTGTGAGCCTGAATCGGGGAACTACAGCCCACCTTGAGAGGGAGGAAGCCTAATGGCTGTTAGCAAATGTCCTTGTTGGCCCAGCTGCTAAGAGGTCGGGAGGATGAGGCATTTACTCGGGGCCCTATTCCTTCCCAGTCCTTTCACCCCATCCTTCAGTAAACCTTGGGGCCTTAGTATGGGGACATGACTCACTGGGACAACTTGGAGCTCCCAGCAAAGGGAGGCCGTGATGATCCCTGCTTCTCTCAGCCATTGGTGTTGGCAACTGGCTCGGGTTCAAGGTCTCAGTAACGTGTGTCTGAGGACCAGAGCACCCCCTGAGTCAGTCTCTCTGCATGCTGCCCTAGTGGCCATGCAGAGGTGAGTTCTTTTTGGTTCCTATGGGGCCAGTTGTGGCTCCCACTCCCCCCCTGGGCTCATCTTCTTTTTTTGTACAGGTGCCCTGTGTCTCGTTCAGGGGTAGAAGAGGGGGAATGCAGATAGGGGGGGTTGGTTGGCTCGAGCCCAGAGTTCTGGGTAAGGATCTTCCAGGCCCTAACCTCGTAATTCACTCCTGGTCTTTCCCAACAGAGCTCTTGACCTCAGCCATGTCCCACCTTCAGCTCAGGCTGCAGGCCTTTGAGAGCCAATTTGTAAAAGACAGCTAGTGGTGCACTGGGCAGCATGCTGGGCCTGGAGTCAGGAAGCACTGAGTTCAGATCCGCCCTTGGATGCTTACTGGCTGTGTGGCAGTTTAATCTCAGCACCTGCCTCCCAGGGCTGAAAGGAACAAAGAGGTTCTCTGTGAAGCCCTGAGCACGGTGTCAGGAGCAGAGTTACCACCATCGTTATTCTAACCATTTGTGGGTCTTGGCCGTGACTGGACAGAACTCATACTTTGGGGGGGGTCACTCCAGGGAAGAGGTTTAGTCCAAGTCAGGAACTTGGAGCTGAGCTGACGGGGCAGGAAGGTGGCTCAGGGAGGCGCATCCTTCCCCTGGCACTTGATAGCTCTTGGCTTGCTTTGCTGTGGCTGGCCCTCCACCCCTTGCTGCAGAACCTGGGAACCCCAAGCCCCTAGATGTGAGTTTTTCTCTAGGGACAAGCCCAGGGGACTGTTGTAGGTGAGGAGATAGGGTCTGACCTGTGGAGCCCTCTGTAAGTTCACCCCTCACAGATGGAGAGGATATGATCCTCCCCTGTCTGGGCTACAGGATTCATCGCTATCTCAGCTGGTCACACAGGCCACATAAGAGGGGCAAAGCACTGGCTTTGGATCCAGCTCTGCCATTAGTACCCTGCTGAGAGTGGGCAAGTTTGAACACTCATTTCCTTATCTGTAAAATGAGGGGGTGGGTTTTATGACCCCTTAGTTATCTTAGCTTTGGGGGAGACTTTGCCTTTAAAGGGCTAGTGCAAAGGGGAGTAACCCAGGGGTGTCCAGAACAATTGGTGCTTGCCATAGATGCTGCTTGTTGAATTTAATTGGAAGGTGCTCTGAAGTAGAGCTGGACAGGACCTTACTCAGCTTTGAGTCGGCAGAGCTAGATTGTGGAAACTTAGAACTCTGTCCCTCAGTGCCCTCATTTTCCAGAGAAGTGAGGCCTGGGAGGGGGGGTGGGGGGAGTTGTTTTAACTAAGGTTATATGGCCATTTGGTGGCCAAGCCGGGTCTTGACCCACATCCAGGCTCTTGTCACTGCAGCCATAGCTCTTCTGCCTTCCCAGCTTTCCCTCTCTTGGCCTTCTCATCTTATTGAGTGAGGATTTAAAGAAAGATCATTTCCGGGGTTGTGGGAGAAAGGTCAGCCCCTTTTTGCTGCCCAAGAAATGGCAACCCAATCAGGAGTCCTTTGCCTTGGAAGCAGGGAAGGCATTGTCACAGCTCCCTTTCAGCTGGAGAGGAAAGGTTTTAAGGAAAATCCATGTGGGTATGAGCTGGCAGTGTCCTAAAGTTGGGCCCCCTAACTCTTGGGGTTGAAGTGAGTTGTGGTCCCTGTAAGAAACTATTCCTTTCAGATTGATTTATTCCTTTTTCCTAACCCTATTTATTCCTAACCCTAACCCTTTTTGATTCCCAGTTCCTCCTAGCTGATGCATTATCAGTTCTGGAAGCCTGCACCTTTGATTCACAAATCCTGGTCAAAAGCATCCCTTTGATTTCCAATAGGAGATCTGGGCTGTCCCAGCCCCCATTCTGATGATCTGCTCAGGTTTCCCAACCCCCACCAAGCAAATTCTAGCCCTCAAAACCCAGTGAGGAATCAACTTGGGACTCCACCCACGGGTCCCTTTAGCCAAATCTCTCATTACAAAAGGAGCCAGATTAAAATCCTCTCCTTGCAGAGATTCCAAACATGCCAGCCCTACACCTGGCACGTCAAGGGTTTCTGCCCACTGGAACACTGTTCCTGGTGCCCTCCTCTCTTTATCTAACACCTTTTACTAACTAGAACCTTACTTCCAATTCCCATAATAAACCTCTATCAATCTAGGTTTTCGGGTCTTTAAATTCCTTTACAGAGAACTGCTTGTGCTGCCACTAGACCTCACTTAACTCCCTACTCTTGCGCTGAATTCTGAGGAGTTGCAAGGGAGGTCCATTTAACTCCCTGTACCCCAAACCTGCCATTAGACCTCAATTTCATTTGGGTACCCCAAATCTAAACCTCATCATATTGGTTCCCTCTATGTATATCAGGATCACCTAGTGCCCCTTTGTATCCCATATAAGAAGCCCTTTCCCCAAAATGAATATGGTGCTGCAGTTTCAGAAGCCATTAGAAATGAGTGACAATTCCCAAGCCCCATGGGAGAACCATGTCCTGGGACTCAAAGTATTAACTGACTGGATACTAACCCGATGCTTTGCCATTTGTATCTAATTGGGGACAACCTGTTCTTTCAGCCTCTTTTTTTTTTTTTTTTTTTTTTTTTTTTTTTTTTTTTTGTAGAAGGATTCATTTCGTGTGTGTGTGTGTGTTAGATATCAGACAGAGGTTCTTCTGTAGCCTAATAGCTTGTTGAAACTTTTCTCACATTAAGAGGGGAGGTGGGAAGAAAAGGACCAGCTTGTGCAAGCTTCTCCAGTCCTGGCTTCCTCATTCTGGGAAGGATCCTTTTGTAAAACGAAAGGCTTATCAAACTTGGATGAGTTTTGACATTCCTGGCCTAGGGGCTCTCTGGCCTCTGACGTTGCGTGTTCTCAGATTTAGACTGTCCAGTGTGAGATGGTTGAGGATGGGGACGAGCAGAGACTTTCTGGCATTTGAGCTGGGCTTGGAGGAGAGATGGGCTTAGGGTTGGCTGGGAAGAAAGGCAAGACTGGGATGGGAGAGGAAGTTAAAGCCCATAGGAAGGGTCCTGCGGGTACCAGGATGCTGATGCGGGAGGGGGGGAGCTCCAGTCTCCCCCACCTCAGCTGTTTTCAGGCGTCACGTCTAGTCTTTCTCCTCCAGCTCATCAAAGAGACCTTCCGCCACCACAACCAGTTGGCCCAGAAAGGGCGGCGAGAGAAGCAGGCACGGCAGGAGGCTGAGAGGCGAGAGAAGGCTGAGCGGGCAGCAAGACTGGCCCGGGAGACTCAGCAGGAGGCCTCTGGGCCTCAAATCAAGGAGCTGACAGATGAGGAGGCAGAGAGGCTCCAGCTGGAGATCGACCGGGTGAGGCTGGGGCCTGAGGCCTGGTGCAGCGGGTGTGGGCAGCTGTGCCAGGGCACTTGGGCACACTCCTTCTTGTTTTTTTTCCATAGAGGAAGGGCAAGGAGAACAATCAGGGGGACGGACCAGCTCAGCCTCTGAACACTTCCAACTCTGCTGGGAAACAGGTAAAGCCTTAGAGGGGCTCCCAAGGATGCACTTATTGGTTGATTTTTCTTCTACTGTCCCCTTTTCTAAATGTCCTAAATCACTACAAAGACCCAGCCTTGGCCACTCCAGGAGCTTTCTGTTTGTTCTGCCAGGAACTTTTATCTGGCGCAGCCTCTATCTTTTCATCTGTCAAATGGAGATGTTTCTACCCCATCTTTTCCTAAGTCTATCATGATCACATGAATATAGTTGATTTAAAGACCTTTTTAAAACTGTAGATGAATCCTGGGGGAGGCAGCTGGCAGAGGATATAGAGAGCTGGGCTTGGGCCCTACTTCCTGGGCCTACCTCTCTGGGTTTGGGCAAGTTGGCCCGTGAAGGTAGAGATTTTCTGTGCCCTGAGCCCGCCCGCAGAAGGTCTCTCCTATCCCAGTGGACCTTCTCTGTGTGCGGTGGCCATGCAGACTCTCTCTACCAGAGATGGCCTCCCTGACCTGCAGAGGTGGAGTTGGCTAGGGCCCTCGTCAGGTCTTCGTCAGCTTGGTGGGCCTTGCCAGGCTGGGCACCAAATGGTGGGACCTTCCAGAAGCCCAGGCAGACCTCCCATGCCTGTGGCTGGCTTGGCTGCAGTCACCGTCGGGAGGTAGACTCGTCTTCCCACAGATTCCAAACTCACAGGTCTGATTCTCAGCTGACCCCGGAGGCTAGGCCCAGATCCTGGTGCTTCCCTGGCCTCTGGACACCACATGGACCAGCTGCCTCTTTCCCCAAGACCTTCCCAGGGGCGGGGGATGGGGATGGGGAGACAGGCAGAGTCCGGAACCTGACCTCTGGTTCTGAGCAGGAGGATGAGGAGGAGGAGGAGGAGGAAGACGAAAAGGACAAAGGGAAACTGAGGCCTAATGCAGGCAATGGAGCCGACCTCCCTCAATATCGGTGGACACAGACCCTGTCCGAGCTGGATGTAAGTGGCCAGGGAGGAGAGTGTGTGGAGGAGGGTCTCTTGTAGAGAAAGGTCTCACCTCTATGTCTACCCCCAGCTGGCTGTGCCCTTCCCTGTGAGCTTCCGGCTGAAGGGCAAGGATGTGGTCGTGGACATTCAGCGGCGACATCTGCAGGTGGGGCTCAAGGGGCAGCCCCCACTCATCGATGGTGAGCTCTGCAATGAGGTCAAAGTAGAGGAGAGCTCTTGGCTCATTGAAGACGGCAAGGTGGTGACTGTGCACCTGGAAAAGGTGGGACTCCAGCAACTGTCTGTTACCCACAGAGGGGGTCAGGCTGGGGGCTGGGGTAGGGCTGAAGAAGCAGGGGGAGGAGGGGAAGAATTGGGGAGGAACCTTGAATCCTTCAGGGATAGGCTTCAGAGTGTGAACCCAAGATTGCTTCCTGTGTACAACCCATCCTGTCTCCCCCCAGATCAACAAGATGGAGTGGTGGAGCCGCTTAGTGTCTAGTGACCCTGAGATCAACACTAAGAAGATCAACCCAGAGAATTCTAAGGTGAGCTAAGCAGCTGGGCGTCTGGGCAGGCCTGGCATTGGGCCCAGGGGGGGTGGGGTGGCTCAGACTAGAGAGCACTCATCCTCGCCTGCTTTCTTGTGCCAGCTGTCCGACCTCGACAGCGAGACCAGGAGTATGGTGGAGAAGATGATGTACGATCAGCGGCAGAAATCCATGGGCCTGCCAACCTCGGAAGAACAGAAGAAGCAGGAGATTCTGAAAAAGTGAGTGTCCATGGGGACGCTCCTGCTGCGGGGGGGGGGGAGGGGGGGGCTGAGCTGAGCTGGGGCCACGGCAGCTGTCAGCCGCCATCTTTATGCTTTTACAGCACTGCCACACCCACAGGGGCATCTCTGGGGCAAGGCCAGTGCCAGGGTAACTCAGAGTCACTGCCGCACCCTGGGGAAGGGGGCTGGTTTCCAGGCTCTTCAGGCCGAGCCTGACTCTCACACACTCCCTCTCTCCTCCCTAGGTTTATGGAGCAGCATCCAGAAATGGACTTTTCCAAAGCCAAATTCAACTAGCACCTTGGCACCCCCAAATTTCTTTCCCTTGGGATCTTATGCCCCTCCTTCCCCTTGCCTGACTTCTCGGGACACCTTTTCCCCCAGGAGAAGGGATTGTAATGCAGGGACAGGCACAGGACCCCTAACCCCAGGGTGGGCCTTCAGCCCCAAAGGTACCTCCCAGGACTGTTCCTGGAGCCTCCAAGGTGGGAGGAGAAAGCTTGTAATCCCCACTCTGCCTGTTACAGAAGTAAAAGATCGTTTGACCCTGGCCTCTTGTCTTTGCCTTAACCTCTTCCGGGATGCCTCCCCTTTTTGGCCCCCACTGTGTGGAAAGGCTAAGTACCTGAACAGGGCTGGCACAGGCTCCTCTGGCCAGGGCTAGGCCCCTGCCCCCGAGGCCCTGGGTAAAGTCCAGCTCCGAGGCCCCTTGTTTGTTCCCCTACAGGGAGCCAAGGTCTCTGGCTGTGCCCAATGGATCTGGGGCCAATGCCCTGGCAACCAGAAGAGGGGAGGCCACAGCTGCCTGCCTCAATGGAGAACCATGGGGCCCTAGGGATGCTTCAGCATGCATTTGGTTGGGACCAGAAACGTCCACTCAGGGTCCTAAGTTACAGACTTACCCAAGTTTTCCAGAGCCAGGATTGTTTTTCAGAGCTGTCTCTGGGGGGCCCTGGGTATGAGCCCATTACTTCTCTGCTGGGGGAGAAGTTCGCTTCCCAACTGATATTTCATACAATAATTTGCTCTGAGTCCCTTCCTTTTTCTGCTTTGAAAGGAAAGATTTTGGGCCTGTGGGTCAGATCCCTCTTCCCCAACCTTGGCAGTGCTGGCCAGGCCTCACCAAGGCCATCAGAACAGGTGTTTGCTTCAGGTGACCTTACCTTGCCCAGGCAAGAAGAAACTAAATCCTGGCACCCAGCAGCTTTTTGGTCAGCACTGGGAGTGGGCACAGGCCCTCCCTTGTGTCCCCCTAGGGTAGTGTGGGGTAACGGGTGCTCCTGCTCCAGGCCCACCAACCATGGGGCTCCCTCCTTCGCTGCCTTGGTACAAACAGGACCTCACCCAGCATCGAAGCCCAGAGGGACCCTGGGTTAATAACTCTGGTTTGGTGTGAATAATCATCCAACAACTTTATTAATGTCATACAAGGTTCTGGACCAGGTTAGGTCAGAGTTACGCAGGTTAAGCAGAACCAACTGAAGTGTGCGGAGCTAGCAATAAGAACCACCAGATCTCTAGCACAGCTCTCCAAAGTTGGTCAGTCACAGGACCCGAGATGAATTTGTAACCCCCCAAAACCCGAGGCCCCTTAGCTTAGGAGAGCTGGGAAGTCAAAAGTGGGGAAAACAAACCAAGCCCTTTCTGTAAATAATGGCAAGTGAATCCTGACGTGGAACCAACCACATGGCAAGACTCCTGGATGCTGAAAAGAACCAAAGCCACTCAATCCAGGAAGGCAGGAAGCCTTTGGAGCCTGCAGGGCCCAGTACTTGGGGAAGGAACCAGAGACCCCTCCCCTGAAGAGCTAGTAAGAAGCTCTTGAGGGATCAGGGAAAGGCCCTGAAACTGAGTGCCTCACGGCATTAGGAAATTATTCTTAGTTCTGGGGGGCAAAAAGAGGGTATACCAGGAGGCTAGGGGCTCTGGTACCCCCCCAAAGGCATTTCCAGTCAAGAGTCTGTAGCCAGTATAAGAGCTGGAATCCATCTCCAGAACGATTTATGTGATAACCCACCGGAGAGGGAATAATTGTTCTCGGGGCCCATCTGTCCTGCCTGCAGTCCCAGGAGGCCCCAGAAGGTTGGGGTCAGGGCTAGCAGTACACTTGGAGCAAGGGTGCCCCCGAGGAGTCTGTCTCAGTTCCTTGGAAGGAGGAGTCATGACTTGGTGGGTAACCTGAAGAGGAGAGAGATGGGCAAAGTGAGGTTCAGGCTCCATAGCTCCCACAGAGAGCCACAGAAGGGGAGCTGACAAAACAAGGTGAAGCCCTGGGACCGGCTTTTCCTCTGGGCCTCAGTTTCCCAACCTATAAAGAATGATCCTCCTTCATGGGGTCCCAGGTAGACAATTCTATCTTCTCAAGAGGAATAAGCAGGAGCAGGGCCAGGCCTCTGTACCCTGGAAGCCCTGTCTCTCCAAACCCGTTTCCTCTCAGCCCTTCCCTCCCAAGGCTGCTGACCTCAAAGTGCTACATATTGAACAACCTACGATGCCCCAAGGTCCTAGACTTGAGAGCTGGATAGGACCTTGTTCAACCCCCTCATTTTCAAGATGAGGAAATGGGCTTGGAAAGGCCATGACTTAGACAAAGTTGCATGGCAGAACTGGGATTAAATCTCAGTCTTTGAACTCTAAAGCCCCTGTGATTCTCAACCAAGCCCCAGCCTGAAGGGGCCTCTGACCTCTGCCTTACCCTCCCGGGCTCTGCAATACATTCCCCACCAATCCCATGCGGGGGTCCAGACCTGGAGTTCCATAGGGCCTCAGTTTCCGGGCAATGGCATCTGATGTGGTTTCCTGGGAGATCTGCACAGTTAACTCTGAGAAAGAAACATAGGCTCAGGGAATGACAACCTGAGGGAGAGCTCCTCCCCATTAGAGCACCCCTAATGGACCAGAGGGATTAGACCTGTTGGAGCAGAGCCAGGCACAATAGGTGGAAGTTGAGGAGCCATGATTTTAGGCTTCACATTAGAAAAGCCCATCTAGTTCTGGAGGTTCTCCCAAAGTGGAGAGGGCAGTGGGGGCTGGGCTGCTCATCACTAGAAGGGTATAATATTCTGCAGCAATTGCAGAGCTCTTCCTGTTATGGGGGGCTTGCTTCCCACCCACGCAGGCCCCTCAGGGACCAGGGC
This sequence comes from Sminthopsis crassicaudata, assembly GCF_048593235.1. NCBI lineage: Eukaryota > Metazoa > Chordata > Mammalia > Dasyuromorphia > Dasyuridae > Sminthopsis > Sminthopsis crassicaudata. The sequence continues at coordinate 603,724,983 of NC_133619.1, read as the reverse complement.
CACTTCCACCAGAGCTAGCCCAAGCTGGTGAAGGCAGAGGCCCCGAGGTGGGAGTAGTTGCAGAAAAATACCCTTGGAAAAGAGCTTGGGGGGGAGGGGTTAGGAACCCTCATTCTAGCCTTGTGCTGGGTCAAATAATCCATTAGGAGCCTGATCCATTGAAAGGCTCTAATAACTGCCCTTCCTGGGGCTGTTAGAGTCTTTAAAATATTAGACCATTACAAATAAGCCCTAAAAAGGACATGCCTGAGGAGTTATTACTAGCAAGAGGAGTCGTCCCAGGAAAGACCTCTCTGGCAGGAGATGGAAGGGGGCAGAAACACCCCCTTATGGCTGTACAGTACCTGAATCTAGCTCTAGTCCCTGTCTCGAGCCTGTCACTCTTCCGCTTGATGATTTTTCGTGCCTTCTATTCCCCCCCCCCCCCAGTTCAGGTTCTGCCTGGCACCCCATTTCTATTGCCTCTTTGCTCCTCACCAGGAGCCTGGGTAACCAGTCCATGTTCTCGCCTCTGTGCCCGCCTCTGCCCCCGCCTCTGCCCCTCCCCCCTCCCCATGTGTGTCTGTCTGCCCATCACATACACCTCTCCTGCCTGGCTTTGGTGGCTCATCTCCCAGCACTTCATAGCTCCATGGGATAGGTCACAGTGGTCCTCAAACTTTTTAAATAGAAGGCCAGTTCACTGTCCCTCAGACTGTGGGAGGGCTGGACTATATTGTTTTTTTTTTTTTTTTTTCCCTTTTCCTGAGGCTGGGGTTAAATGACTTGCCCAGGGTCACACAGCTAGGAAGTGTTAAGTGTGTGAGACCGGATTTGAACTCGGGTCCTCCTGAATTCAGGGCTGGTGCTCTATCCACTGCGCCCCCTAGCTGCCCCAGGGCCAGACTATATTAAAAACAAAAGCTCACACTCTGTCTCTGCCCCTCAGCCCATTTGCCATAACTCGGCGGGCACATTTGGTCTGGGGCCCAGCTTCCTAAACTGAGGGTCACGACCCCATGTGGGGTTGTGAAATTATGATTTCTCGTCAGCCAATGTCTACACCTACGTAGCCAGAGCCACACAAAGTCCTCAGGTGAGAAGGGGTCACAAGTGGCAAACGATGAGGAAGCCCTCCCTGGCCTGGGGCTCTCCTGGGCCTGGTTAACCCCCCCCAGCCCGAGTTTTACCGGAGCCCAGCTCCCTGGACCCTAAGCCCGCAGGCTCGGGGGCCGGCCGGGGGAGGACGTACCGTCCTGGCTGAGCACCGAGGCCACCATGGTGTCGGTGCCGCTGTCGGGGGCGGGCCCCCGGCTCAGGCGGCTCTCGCAGGTGGTGGCCGGCCGGTTGCGGCTCTTGCGGGTGCTGATGCGGATGATGCCCCGGACCAGGCGGCACTCGGCGTCCTGCTCGTCCAGGTGGTAGTCCTGCGTGATGCTGCTGATGAGGTCCGAGATCTTGTTGGTCTTCTCCAAGAAGACCGTGTCCGACGTGCACTTGGCCAGCTCGTCGATCTGGTGCATGCTGAAGAGCTCCGTCAGCTTCTTGAAGATGAGCACGTCGATCTCCCGGCTGCTCATGGAGCCCCCGTTCATCTCCGACAGGTCCAGGTCGGACTCGTGGAAGGAGTAGTACTCCTCGGAGCTGCGCGGGCTCCCGCCCAAGGTCCCGGGCAGGCTGCGGCGCGCCGGCTGCTCGGCCAGCGGCTCCTTGTGGCACGAGTCGGCGTCCACGCCCCGGTACGTGTACACGGGGATGCCCTTCAGCTTGACGTCGGGGTAGCTGAAGCTGCTGCCGATGGCGGACTTGAAGCCCGCTCTGTCTGGCCGGCTGGGAGAGGTCGCGGCCGGGCTGTTGGGGGCCGGGCCGCCGTTGTGCTCCTTGCCCCAGCCCTCGTCGGGCGAGGGCTCCGAAGGGCCCAGCGAGGGCAGGCAGGCCTCGCAGCTGCGCACGCAGCCCCCGCAGCGCTGATAGCAGGCCCGGCAGCGGCGGAAGCAGAAGACGGCCTTGCACAAGTTCCACACCCACGGCCGCGGGAGGCAGCAGCTGGTGGTGTCCAGGGGGGCCTCGGCCGAGCCCGAGATGAAGGTGATGCTCTCGGACTCCCGGGCGCCGGGCTCCCTGGGGCTGGGCCGGCGCGCCCGTCGGGGGGTGGCTGGCGGGGCCAGCCGGCGGCCCGGCTTGACTTGGGGCGTCGCTGCGCCGTACACCTCCAGGCAGGCCTCTCGGGGGGAGACGCCTGCGGGCCGCTCCCATGAAGAGGTCTGGCCTGCCCGGGGAGGGCAGGACGGCGGGCGATGTCCGGGACGCCGGCCAGGCATGGCTCACCACATTACAGACGCCTGAGGGGGGCAGGGAGAGGAGTGCTGAAGGACCCCCGTCCCCCCAACCCAGCCCCTCTCCCTGCTTGCGAGATGACCACTCCCAGATCCCCTGGCTCCTTGCCCAAGGCCTGCCAAGTTAGAAGAACTGCAGAGACCTAGAAAACCGTCCCGGGAATCTTTACCCCCAAGTCATCTGCCCCATGTCCCCTCCCCAAACCGGCCGAGGAAACTGGGCTGCAGCCGATCCCGGGGGAGCCGTTACCTCTGTCCGGTTCCTTCTGGGGCAGCAGGAGTGGACCTGGGCAGGAGGGCGCTTGCCACCCTGCCTGTGGTCACCTGGACAGGGAGGCCGGGCTTCCTCCACACTCGTTGCCTTCCCCAGTGCCTCTCTCTCTGAAGCTCCAAAAGGTTGGCTGGTGCGTCTGCCCAGCTTGGGGCCTGCCCATGGCAGCCTCTCTCTCTCACACCCTGCCCAGGAGCTGACAACAAATGCCTCATTTTCAGAGCAGCCCGAGAACCCTGTCCCCTGCCCCCCCTGTGCCCACTCCCCCAGGGAGCTCCCAGCCCAAGCAGGATCAGGGGAGGCTCCCAGGGGCCCGACACCCAGGCCCAAGGGCATGATGCATTCACTAGTCACTGCAGCCCAGGGCCCGCCCCTCCCACCTCCCTCCTCTGACTCCCTTCTGAGGTGTCAGGAACCGAGCCCCTGCTGCCTCACAGGACCGGCTGGCAGCAGGGAGGGGCACTCGGGCGCTCTGCCCATCCAGGGGAGCCCCGGCACCGCTGCCTCGGCCTCCCAGGGGCCAGCCCCGCAGCTTCAGCCTCGGTCCCACCGTCGTCCCAAAGGAAACCTTCAGCCCTGACCCGAGGCTCCAACTGCTTTAGGCCATTCTATCTCAAATTGGGCGGTAATGGGGGAGAAGCTCTGGCACTGAGCCTGGCACACAGGAGGAGCTGCATAAATGCCCATTCCCTTCCTCTGGGGAAGCCCAACCTGAGCTCCTTCACTTCCCCCCAAACCTGCTCTTCCCGACTTCCCTCTGCCACTGGCTCTGAGCCTCCTCCTTGCTCCGGGGCTGGGAACTTCAGTGCCCTCCTGCCCGCTCACAACCAGAGTCGTCGAGCCTTTCTGCTTCTATGGTAATGGGCCTCTCCCCTTCAGATCCCTGGGCCCCCCACCTGCATCCAGGCCTTTCCTGAATGACCTCCAAGAGCCTCTACCTGGTTCCCTGAACCCCGCCCACCCAGGACCAACCCATTCAAAGCCAGAGAAATCCGGGGATTTGTTCTTGTTTTGGAGGCACTTGGGGGCTAAATGACTCACTTGATGTCCCACGGCCCGTGAGTCTGAGGAAACCTTTCACTAAACGTCACGGCCTTGTGGCTCCTGACCCTCTGAGCCCCTTCTCAGACTGGCACGGAGCCCTCCATCGCCCACCCTCCGAGGCCTTCTGAGACCTGGCCCCCAACTACCTTTCCAGCCTTAATTTCCTCTGCTTGCTCTAAGTTCTCCTCGCTGTGGCTGGGCCAAGCGCCTCGCTGTTTCCTCCCTACAGGTGACAAAACAAACAGTCATTTTCCTTTCCTCCGATCCAGGGGCACCATTTTGTCCAAGACTCCCCCCATCCAGAAGCCTTCCTAGACCAACCTCAGAACCTGGTTCCTCAGGGTCCCCCGCTGTGCAACCTACATCTTCTTGGCTTTGCCTCCAGTTTCTTGGTCTGGTTTTCTGTCCACAATCCTCCACGGGGGCCAGAACTTTAGCTTCTGTGGGTCCCCCTCAGCTCCCTGAATGGGGGGGGGAGGTAAAACGGTCGGATGAGCTGGTCATCTGGTCAACAGCAGGAAAGGTAAGCAGATTGGCCTACTGGGCTGAATGGACCTCTCACCACAGGATCAAGTACTGACCTGGCTGTCATCAACCCGGACCTCACCTTGATCCCCTCCATACTGTTCTCCTACACCATGCTTTGTGATACCCCCAAAACGCCTCTTTTTACAGAGCTACAGCCATGAAATTTCTGTCTTTGTTGGCTCAACGTTGCTTGAGAATCAGAAGCCCTTTATCTGGTACTCAAAGCCCGGACTCCAGCCAAACGGAGCCTGCCATTTCTCAGCCTCGTCCCCAATGCCCACATGGTCTTCCTCCCTCTCTTTTCTTCGACCAACTGCCAAGTTCTTGGCAAATCAAAAGGGCACCCACCAGGAAAGTTTCCCTGATCTTCCCGAGGTCACCGAGGACCTCCCAGGGCACTTTGTACCTCTATTATTATGTACTAGAATATCAGTGCTATATTCCTTTAGTGGACTGGAAGGGCCATGAAGGCAGGGACCGTCACGTTTACATTTTATATTTCCCTTACTACTGCCTATCAGAAAGATCTTCACATAACAATGTTTGGGAATAGAATCCAGAATATTAAAAGATGTCAGAGCCTGAACGAATCAGTGTTTCTTTAGTCCAGTCCTCCTTTTATTGAGGAAACTGAAGCCTAGAAAGGGGAGAATTAGCCACCGAGCTGGAACTAGTATCCAGGTTGCTCATTCCCAAAGGCAGTGGGGTTTTTTTTGCCTCTATTTCTCCTTAATCCCAGTGTCACTTTTTGTTCAAAGGCAACTAATGCTTGAACTTTGGGGTGTTTACCAATCCTGCATTAAGCTCTTCTCATTGATGAAACCATGATCCATCTTTTGGATTAGCATCCCACTCAGTCAGGGGAGAGCAGTCTCACTGATCCTAACCCTTTTCTGATTTTAAGGTCAAAGGTAGCTACCCTACCCCAACTCACTGCTAAATCTTTTATTTGAAGAAGTAGCTCTAGCTCCTCCCATCCATTCTGGGCACTTGAGACATGAAGCAAATTGCCCTGCCTGGAGAGGCAAGCAGCCTTTGAGTCTTTCTCCCATCTTTCATCCTCCCTTGGACATCTTGGCTGGAAAAGAAAGGATACTCTGGCCTTCCTCCATCCCAGTGTAGGAGAGGGGGTGGAGACAGGTGTGAAACCAGAATTTGTTGCCATTAATAAGGCTGCATGTTGACCTAGAAAACCACATATTCACATAATCTAGGTTCTATTATATTTTTTATCTTGGCAAATATTTCCTAATTACATTTTAATCTGGTCCCCAATAGCACTCAAGATAATATCCCTTTCTTGGCCAGTATTTTTTGACACCTCTGTTTGGGGGAGGGAGGCTGTTGAGAAATTTCCACCATCCTCCCCCTCTACCCCAAATGGGGTTTGTGCATGTATATGTATGTACATCCATCCATAAATGTACTTCAATCGGTTAATGGATAAGCATTTATTAAAGGCCCATTACTCACAGGCTCTATACTAAGTTTATATCCTTATTCCCTGACACATAATAGGTGTTAAGTAAATACTTATGGAATTAGATACTATAGGTATCATTATTCCCATTTTACCAATGAGCAGATGAAGGCAGAGAAAATCATAGTAAGACAGCTAATAAACCAGACTCAGGATTCAGATCTTATTAGATTATGTCCAGATCTCTACCACCCTGTCCTTTGTATAACTAATTGACAGTTTATCAACCATTAAGTGTCAACTGTATGCCAGACGTCACAATGAACTAGGGATACAAAGAATAGCAAAAACCAAACAAAACAGCCCCTGCTTTCAAGGAGCTCCCAGTCTACTAAGAGAAATGCTGTGTAGACACATACATAAAATACACTATGGACAAGATAAACTAAGGGAGATGTAGTGTAGACTTGTACATACAATACACTATGGACAAGATAAACTAGAAATAACCAATAGAGGGAAGGCTTTGGGATTAGGAGGGATCAGGAAAGGCCTTTTTGGAGAAGGTGGAATTTTTGCTGGGGCTTGAAGGGAAGCCAGGAAGAAGAGATGAGGAAGAGCGAGAACCCTCCGGATGTTGGGAATAGCCAGTGAAAATGGCCAGAATTGGGAGGTGGGCAGTCTTGTTTGAGGACAGCAAAGAGGCTGATGTTACCGGATTTAAGAGAAGGGAAAGGGGCAGCAAAGATTGAAACAGCAGAGCAGGGGGAATTATGAAGAGCTTTAAAAGCCAAACAGGATTTTGTAAGTTTTATGGAGGGAGAGAGAAAGATGAAGATGATTCCAGCCTGTGTGACTGGCAGGATGCTGGTACCTTCAACAGGAGGAGGAAATTAGAAAGAAGGGAAGCTCTGGGGGAAAGGGGAATTCCTTTTTTGGACATGCTGGACATCTGTGATTGGAGGAGAAAGGTCAAGACTATATGAGCAGATTTGAGAATCATTGCTGTGCAGGTGATGACTGAATCCAAGGCCATCCAAGGCCTCCCAGGGCCTCCCAACACCAACAGCCAACTGTGGGACCTACGCTGGGAAGGAGCTGTCAGAGCCTAAGGAATGGAGCAGGAGGAAATAGTTCCTACAATTTTGAGTGAGGGAGACAGGGAAGTAACTGAGAGATGGAGGTAGGAGGAAAAACCTGGATGTAGTGATGGAGAGCAAGGAATATTCTAACTACCCTGTTGGGGGGAATGAGCAGAAGGGCAGCCAGTATGGAAAGGGTGACAGGGAGGGGGCCAGGAAACCCCAGCTACCAGTAACCAACCAGGCAGTGTAGTACGGTAGAAAGGCATTAAACTTAGTGATGATGGTGATGCTACAAACAAGCTGTGTGACCCGAGACGACTCTAAGCCCATTTCTTAATTTTAAATTAGAATAGTCTTCACATTCTAGCTCGGAGTATTGTTGTGAGAAACTTTAAAGTGTTACCGAAAGGTGAGCTGGTATTGTGTGTTGTCTAAAATCGCCATCACTTTTCCCAGGCCTTCTTGTTTGAGGTTTTAAGAGTGTTTTCAGCTCTAATGAGATGTCGGCCAACAAAAAGGTACTTGAGATTTACACCAGATGATCTCTGATTCTGGTTTTGAACACCACTTCCCCCATCTGGAGTTTCCTGGCCGTCTTCAATTTCCTTTGGGATTTTTTTCTCCTTCAGGAAAGGATGGTAAGCAGATGGTTGGAAGGGGTTTGGGGGCAGGAGGTATGGAATGCAAATGCACTCAGACAAATGTAGTAGGAAAAGACAGGATAGCTCAGTAAGAGGTCTCAGTTACAAACTTATTGGGCAAGTCACCTCACCTCTCAGCCTCAGTATCCTGATCTATTAAATGGGTGGACAATACCTGCCCGACCTTCACAGAAGTGTCTGAAACATGGGATGAGGGAATGATGGGAAAGCATTTTGCTAAGTGCATGTGAGTTAGTTATATTTGCTCAGGGATATGGATGATCCCATTAATCTTCCTTCAATAATGAAGGAACAAAGATGGGAGTAGCAATGCCTCAAGAATGGCAATAATGATCACAATTTACACAGCGCTCCCTATGTGACAGCCCTGGGCTAAGAGCTTCGAGATTATTATCTCATCCAATCCTGACAATAATTCGGGGAGAATGGCACGCTTCTTATCCACATTTGACAGAGGAGTAAATGGAGGCAGAGATTAAGTGACTTGTGTAGGGGCACACAGCTAGTGTCTGAGGCTGGATTTGAACTCAGGCCTTCTCCATTCCGAGCCTAGCGTGCTATCCAGTGTTAATGCTCACATTCTCCCCAAGAGATGGTTTCCCTCTATCAAGCTGAGGACTTGGACTAGATGGTAATTTGAGGTCCTTTACAAGTCTGAATCTGGGTACAGAGTCCTGAGCTTGGTTCTGGGGAAGACACAGACCCACTGCAAGTCCAGATCCTCTGATGTTACTAGTTCATGCAGCCAGCTCCATCCTCGAACATCACTGTGTCTTTGATTCCTCTGCTAGGTTCTGAGCTCCCAGGACTAACCAGCACTGGCAACTAAAAGCAACAGCCATTCTGACTGACTCAAAACAACTGGGGGCTTTGTGTGCCGGCTACTCATCAACCAAGCGGGGGCTCATAGCTCCAGCCCGAGTGGGCAGGTCAGCAGATGCCCAGGCCTGGGAGGGATAGAGATCCCTGAACAGCCTCATTCTTTCCACCATACCTGGGTAGTCATAGTTGGGGGAGGGCAGGGGGAAGGGCAGTGGGAGCCAATTGTTATCACCTGACCTTCAGACTGGGTCACTTACAAAGCATTTCACCTGTATTATATTTTATTTAATCCCCCTAATTTATTTTTAACGTTAAATCTTATTTAATAATTATATTTTATTTAATCTTAGAGAATTATTGGGTACTACTGATAAAACAAAACAAAACAAAACAAAAAAGCTTGCAGAGGAAGGGGAAAAAACCCTAAATATTTATTAAGCATCTCCTCTGTGCCAGGCCCTGCACTAAGCATTTCACAAATAGTCTCATCTGATCCTCACAACAACTCTGGGAGGTATCTCCATTTTAGAGATGGGGAAATTGAGGCCAAAAGAGATCAAGTGATTTGCCCAGATTTATATAGCTAGTAAGCATGAGGAAAAATTTAAACTCGGCTCTTCTTTCTTCCACGTCCACCACTCTGTTCACTGACTTGTTCGTTATCTGATAAATGTCTAAAGTGGCTTTGAATCCAGGCCCTTCTAACTCTAGATCTAGTTCCTCAATACTGCCTTTCCAAGGGATGGTCGTGAAGGGGGCTGAATCTGTTTTCTTCTTCAGTAGAAGCTGAGTCTTCTGTTAGATCTGGAGTCAGGAAGACCAAAGTTCAAATCCTACCTGTGTGACTCTGCCTCAGTTTCCTCATCTGTAAAATGGGGATAAGAGTAGCACTTATCTTCCAGGATTGTGGCGAAGTTCAAATGAGATCATGGTAAAAGGCCTTGCAACCCTTGAGGTGCTATAGAAATGCTATTATTATTATTATTATTAGCTCACCACAACCCGAGGCCATCTGTGTCCCTAAACATGTTTGTGTTCGTGGCCCATCCTGCCTTCTGCTCCTTAGACTGGGAGAAGGATCCCACAGACAAGGGCTCTAACTCTGCCCTCATGTTGGGGCCCCCAGGGGGCATCAATATTCTTCCTTCATTCCTGGCTCTATTTCTCATCTGCCCCAAGCCTAAATCCGGGCTCCCAACCTAGAACTCGGACTGGGCAGACGTGCCAAGCCTTTTGCTTCAAGGCACACTCTCTGCCGGTGATAAACCCTCAGCTAAGATGTCCCTTTATCGACACACAGATTTATTCAAGTCTCTTCTCCCATCCAGACTCCTAGGGTCAGTCCGTCTCTAGGCCATCCCTTCAGGGCTCATCACCTCTTCCCTCTCTAACCAGTAGTTTTCACAGATAATGGTCAGTTAATGGACAGATGCAGAAGTCCTTCCTTTTCCCATCAGCTAGCCCCAACCCCTCAGCAGCGATAAGGCTGGACACGTTTGCCATCGTGCTTGAGCCGCAATCCCTGCTTCAGCCGCTCTCTGTCCTCCCCCCCCCTCCTCTTCCCCTCCCCCCACAGGGTGGTGACCGTCCCAGTCCCTACTATAATCATCAGTAAATTTACTAAAGCTTCCAAATGTCCTAGGACTTTTGGAACACCCAATAGACACACACACACACAACACACACACTATCTTCTCTCATTAAAAAAAAAATCCTTAAGGAAAAGACTATTTCACTTTTGCTTTTGTATTCCCAGAAACCAAATAAAGCTTGTTGATGGATTGAGGAAGGCCTCTCCGCCTGCCACCAACTCCCTGGGATGCCATCCCTTAGCACTCCATTCTCTAAGCTAGTCTGACTCTTTGCAAACAGGTTGGAACATCCCAAATGCTACAAAAGATCCGTCTCCTCAGGTGTACTAATGCAAACTCAATACATAGGAACCAAAATGATTTCTCCCATTGCACTATGGAAAACGGATTTAACCGAAGGCACAGAACTGATCATTGGATCTAGCAGGGCTAGAAGTGGGGCCTCCTGAATGGTTTCTTCCATTACAACTATGCCCCGATTACTGGAATCTGTTACTGCTGAACCTGGCCTCAGGATTACCTTAGTTATGATCACATAACTGATATATTATGGGCAAATCACTCTGCCCCTCAACAAGCCTCAGTTTGCTGGTCTATAAAATGGATTAATACTTGAACTTTCCTATCTCACAGGCATGTTGTGAGGAAAAAAGCTTTCCAGATCTTAAAAGTCAGGCGAGATATTCAAATTTCCACGCTCCTGGGCAGAGTGAGGAGGGTTCGCTGCCCTCCCCACCCATCAGCTGGGTTTCTTTCCACCCTCATCCAAGATGACCGGCAAGTTCATAGATTTGCCTTCTCCCTCACTCCGCCAATACACCTCAAGAGGCCATCGGGGCTGGCCCCCGGCTTCCTGACTCCATATGGGATCTGCTACCTGGGCGCGAGGGTGGATTATCAGAAATGCTGGATGGGCGTCCTTTAGGTGGGATCACGGAGAGGGGCTGTGAGAGCCAAGTTTGAGATCCCAGCCGGAATCCTTTAACCTCCGAGCTCTCGGTAGGGGAGCGCTCTCCTTCTGGGAGCCTAGAACCGGCTCCGCACGGACTTAATGACCTAGAGAGAGGGACAGGAAGCGGGCCAGAGGAGCTGCGGGTTCACACCTCCTTGGCCCCAGGCTGGGTCTTCCAGTCAGAGCTCCAGGCTCTTCCGTTAGGGCCCCACCGCGCCCCAGAGCCCCCAGCCCGAATCCTGGGGCTCTCCAGAAGTTCCTCCACCAGACACACAGTTGTTGGCCCCGAGACTGCCAGGGGTGGGAACCTTCGAAACACCAGGTGCTAAAAAGAGTTGGCCCCGGCTGCACAGCCGGACTGGGGGGGGGGCCGCACAGACTGTCACTGCAACGCACAGGACGGGTTTGGGGTGGCACCGGCTGTCGCTGGGTGGGGGACGCACCCTCAGGGCGAGTGGGGTGCACATACGCGGTCATAAGGGGTCGCAGGTGCCGCCGGGGGGAGGGGGATCACAGAGGCTGAAGCTGCGGGGGGGAGGGGTCTTAGGGGCTGGAACTGCGGGGAGAGGGGGTCGCAGGGGCTGGAACTGCCGGGGAAGGGGGGGGGGGTCTCAGGGGCTAGAGCTGCAGGGTGGGGCACGGGAGAGCACGGAATTTCCCGGGGTCCCAGCCCTACCCCACCGTAGCCTTGGGGATCCTGGGCAGCGCTAGGCTAGGAGGTCCCGGCCGGGTCAGGGTGCCCAGGCCGCTCCTCCCCGCAGCCCCAGGACCCGGTCGGCCCGGAAGCGGCGCCCCTGGGAGCGGCCCCGGCCCAGTTACAACCGCCAGGAGCGCTACAGGTGAGTGCGAGACAGGTGAGTCCAGGTCAGGTAAGGTCCAAGTAAGGTAAGCCCAGCCCGGGCCAGTCGCGGGACCCCCCTCACCCCCCCGCCAGCGCCCGCTTACCTGTCCCGCCAGGTGAGCAGCTTCAGCGCAGCTCCTCCTTCTGCGCTCACCTGGGGCCCAGGTAAACGTCTCGCGGGACGCGGCGTACGGGCCGCCGCTAGGGACACGCTTCCGAACTTCGCGAAGCCTCGCCTTTTTTACCCCGAATGAGAGCAGAGCCGCCCCCGCCCCACCCCCATCTGCAGGGGATACTTCTCTCCTGGGTATCTGCATCCCTTAATCACCTCGGAAGGTTTGCCCCCGCGCTTGGGGGAAGGACCCACTCCCGGATTCCCACAGGCAGCCGGACTCCCCGAGTTTTTTGTTTATTTATCTTAGGAGGAGGAGGAGGGGACTGGGTTTAAGTGTTTTCCCGAGTCTGGACTAGCTCCGTCACTCCGTCAACTAGCATTTATTCACTTCTTCTTCTACAACAACAAAACAGCCCCAGCTCCCGAAGAAGCCGGCCGATAGAGACCAAAGGGGCATGAATAAATGTGGCGGAGGGGAGGAGTCACCTGCCAACCAGCATTTATTAAGCGCCTACTATGTGCACCTGCAGGCGCAGGGCGGGGCTCTGGGGATTCAAAGAAAGGGGAATAAACGACCCCCGCTTTCTAAGAGGTCACAGTCTAACGGAGGAGGCAGTGTTCAAATTTCCGCAAAAAACGAAACAAAACAAGTTACAGACCGGATACACTGGCGACAAACAACTGAGGTGAGGGGATGAAGGGGAACAAGAAAGGTTTAACCCCGGACTTGAAAGAAATCAGGGGAATCAGAGGGGGAGGAGAGAGACACAGATAGAGACAGAAAGGGAGAAAGACAGAGACACAGAGAGACACAGATTGTGAGACAGAGATCGAGAGAGAGAGAGATCGAGAGAGAGAGAGAGAGAGAGAGAGAGAGAGAGAGAGAAAGAGATAATAGAGAAACACAGAGATAGAAAGAGAGAGACACACAGAGATAGAAAGAAAGAAAGTGAGAGAGAGATATACAGAAATAACACTGGGCAGCATTCCTGTCTGGGTCACATGGCTCATAAATTGAGCTTTTGATCCCAGTCTCCTTGACTCCAGTTCCGGTGTCCTATCCATCACAAGTACTTTGTTATGAGGAACATACTTTGTGAAACGAATTCTGTGAAAATGGGAGTGACTCAAAGACCTCTGAGCCAGTGGCTGTTCAGCCCAGGAGATGGAATGTTTTGGTGGCTCCTCCTGGCTGCCAAGCCTCCTTTGGCCTCCAAGGCTGCCCAGGAACCCTGTTACGTGGCCTCCGCTGCCCCCTCAGTTTCCGCAGCAGTCAAGTGCAGGAAAGCCCCGTTTGTACCAAGGCCAGTCTCCCTGGAACAACCCAGGACTCAAGCAAGACTTCGGTGTCCTAGCTCAGGACCTACTGATTCCTATTTGACCACAGTTCTACAAATAAGCTTGAGGAAGTCGTTCTTGCCCGTGGTAGAACCAGAGGCTGCATCAGCCAAACCGGCCCAGTGGCCCTGTGCCTACCCAACTACCCAAGAACCTGGTCCCGCATGGGGCAGATGAGAATGGGCTTGGTCCTTCTATCTCTCTCTGGGCTTTCTATCCTATATGGATTGGAAACTTCATCTCCTCCAAGGGGAACATGATCATTTGGACATTCTCCTAAAACTGCCTGCAGCAGATTTCAGAAAAAACCTGGAAAGACTTACATGAATCGATGCTCAGTGAAAGGAGAAGAGTGTACATAACAGCAACATTACTTTTTAAAATAATAGCTTTTAATTTTTCCAAATACATGCAAAGGTAGTTTTTAACATTCACCTTTGCAAAACCTCATATTTCAAATTGTTCTCCCTCCTTTTCCTCCTCCCTCTTCCCTCTCTCCTAGACAACAGCAATCGAATGTAGGTTAAACATGTGCAAGTTTTCTAAACATATTCTAAACATATTTCCATATTTGTCATGGTACCGCAACGTTGTGCAATGATCAACCGTGACAGACTTAGTTCTTCTCGGTAATGCAATGATCCAAGACAGTTCAAAGGATTTGTGATGGAAAATACTGACAGAGAAAGAACTATGGTGTCTGAATGCAGATCAAAGCATACTATTTTCACTTTTTTATTGGTTTTTTTTCTTTCTTGTGGTTTTCCCCTTTGGTTCCTATTCTTTTTTCACAAGATGACTAAATATATTTAATATGATTGTACACATATATATCAGATTGATTGCCATCTTGGGGAGAGAAGAAGGAAAGCAGAGAGGGAAAATGAAAATCAAAACATTATAAAACTAATAAATACATTTTTAAATTGCCTACAGAGTTAACAGCCTAGTTTACCAATTTGTCAGAAGGAGCTTGGAGACCTGACTCTGTCAGCCATTTTCCTCAAATTCTCCAGATCAGCCTTCACGTTCTTGAGTGACTCCTTCCACAGGAGAGCTGGAATCTGACACTTGGTTCCACTTTTGGAATTTAAGGACAAGATAAGCTAATCGGCATCCTCTCATCAGCTACCGCAGAGTACCACCATATCCTTGGTCTGACCCATAACTGCAATTGCTCCTGCTTCATCATAGTAGGAAATCAAGGGAAGTTTTGGGAAATTTGGATTGAGGATTACAACATCATAGGAAACCTATATTTGGTGTCTGGGTAAAGGTTCTGGGAAGCACATGAGAGGGGAGACCACCCTGTGTACCACCTACTTAAAAAGTACCAGGCAGCAGCTAGAACAATACAAGGACTCACTCGGTCCTGGCTGGCAGGGATTGTAAGATCTGTGAGATCAGGGACAGTGTCTTTACTTTTCTTTATATCTTTAATGCTTAAAGTAGGTGTTTAATAAATGCTTGTCCAATGACTGATTGATTTCCAGTAATTGAAGGATGTTGTCTATAAGCAGAAAGGGAGCAGCTTCTCTGATGGTTTATGGAAGGCAATGATGGCAGACCGGAGAGAGAGCCTGGACCTTGTCCAGGACTGACTGGTCCTTCCAAGGACTAGGAGTGAGTCCTGCCAGGTCTTAAAGACCCTGAGACTAGGGGGCCTGTGCCCAGGATGCACTGTGTCCAGGATTCAGTCTAGTTTGATCTCTGAGTTTCTGCTCCATTTTATGGATTGGGGAATAGGAAAAAAATGCAGAAGTTATGGGGGAAAACCCTTTTTAATGTGGTTTCTTAGCCTTCATTTGACCACAGACAACAATAAATCAGAAAGGAGGTGGCATTCTCCACCCTTATTCCCTCTATCCTCCAGAGGTACATTGACCCACAAGTAGAAATGATAACAATGGAAAAGAAAGAAAAACTCAAATGAAAAATAATAATTGCAGTGATGATGCAGTAAAATTACATCTTCTATTTATGGCAATTGGGACCTGAAGAATGTGTCTTAGAAAGCTTCCCCTCTGAAGTGATGAAAAATACATAGAAAGGAAGTAACTTCTATGAACTGAAAAAAAAAAAGAATGTGTATAGAACATCTTTTTTAAGAACAGTTAGAAAGTTCTGGATTTGAATCCCATTTCAAACACTAGCTATGTGAAGGACTTTATAACATAAAATTCAGAGGTACAAGAAAGCTTAGAACACAGGATGTCAGAACTGGGAAGGATCTTAGAAAATGGAACATCAAAATGATGATACTATAAGCAAATTACTAGAGCAAGGAATGGTCTACCTTTCGGATTTGTGAAGAAAGGGAGAATTTGTAGTCAAAGAAGAACTAGAGAACGCTATGAATTGCAAAATGAATAATTTTGATTACATTAAATTTAAAAAGTTTTGCACAAACAAAATCAGTGAAGCCAAGATTAAAAGGGAAAGCAGAAAGCTGGGAAATAATGTTTCTGATAAAGATCTCATTTCTAAAGAGAACTGACTCAAGTTTATAAGACTACAAGTCATTCGCCAATTGATAAATGGTTAAAGGATATGAACAGAAAATTTTCAGATGAAAGACATTAAAGCCATTTATATCTATATGAAAAAATGCTCTAAATCACTATTGACTGATCAAAAGCAAATTAAGGCAATTCTGAGGTACCGCTGCACACATCTCAGATTAGCAAAAATGAGAGGGAAAGATGATAAACATAGGAGGAGATGTGGGAAAACTGGGTCACTAATGCATTGTTGGTAGAGTTGTGAACTAATACAAATTGGAGAGCAATTTGGAACTATATCCAAACTTTGATTTAACAGTGTCACTACTAGGTCTGTATCCCAAAGAGTCATAAAAGAGGTAAAAGGACCTACAAATGCAAAATGTTTTGTAGTGGCAAGGAATTAGAAACTGAGTGGGTGCCCATAGTTGGGAAATGGCTGACTAAGTTATGGAATATTATTGTTCTCTAAGAAATAATGAGCAGGATGATTTCAGAACAGACAAGAAGGACTTAAATGAACTGATGCTGAGTGAAATAAGCTATACACAGGTACAGCAAGATTATGTGATGATCGACTATGAGGGACTTGGCTCTTTCCAGCAAAGCAATGATTCAAGATGGCTCTGAGAGATTTGGGATGAAAAATGTCATCTATATCTAGATTTGACAACTATGGAGACTGAATGTGGATGAAAGCATAGAATTCTCACTTTTTTGTTTGTTTGCTTTTTCTTTCTCATGGTTTTTTTTTTTCTTTTGGTCTGATTTTTCTTGCACAACGTGACATAAATGGAAATATGTTTTAAAGGATTAAGCATGTTTAACCTATATCGGATTGCTTGCTGTCTTGGGGAGAGGTGAGGTAGATAAAGGAAGGAGAAATCTGGGAACACAAAGTTTTACAAAATAAATGTTGAAAACTATCTTGACATGTATTTGGAAAAATAAAATACTATTGAGAGAAAAAAAGAAACATGGGATGTCAGAGCTAGAAGGGAGTGTTAGAACATAGGACCTTAGAACACAGGATGTCAGAGCTAGGAGGGCCTTTAGAACCCCAGGACGTCAGAACTGGAAGGAAGCATGAAAGAGAGAATGTCAGACCTTAGAATACAAGATGTCAAAGCTAAGAAAGAACTTAGAAAACAGGATGTCCAAGCTATTAGGGAACATGGAACATAAAATGCCAGAGCTGAGAAAAATCTCAAAATAAAAAATGTCAGAATTAGGAGGGAACTTAGAACACAGATTGTCAAAAGTGGGAGGGCCCATAGAGGCTATCTAGTGCAACCTCTTTACTTTACAGAGGATGAACTTAGGCCCAGAGACCTACATAGTTTGTCTAAAGTCAAGCACTAAATATCAGAGCTGGAGTTTGAATCTCAATTTCCTGCCTTCAAAGCCAGTATTTTAATTGCCCCTAATCTAGAGATTACTGTAATATAACAGTTTTATCTTCTGGCCCAGTCACAAGCATGTCCTCCCAACAGGAGTCAGTTTCTTTATAGATATTTTCTACATGCACTTGTTGCTTGATAGAATGTAAACAAACACTTTGAGAACAGAGCCTTATCCTTTAGTTTTTATCTTTGAATCCTTAGCTCCTAGCATATAGCAGGTGTTTAATAAATACTTGTTCAATAATTGATTGAATTCTTCTCTACTCACTCTGCCACTGCAAGAGAGACCCAAGTCCCTGGTTTTGCTGACCCATGAGAATGTCTCTCATCATCACTTAGAAATCTTTTCCAGTTTGGGTTATTTGGGGCAGGGAGAAAGATTCTTTTTTTCTTTCTATTTGGAAGAAAGGCATTAACATGGGAATTAGGGAACTATAGATGATAAACTATAGTTTGTCTAATTTGAAAAGATTTCTCAGAGGGGGAACTTGGGAAACCTGAAGCGGGGAGTTTGGAGTAAGCTGCCTATTTTTAGGAAGAACTTGGGCTTAGGGATTGGACCTTTGTCATATAAGATTTGGAAGAGAGGGGCTCATTCCAAGGATTTCTCTTTCATCCCTCCAAAGACCATAGCTTTCCCAGAGAATATGCCAGACTCTCTCAAACCAGAGCCCCCACAAATGCTTTCCCGTTTCTACCCACAGCCAACTCAAGGTTGCTCAGGCTTGTTGAAAGAAAACACAATCATCTAGGATTATTTCTCTATTGCGTACTGATAGACACTCCCACCCCAACCTGGGTGACAACAATCTCTGCAAAACAAAGGGTGATCCTATTCTCATTTCTGAGGGGTTCAAGAGTACATTCAAGTATCTAGGAAAAGGGAAAAGGGATGAACTTGGTGAATTTTAACAGGTCCCTTCCAAAAAACAGGTACATCCAGCACTGTTGGTGGGGTTGCAAAGTAGTCCAGTTACTTTGGCAGCTAAGTGATCTTAGAGTCAGGAAGATCCGAGTTCAAGTTCAGCCTTAGACACTATGAGCTATATGACTCTGGGCAAGTCATTAAGCCTCTGTTTCCTAAACCATGACATGGAGATAGTAATAACAACCTTCTCCTGTTAGGATAAAGTGAGATATTTGCAAACCTTAAAATAGTGTATAAGTGCTGTTATTAAAACTGTTCATACTATGAAAATAATGGAAGATTATTGTTCTATAAGAAATGATGACGGGCCGATTTTAGAAAGGTCTGAAAAGATTTACCAGATGCTGCTGAGTGAAACAAACAGAACCAGGAATACATTGTAGAAAGCAACAGCAAGATTGAGCAGAGATCCACATGACGGACTTGGTTCTTCTCTGAGGTTCAGTGATCCATGCTTTAAACAAAGATGAAAAAAGCATCAGTCAGCTGCTGCGCTGATGATAAACTAACTTGAAAAGACTCCAAGCCAAGATTAAAGTGAAGGGAGAGTTGTGTGTATGACTTTTATTTCAAAATTGTGTACTCAATGCAGCCTTTGTGACAGCTGCAGCAGAATATAGGCCGATTTTGTACTACTTGTGCGCTTTTAGCTTAAAAATTAACACTAAGGAAACAGAGGTTCTCCACCAGCTAGCACAGCACCATCTGTACAGGAAACCATTGGTTACAAAGAAAGGAGCAGTTTTGAATTCCCTTCTCTTGGCAGTATATTTCCCAGGGATGTCCACACAGATGATCAGATTATTACTGCCATAGTTAGCTCAATGTTTGGGAGATTTGGGAGAACTTTGAATTATTTCTATTTGAATTGTCTTAGGAAAATTCTGAAGCTCACCTGGCAGGATAAGATAAGGGATGCGAAGTTCCTCGCTGTAACTGAACTGCCAAGCATTCAAATTTTACCGCAGGGAACCGAGGGACTGATCATGTTGTTCAAATACTAAATGTATGTTTGCCTAAAAGACAATGTTATGGAGAACTCACACGAGACAGGTATTCAGGTTCAAGAGTAGCAATACGAGACACTCTCAGGATCTCTGTGAAGAATTTTGGACTTGATTGTGAGACATAGGAGACTCTGGCACAAGATGGTCCTACATGTGGTGGGCTCCCAGTAAAGGTGCTGTGTTTGATGAGCAAAGCAGAATTACAGACCCCCAAAAGGAAACATGAGCTGTGTAAATCTAGAGACAGCTCCACTCCAAATATTCAAACTATTTGTACCCAATTTGTGATAAAGCTTTCTGAGGTCATGTAATTTTGTCAACTGCAGTCAAATACACTGTACCTTGACCCTAACATTGTGATGTCATTGGTTCTTTTCAAGTATGAAGGACAAATAACAATAACAACCCATTATTATTTGGAATTATATCCAAGTCACTAAAATGCTCATGTCTCAGTGATATCACTTCTAGATCTATAGCCTCAAAAAGATCAAAGAAAGAGGAAAAGAACCCATCAGAACAAAGCATTTATGGCATTATTTTTTGTGCTGGCAAAGAGCTGGAAGCTAAGGCGATGTCAATTTACTGGAGAATGGCTAAATAAATTGTGGTATATAAATGCTATTGAATATATTTGTGTGATAACAAAGAATAAAATGGATAGTTTCCAAGAGAATTAGGAAGACTAGAATGAACAGATTAGAGTGACCTGAACACAATCAGAAAATTTGTACAATATATTACACCAAGGAAACATGTGATAATTATAGTGCTTAAAAAGCACACTTTCATGACAAAGATATTGTGATGGCTGTTGGTGTGGGGAAGTCAAACATTTCAAGCATTATCTAAGCCCGCAATAAAACAGGATCCGTAGTAAGAAAGCCAAAGAAAAGTATGGTTAAAAATAATACAACAGAATTTTGTTAAAAAGAAAGAAAGAAGGGGGCAGCTAGGGGGCGCAGTGGATAGAGCACCAGCCTTGAATTCAGGAGGACCCGAGTTCAAATTTGATCTCAGACACTTAACACTTCCTGGGCAAGTCACTTAACCCAATTGCCTCAGAAAAAAAGGAAAAAAGGAAGGAAGGAGGAAGGGAGGGACAAAAGGAGGGAAGGAGGGAGGAAATGTGTATAATAACAGCATTGAAAAGCCAAACAATTTTGAAAGACTTAAGAACTCCATCCAGTGCAATACAGAAACCCTATCTTGAGCCATGTATATCTAGCTCCTTTCTGACTGAGAAACATGATGAAAGTCAAGAAGCAAAATGAGACATGCATTTTTGGACATGGCCAACATGAAATTTGTCCAGCTTGGCTGTATATATTTGTTTTTCTTTTCAGTCGTGTAACAGGCGGGAAGGGGAGAAAATAAATGTTTATCATTTGAAAAAGAATCAGTTCTGACATTCTGAGTTTTAAGATTTAGAAATCGTTTCATTCCTCCCCTCCCAGGGCCCAGGACATTGACATTTCCTCTCAGAAATCTTTGAAAGTTTCACTGTCCAAAGGAGGAAATTGATGAAGATTCAACCTTGACTGATTATCATTTCAGGGAGCAGGGGATGGATGCTTCACACACTTTCTAGGACTGTTTCTGGGTGATAGCAGCTGGGTGGGGGCTCTGTGCCTCAGGCAGGGGACAGTTCCCTTCCGACTGCTTGCTGCAGTGCTCTTGGCCAGTGGGTGGCAGTGCAGCCATGGCAATGGGGAGTCCAGCACTGCAGCTTTGACTCTGGGTGATAAAGTGAGAGGAGAGGAGTTAGGGATTGTGTGTGTGTGTGTGTGTGTGTGTGTGTGTGTGTGTGTGTGTGTGTGTGTGTTACACAATAACCAAAAGGGGTAACTGTGAACTCATGAGTCCCCATAGAAGGAGAGGCAGGATGGGGCCATAGGAAAACTCACATTCCCCTCCTTGTGTGATCTTATAACTTCTCTTTTTCTCTGAGCCTTAATTTCCTCATCAGGAAAACTAAGGAGTTGGAGTAGATAGCAGCAGCTAAGGTCCTAAGCCACCCTAAAGCTGTTTCTTCAACTATAAAATGGAGATGATAATAGTGACTATGGTTCATTCATTCATTAAAACCTATCTGAGAATCCAAGATAACTTCAAACTTTTTTTTTTAAACCAAAATTAGAAGAGCGCCCAAAAATAAAATTCCGATAACATAAATGCACATTTTGGGTAAAGGGAGGGAGAGATGTGAAACTGAAAACAAACATTTTGAAATAAAAAAATAAAGTCAGAAGAAGGCTATTGAGACCCAGTGATACTAATCCTAGGCAAAGCCCATGAGGTATTCAAAGGCAGTCCCCATATATAGAATATATATAGAAAATATTTTATATTTATATATAAATATGTGGAATTTACATATAAATATAAATATATAGAAAATGATTTTTTTAGCAGCATCTTTACAAGAACAAAGAATTGGAAGAAAAGGGAAGTTGCTGATAGGGCAATGGCTGAACAAATGGTGACGTAAGAATGTAGGAGACTATCAATGGGCCATGAGAAATAAGGAACATAAGGACTTCCGAGAAACCTGGGAAGATGTATCAACTGATTAGATCAAAATGAGCAGAACCAGATGAAAAACTTATGTAATGACCTTAATCACATAAAGGAAAACGCTGGAAGACTCGGAACTATGAGCAATGCAGTGACTAGTTTTGCCTTCAAAGGACTGATGGTGAAATATGTTTCCCTCCTCTATGCAGAGTGGTGAACTACGGGAGCAGAATGGGGCACACCTCTTTAGATAGGACCAATGTGTTGAGTTTGCTTGTTTGTTTTTGCTCCATTCTATTTATTTATTACAATGAAGAATTTTATTAATGGGAAATGTTCAGTCATTTCAGTCTTGTTTGACTTTGTGACCCTATTTGGAATTTCTTTGGCAAAGGTACTGGAATGGTTTGCCATTTTCTTCTCCAGCTCATTTTATAGATGAGGGGACTGTGGTAAATAGGGTTAAGTGACTTGTCCAGCATCACAGAGTTAGTAAGTGTCTGAGGTCAGATTTGAACTCAGGTCTTCTTGACTCCAGAGCCAGCACTTTATCCTTTATGTACTGTGCCTCATAGCTTAACTTATCTGCCTATTCATTATATATATATAATATGTATATTATATAATGTGCATTTATTGTTTATACATAATATAAAATATTATGTATATTATACATAGACAATATATGCTATATTATATATAATATATGTATGTATCTACATATATGTAGTATTATATACTAGATAATTATTATATGCATATATAAGAATCAATACATTTAAAAAAGAAGAGGAAAAAGTTGGAAGAAGACATGGAAAACAAAAAGTAGAAGAATTTACTTATATTCCATTTCTATTTTTTACCTTCATCTTTTTGTGTGTGGGGCAATTGTGGCTAAGTGACTCACCCAGGATGACATAACTAGTTAAATGTCTGAGGCTGGATTTGAACTCAGGAATTCCTGACTTCCAGGATGATGCTCTTTCTACTGTATCATCTAGCTACCCCCTTCCCATTTTTAGATAGATTGGGATCTTTTAAGGTCTGATTTTAAAACTTAATAACAATGGTTGTTGTTGATGCGGAGTGGAAAATGTTACATTTAGAGGCCCTGGATTTGAATTTCCACTTTGCCACTTTATACCTGGGTTACTTTGGGTTAAAAAATAATCTCCGTAAAGCCCATTGCAGTCTGTGTGTGTGTGGCAGGGTTGGGTGAGACAGGGGGCAGAATAGTAAAGTCAGAGTGTCATCGAAGTTGCCGGATGTTGAAGACTACTCTGTGAGCTCTGAGCCAGCTCTGGTAGCTGGGAAGGCCAGACTGGGCTCTGGTGACATCAGCCATTGAGCCAGCACCTCTGCCAGTGTGAGAAAACTGCTTCTAGAATTCTAAGAAATAGGTCAGGGCCAAGGCTTGCAGGCCGGCCTGACTTTAAATCATTGATCACCTTGACACAGATGATGGAACAAATGACTCTCCTTCAGCTCATTAAACATTTATTAAGTAGCTACTATGGATGCAGCTAGGTGACCCAGTAGATAGAACTGTGGGCCGGAAGTCAGGAAGTCCTGAGTTTCAATCTGGTCCCACATACTTGAAAGCCGTGGGACCTGGGCAAGCCACATCACCTCTGTTTGCCTCCGTTTCTTCAACTATAAAATGGAGATGATAATAGTGACTATCTCCCAGGGTTACTATGAGCATTGGATGAAATAATGTTAGCAAAAAGTGCTTAGCACATAGTATGTACTTAATAAAATTTTCTTCCTTCCTTTTTCCTTCCTTCCTTCCCTCCTTCCTTGCTTTCTTCCTTCTTTCCTTCACTCTTTACCTCCCTCCTTCCCTCCTTTCTTCTTTCCTTCCTTCCTACTATATTCCAGGCACTGTGCTAAGTACACTGGGAATACAAGAGAACATAAAAACCAAACCCTGCTTTCAAAGAGCTCATAGCTCAATGGGAGAGACAATTTGCAACAACTATGTGCAAGTGGACTACATATATAATGATATAAAGATAATCAACAGAGGGAAGATACAAGATTCAAGAAGGATGGGGACAGGCTTCTTGTTAGCTGATATATGAAGGAAGCCAGAGAAACCAGGAGACAGGAGTGAGGAGGGAGAGCACTCTAGGGATGGGGGACAGACAGAGAAAAATGTCTGGAATCCAGAGAAGGAGAGTCTTGTTCATGGAAGAGATAGGAGGGCAGTATCACTGGATCCGTGGCAGGGTGTAAAGTGTAAAAAGATTGAAAAAGTGTATGTGTGTGTGTGTGTGTGTGTGTGTGTGTGTGTGTGTGTGTGTAAAACTAGACTATGAAAAGCCTTGAAAGCTAAGCTAAGGATTTTATATTATTTATATTTATATATTTGATCCTGGAGGCAATAGGGAGCCATTGGAGATTATAAAATAGGGAGATGGCATGCATTTTAGGAAGATCACCTGGGCAGCTGGGTGGCCATGGGGGAGACACCTGAGGCAGGCAGAGCCATCGGTAGCTATTGCAATAGCACAGGTGTGAGGTGATGAGTTCTGCACTAGAAGGGTGACAATGCCAGAGGAAAGGAGAAATTTGGATGAGGTGGGGGTGAGGGTGAGAGAGGGTGAGGATCCAAGATCACACCTAGGATGTGAGCCTGAAGAGCTGGGAGGATGGTGTTGAACTCCACAGCAACAGGGAAGGGAGAGAGGGGGAGGATTTGGGAGGCAAGATACCGAATCCAATTTTGGATGTACAGAGTTGAAGACATCAGTTAGAGACCTTTTACAGGGACAGGTAGTTGGAAATATGAGCCTAGAGAGCGTTAGCAAAGTTAGGGTTGAATAAGGAGATTTGAGAATCATCACCAGAGGAGTGACAATCAAATCCAGGGGACCTGACAAGAAACTCTAGAGAAGCAGTGCTAGATGGAGAGAGAAACCCTGAGGAATACCCTTCATGTTCTCAAATTGCAAAAGAAAAGAAATACTGAGACAAATCTGAAATTTCAATGCTCTACCTGCTTAGAAATGCCTTTAGTGATGATGTCACCGATGCTTAAATCAGGCAGACCACAAGGGGGCCTGAAATGGAAGCTGGAAAACAGACATTTCCCTCCCATTCCCATACATGAATACAAACTACATTGTAACAAAATCGGGAACATTTTATTGAAGTGAAAAAAGCCCTGAGCTTGAAATTAGGTAGTCATGAATTCAGATTTGACCTTAGATACTTTATCTGTGTGATCCTGGAAAAAACAAAAACAAAAACAAAAACACAAAAACCTCTGCCTGCCTCAGTTTCCTTATGTGTAAAACAGAAAAAATAACAATACCTTCTTTCCAGAGTTGTTGTTAGCTAAAATATGCTCAGGGCTTTGCAAATCTTAAAAGGGCTACACAAAAAGTGTTATTATTGTTATTATTATTATTATTTTTTTTTTGGCTGAGGCAACTGGGGTTAAGTGACTTGCCCGGGGTCACATAGCCAGGAAGTGTTAAGTGCCTGAGTTCAAATTTGAACTCAGGTCCTCCTGACTTCAGAGCTGTCCCTGTCATTTATTTTATTATTATTATTATTATTATTATTATTATTACCAATTATAGCATTGTTTTTTGTCAATACTGTCTTTGGTTCCAAGTTACACAGCAATGCCGTAAAGATCAATAATGGGTAATCATAAGAAATAACTCCATAACTAAATTTAAATAAGAGTAAAAATCAAGAAGTTACTTAAATCTGAAGAGGGAAAAGATGAAGAAACTGAATGCATTGAAAAAAAAATCTTCATTCAACACACACTTAAGAAGCATTACCTAATAATGAAATAGCAAAAATAATGCAGCTGTGACAAATGATTCTGCAAAGGAGAGGAGAATACTTAGAATGGAATTCTGAAAAAGTCCTTTTCATTCCTACTAACCAACTAAAACAAAACAGACTTCTTTAAAATCTGGTATCTGCTCTAACCATTATGAATGAGCATATTCTCTCACAATGTTTGCTAGAGAATTTATATTCTTGGGCTCAAAAACCACTGCAGATGGTGACTACGATCATGAAATTAAAAGCCACTCCTTGAAAGGAAACCGATAGCAAATCTGGACAGTATACTAAAAAGCAGAGACCTTACCTTGCCAACTAAGGTCTGTATAGGAATCAATGCTTTAGAAGTGTGGTGCTGAAAATTTTTGAGAGTCCTTTGGATAGTAAGGAATCAGTTGGATAATTGGATAGTCAAATCAGTCAATACTTAAATCAATTCAGGATATTCACTGAAAGGTCAAATAATGAAGCTGGTGCTTAAATATGCTACATATTGAGAAGACAAGACTCATTGGAAAAGATTAAAAGCAAAAGGAAAAGGGGATGGCAGAGGATGAGGATAATGACATAGAGACAATAAACATGAGTTTTGGCAGACTTTGGGAGATAGTGGAGGATAAATGACAACCAGGGGGTCACAAAGAGTCAGTCATGGCTGAATAACAATGTTCAGGAACTAGCAGCCTGAAATCAAAGCTTAATGGGAAACACACTTGGGAAATTAATATCCTTAGCACCCAATATTTTCTTTTAGCACAGCAAAACAGGACAACGGATCTAGACGATGACTGAACAAAAATTGGTGCAAAATTAACAAAACTCAAGGCTCATTACCTCAGCGAAACTAAAGAAAGATGAGCATTTCCTTGCAGAAAAGGAGGAAGAGGACTGAGAGATGTTCTCAGAGCACATAATCAAAAGGCTAAAATTTTACAGCAAAGAGTCCTAACTTCACAAAACAATATTAAAGGCTGACAATACTTCCACAAGACTAGATTTGTTGAATGGCTCATTTCTCACCAGAGCCCATGGAATGACTTGGATCCAGAGGTGGAATCCAAAGGGGCTCCAAGAGTAAACTCCCCAGCAACAACGTCTTGCAGCTTCTTGAACTGAATAGACGCTTGCACTATTTCATCAATGAGGTTTCTGCAAGAGTCAGATGAGATTATGTACCTTAAAATCCTATATGAATACTAGCTATTATTATGTGGCAACCCCAGGTCTGAGTGTTTTCAATCTTATTTCCCCAACAGGACAGGAGACTTTATGTGTGTGTGTGTGCAGTTATAGAAAGGGCACTGACTGCAATGACAAGACCAGGGTTTTAAACCTGTCTTGGAGTTCATTAAGGTCAAAGTTATTTAATCTTCCTAATAGTATTTAGCATTTGTATAATGCTTTGTATGTACCAGGCTGCATTTGAACTCTAGGAGATGAGTCTTCCTGGCTTCAGGTCCAGTGACCTCCGGGGCCACCTAGCTGCCCGTTATTTGCATATAGGGGAGCTGTAGTGTTCCAACCTCCAAACCTACCAGAAATGCTCCTTGCACATCTTGGACAGGTGTCTCAGGTGCTACGTATAATAGAAGCCGTTTCACACTTGGCTCTTTGGGACCGAGCTCTCCATTCCTTAGGAAGCCTTGGCCATCTCTGGGAGGAGAGAGAACTAGAAGGAGCTTCCTACAAATATGACAAATTGATGGATATCTGAGCTGGAAGGGTCCTTAGATCTGTGAAGTGGCGTAATAAGGTGGAAAACACTAGATTTGAAGCCATGGGTCTCAATTCTGCTACTGATAGCCATTTGAATTTGGACAAATGACAATCTGTGGGTCTCAGGTTCAGAAGCCATAAAATGTTACGTTTCTTAGGTCACTTAAATCCTATGATCTTATGAGTATAAAATATTAGAAGAGAGAATGTATGAACTGGAAATGATTTTAGAAATCATCTGGACTCATCCCCTCATTTTGCTTATGGAGAAACTGAGTCTGAGTCCTAGAGATGATAGAACTCATTCAAATTCTTATAGTGCATTAATAGGAGAGTTGGAACTCAATTGATCAATGACTATTTAGTAAGAATCTGTGATATGTTGGGACAGCCATGATGGTACCATGGATAGAGCACCAGCCCTGAAGACAGGAGGACCTGAGTTCAAACCCAGCCTCAGACACTTAGCACTTCCCAGCTGTGTGACCCTGGGCAAGTCATTTAACCCCAAGAACTTGTGATGTCCAGTGGGGCTAGGCAGGAAGAATCATCTCTCTGAGTTCAAATCTGGCCTCAGACACTTACTATGTGATCCTAGGCAAGTCACTTTACCCTATTTGCCTTAATTTCCTCGTCTATAAAATGATCTAGAGAGGGAAATGGCAAACCATTCCAGTATTTTTGCTAAGAAAACCCCAGATGGGGTCATGAAGAATCAGATGGGACTAAACAACAACCCAGGGTTTTTATGAGAAATAATATTTGTAAAGTGCTTTGCATTAAGGCAGTATATAAATCCTAACTACTCTGATGATGATGATGATAAAGAGATGCCTTCCTTCCCTTTTTGAGTACTCAATTTGTCCTCAACTCTTCGCATCTGGTTTGCATACCCACCATCGCCTGTCTGAGGAAATCATGCTCTTTCTTCCTGTGTAGAAGGCAAGCTTCAGCAGGAAGCTTTTATCATTGTATTCTCAGGAGCTAGCACAGCGTGCAGTAAATCAAAAGAAATATGAGCTGTGCAAATTTAGAAACACGTCTATTCCGTATGTTCATCTGGACCTGTCGTGCCTGATCTGTGTGTGCTACAGCCGTCCCAGCTTCCCTTGGGCTGGTCGGCCACAGTCAGACACACCATACCTTAACCCTAACATAGTGATGTCTTTTTGGTCTTTTGGATTATGAAGAACAACGATCAATCAACTGTTGCTTGAAGACCCAGCTTATCTGGCACCTCCCTGCAGGAAGCCTTCTTAGACATCTCCCTTTTGCAACCAAACCTCCCTCGAAAGATCATAGCAATTAAAACCCAAAGGGACCTTTGAAGTAATTTTATATATAGGAAACAGAGGCTCTGGGAAATAAAATTATTTAAATGCCCAAGGTCAGAGTTGTGATTTGAATCCTGATCTTCTGCACTTCTCTCTAGTCTAATTACTGCCTCCACAACAGCCTGGCGTTTCCCTGGAAACAGGGATGCTTCCACCAATGACCTCCTGCTTCCATCTCTGCCTGATTCTTCTGCACTTACCTCACTCTCCCTTGAAGCGTGGTTATTTCGGTCCACATCTTTCCCTCTTATTATTCTGTCAGTTCCTTGGGGTCAGAGACTTGGTCTTACCTATTTCAGTATCTCTAGCCCCGAGCCTTGAATTTCACATGTTTTTAAATAAAGCTTTGTTGAATCGTATTCAGTTGCTGAAAGAGACATGATTCTTGATTTGGGGGAGATGGAGAGACAAAGACAGACATCCAGGGCAAATGCACCAAGACAGGCAGATGACATCCAGTAATCATAAGCTCAAAGAATTTAGAGCTTAGAAGTTATTGAATACAGTGCCCTATTTTACATTTGGGGAAACTGAGGCCTGCAGAAGTGCTTTTTTTTTCTTCCCTTCCTCCCCCACCCCCAATAACCAGGGGGCAAACTAGAAATAAATCAGTGCTGGGAAAGGAAGGAGATTTAGTCTGAGAGGCAGAGTGATGCAATGAATAGGGTACTTGACTTGCAGTCAGGAGGAAGTGAGTTCAAATCCCACCTTAGACACTTATTATTAGACCATGACCATGGACAGCTCAGTCACCTTGAAATTGAGTGATTTGGGTTGATAGTCTTCTGAGTTCCCTACCAGTTCTAAATCTGTGATTCTATGACCTACTAGGTTATTCTTGGGTTCCTAGGGCAGGGCTTGATGAGACAAGCATAACTTAGCTAAGAGGAATAAAGAGGCTGCTCAGAGTTGCAGGCCTGATGCCCAGTTCCTTCCCTGGCTTGGAGCTAAATGACCTTGAGTTACCACTCCCCTTTTCTGAGCTGCCCATCTGCATCCCAGAGAGACTCCCTCCCCCACTTCCTCCAAGCCAGAGCACTTTCAGGATGGGAAATATACTCATGACTTCAATAATAGATGAGCTAGCTTGGGGATGGGAGAAGGATAATGATACAGGTGGTCTGAGGAGGAAGAAAGAGGAGATCTGGCTTCTACTCTTCATCTAACTGTCCCCAGGCCAATTACCCTAGGTCCCCTCCTTCTGTCTCCAACTCCCCACACCCATCTGGCAAGTGGACTTCATCTGAGTAAGGGAGAGGTGGATCCTGGGAGAGTGGTGAGACAGGGAAGGAGAAATATCTGACCAAGGTTTAATCATGGCTTGAGGTGGGCACACCTGGCAGTTGCTGAGTCCCCCCAGCAAATGGGGTGGGGCTGAGGTCCAAATGGTTTCGTCATTAAACTTTCTCCCTGCACTCTTTCTCTCAGTGCTGCTCCAACCTCTAAAAGACAATTTCAAAGGATTTGGAGAACAGCCCAGGGGAAAGGTTGCTGACAAGGCTCTGTATGAAGGGTGGAGAGAAGGGAGAGAGTGGGGGGAAGGAGAGAGGAAGAGAGAGGAGGAGAAGAAGGGAGAGAAAGAAAGAGGCAGGGAGTGAGGAGAGATAGAGACAGAAACAGGAGGGGGAAAGGGGAGAGAGTGTGACAGAGAGAAACAGAGGGGAAAGAGAGACAGAAACATAGAGAAAGAGACGAGGGGAAAGGGGGGAGAGGGGGAAAGACAGAGAGGAAAAGAGAGAGAGACATATTCCAATAGAAAGACAGAGAGGGAGAGAGACAGAGATAAAGGAGGGAGAAGGG
The DNA here is from genome assembly GCF_048593235.1 of Sminthopsis crassicaudata. Taxonomy (NCBI): domain Eukaryota; kingdom Metazoa; phylum Chordata; class Mammalia; order Dasyuromorphia; family Dasyuridae; genus Sminthopsis; species Sminthopsis crassicaudata. The sequence continues at coordinate 603,694,982 of NC_133619.1, read as the reverse complement.
AGAGAGAGAGAGAGAGAGAGAGAGAGAGAGAGAGAGAGAGAGAGAGAGAGAGAGAGAGAGAGAGAAGGAGAGGGAGAGAGAGAGAGAGGGGGGGGGAGGGAGAAGGAGAGAGAGAGAGAGAGAGAGAGAGAGAGAGAGAGAGAGAGAGAGAGAGAGAGAAGGAGGGAGAAGGAGAGAGAGAGAGAGAGAGAGAGAGAGAGAGAGAGAGAGAGAGAGAGAGAGAGAGAGAGAGAGGAGAGAGAGAGAGAGAGAGAGAGAGAGAGAGAGAGAGAGAGAGAGAGAGAGAGAGAGAGAGAGAGAGAGAGAGAGAGAGAGAGAAGAGGAGGGACAGAGAGATGAGAGAGAGGAGGAAGGGAGAAAGACAAAGACTAAGAGAGACAGAAGTGGGGAGAAGGAGGGAAGAAGAGAAGAGAGGGAGGGAGAGAGAGAAAAAGTGAAAGAGAGAGGTGGGGAAAGGGAGGGAAAAAGAGAGGGAGAGGGGAAAAAAGAAAGAAAGACAGGGAATGAGGAAGGTGAAGAAGGTAGAGAGGGAGAGAAGAGTGAAAGAGTTGGGGAAGAGAAAAAGACAGGAAAGTGAGCTGAGAGCCTTTGCAATCTGGGGCCTTAAGGACAGGTAAATCAAGGAGAGCTGAGCTGCACAAATGTAGGAGGGAACCTCTCAAACTATCTCATCCAGCCTCTTAATTTGGGGTTCTTCCAAAGCCAGCGCAGATAGACATCTTTAAAGCCTTTTAGGAAAGTCAATTTCTTTGACTCCACGACTCCACCCCCATCCTTGCAACCTTTATTCCTTCATCTTTTCTGCTCAGGAGGTTCTCATTTGCATCTAACTGGAGACTTTCTAGCTATCCAAGAATGAGAATAGTTCTTGATTCTTGTTGCATGTAAAACATCGAGATCTTTTAGACTTACAACTTTATTTAGCAGGAACAACAACATACTTTTCTAAAGAGTGTGTGTGCTTGTGTGTGAGGAGTAGTAGTAGTAGTAGTAGTAGTAGTAGTAGTAGTAGTAGTAGTAGTAATAGTAGTAGAAGTAGCAGCCCCAGCAATAGTAGCAGCAGTAATAGCAGTAGCAGCAGCATATCTATATATCCCCTTGTGGTTTTCAAAGCCATAATACATGATTTCCTTTGACCCCCCCCTCAGCCCTATTAGGAAACTGAGATGTAGAGGTGAAATGACTTACCAAGGCCTTATAATTATTACATATAAGAGGCAGCATTTGAATCCAGGTCTTTTTTTTTTCTTTTCATAAATTTTTAATTTTTAAAATACATGCAAAGATAGTTTTCAACATTCACCCTTGTGTTCCAAAATTTTCTCCTTCTCTCCCCACCTCTTAGAAAGTAATTAAATCTAGGATAAACTTGTGCAATTCTTCTCTACATATTTCCACGTTTATCATGCTGCACAAGAAAAAACAGATCAAAAAGAGGAAAAAAATGAGAAAGAAGAAAAAAGCAAGCAAACAAAAAAGTGAAAATACTATGTTGTGATCCACATTCAGTCACCATAATCCTCTCTGGATGCAGGGGGCTCTTTCCATCACAAGTCTATTGGAATTGGTCTGAATCACCTCATTGTTGAAACGAGCCAGATCTTTTCTGACTCTCCATCCAGAGCTCTTTCTCCTTATCCCATTATGTCTCTCAGGTAATACAAGAATCATTTATTCTCAATTTACAAATAAGAAAACCGAAGGCCAAAAAAGGAGAGTGACTTCTCTAAGGTCACACAGACCTTTGTTTGGATCTTCCCCTTTCTTGAGTCCATTCTATTTTGCATCATATTTACTTACATGTATGTATCATAGTCATCTATTTGTTACATTAGATAAATCTAATTGTCTGATTATCTGTTATCTAATTTTTTTGTGGGGGAGGATAGTGCCATTTTGCATATTTATGTATCTAGCTCAGAACATATGCTCTTGCATGCAGTGGGTGCTTAATAAGTGATTGTTGAATTGGGCCTAGTATAAACTAGATTCCCCCATTCTATCATTCCACCCTAGTTCTCTCCTCACAACGATCCTGTGAAGACAAGGCGGGTATTAACATCATGGAGCTATAATAGCATGTGTGTGTGTATGAGTAGTAATACCTCCCACGTTTAGATACTAATTGTAAAGTGCTTAGTGCAGTCCTGGCACATAATAAGCAATATGTAAATGTTGTGGTTGACTTTGTTATTATAATTATTATATTCGTCCAAAGAAAGTAGGCTTGCCCAAGATACTACTGATAAACTAAATCAAGATTCCAGGGCACTTGATCCCTAGAGGAGAGATCTTTCCTTACCTTCCTTTAACTTTCTCAAATCCTCCCTTATATGACTTTGATTACCCTCATCTCTCCTTTCTCCAAGGAAAAATAAATCCCAACTCTTACCTTTCTTGAAAAGGCCTTCTGTGTCACCTCTTGATTTATGTATCTTTTCCTCTCATCATTGCCCAGAGTAGAAAACCCAAAATGAGTCTGGCTTTTGAAGAAGGAACAGAAGAAAGTCATTGCTGGAGAGACTGTGGAAAGGTAGGTATAGAACTTGTTACTGTTTATTTTGCTGGTGGAGACTATTTGAAATTTAATGTCTGGTGAAGTGGAAGTTGTTACTGCTGTTGAGTTGTTTGACTAGCTCTAATCATTCTGGAAAGCAATACGATTGTCGATGAGAAAAGTCACAAAACTGGTTGTACTTTTTGATCCCTAAATCCCATTAATGGGAATATGACTTCAGAAGGTCAGTGACAGAAATAAAGATGCCACATGTAAGAAAATATTGATCCCCGCATTCTTTGTGATGGCCACAAACCCCAAACAACTAGAAACCCCAAACATTAACTGAGTGTCCTAAACCAAGGAATCTCAATGGACTATCTAATTGAACCCTAATTTTATAGAAGAAGAATCTGAGACCCAGGGAAGGAAGTTGTGACTTGTCCAGGTTACACAGCTAATAACCATGGGAAGGGAAATTTGAACCCAGGCCTTTTCATTCCAAAGCCTTATCTTACTGTATTATCTATTTATTACCTCTTGTCTACTGCATTACACCGCTTCTTCCAGGAGAGACTGGCAAAGAAACTGTGATATATGAATGTAGTGGAATATTGTTACCCTATAAGAAATGATGAGCATTTTTATTTAAATAATTTTATATTTTTCCCCAATTACATATGAAACTAATTTTAACATTTGTTGTGGGTTTTTTTTTAAGTTTTAAGGTCCAAATTCTATCCCTCCCTCACTTCTTGAGACAGTAAACAATCTGATATAGATTATATATGTGCAATCATGTCAGACATTTCCGTATTAGTTATTTTGTGGGAAAAAATCTAAGTAAAAAAAAAAAAGAAAAGAAATGAGGAATATGAGGAATTTGGAGAAACTTTGGAAGCTCAGTAATGCAGAGCAAAGAAAGTTAACTCAAGTGAATAAACAAAAAGGCCGGTCCAGACAAGATGATTTCATTGGTGTACAATGCTATGATAATATAAATGGAAATACCACTCACTAAAAGGTAGTTAACCTCAGATGAATCACAAGGAGCAATCTTGCTCCAGAGAAATCAGAGAGTGTAGTAATTTCCCTCTTCTTGGTAGTGATGAGGAGCTGCAGGAGTGGGATATAGTGTCTATTCTTGGACCTGGTTTTGCTTAATTGTCTTCCTGTCCTACAAGTCTTAGATAGGGTGGGAGAGGTCTTCAGGAAATGACTGATTTTTTAAAGTTATCAATTTAGAAAATAGGAGTGAGAAGCTGGAGAAGAAAGGAGTAAGAGTATCAGAAAGCCCAGTTTGGTTGCTGCTACGTTACAAATGGGGTTTCTGCCCTTAGGTACTTACAGACTAAGACAAACTCAGATTTACTGACCAACACAATGGGGTATAACTACTACATAGAGCAGCTTGTCACAAGCATGCATGCTGTGTTCAACAGACAAAGTAAAACCAACTAAACATAAGGCAAGAACTCGTCATGCATCAATAGCTGGAGAGAAGCACCTACTATGTGCAGAGAGGCTTGCACTAACTCTCATGTCACCAATTAAGTGAAACAAGGCAGGGAGTTTGCTCCCATGCTTTTTAGTATGAAATTTTCAGCTCTGTTGTCAAAGGCCCTCAATGGGGATGAACAAGGCATCAAGGCCAACTCTGCATTGATGGGAAATTCTTCAACTTAAAAAGGCTACCAGCCAAGACTAAGATGGAGGGAGGTGCCTGATATTTTGTTGGTGGATGATTGTGCATTCAGTGCAGCCTCTGAAGCTGAGATGCAACAAAATGTGGATAGATTTGCGCCTGCTTGTGTTCATTTTGGCCAATTAACACCAAGGAAACAAAGGGGCTCCATCAATCAGCACCGGGTCATCCATGTGTGGAACCCAAGGGTTTCAGCAAATGGAGACATATTGAATGCTGTGGATACACTCACTTATCTTGGCGGTATGTTTTTCAAGGATGTCCACACCTATGATGAAATTGACACACAGGTTCTGAGGTTCTGAAGGAAAGTGGGGGAGAGCTATCATATGACTGGCTACCAGGCTGAAGCCCTACAGACCCACTGTGCTGATCTCATTGTTGTATAGCTATGTAATCTGGGCAGTATCCCGGCACCATGTCAGGAAAATGAATTTGAATTGTCGTAGGGAGATTCTGAAGATCACCTGATAGGACAAGATATCAGATCCTGAGGCTCTTTTTCAAATTAAACTGCCAAGGAATCAAACTATTTCAAAGAGCCCAACTCTGATGGGTTGGCCATGTTGTTTGAATGTCAAACTTACACTGGTCAAAAAGACATTTATGGAAAACTCACACGGTGGTCAGAAAAAGCAATTCAAGGACACTCGCAAGAACTTCTATTTATTTATTTATTTTGCTGAGGCAATTGAGGTTAAGTGACTTGCCCAGGGTGTTAAGTCACATTTGAACTCAGGTCCTCCTGATTTCAGGGATGGTTCTCTCTTAAGAACTTTAGAATTAATTGTATGACATTGGTGTGCTCTCATCAGAGAAGGTGCTGTGTTCTAAGAGCAAAAGAATTCAATTAGCTCAAAAGAAATGGCAAGATGCAGTTCAAGTGTCCACCCCAAATGTTCATAGAGATTATATGTGTCCAACCTGTGGTAGAGCTTTCTGAGCTCTTATTGGTCTGATCAGCCATAGTCGGACATGCCGTACCTCCACTCTAGCATAATGTTGTCATTTTGGTTCTCTTCCAGAATGAACTATGGCAGTCTATCTAGAGGGGACCAAAGTTAAGATGAGACAGACTATAGCTTTATAGAATCATACTGTCCCAGAGATAGCAGATGAGGAAAGGGAGAAGAAAGCTTAGAGAAATGGTTTAGAGTTCATCTGGTCCAACTCCTGCAATTTACAGATGGGGAAACTGAGATCTGGAGAGGTCAAGGTGAATTAATTTGTATAGGCATATAGGCAGCACTGGGATTTGAACCCATGGCCAAATCTCACACTTTTCTCACTGTATTATGCAAGTGTGCAAGCAATATGCTACATAAAATCTAGAGGGCAAAGATCATTAGTAACTAGAGGAAATCTTGGCAGGATTCGTGGAGGTGGTGACAAAGACATAGGCTTTAAGAATTGGTTAGGATTACTGCTGGCAAGTTGAGAGGAGAGCCTTACCAGAGACAAGCAACAGTGTAGACTAAGTCTTGGAGATTGAGCAACATGGGGGATAAGCAAAGGAGACCGAGTCTTCCAGTGTGGCTAGAGATTAGAGTGTTGGAAGTGAGTTCTGTGCCATGGAAGGTCTTAAAGACTAAATGGAGGAATGTGGACTTTATTCACAGGGGCTAGGGAGCCATGGGAGGTTTTGTACCGAGGAATGACATGGAAATGAGGTAGACATGGTTTGAGGAAAACAGTACTGGATCTGGAGTCAGAAGCTGTTCGGTTATTGTGTCCAATTCTCCCTGACCCCATTTGGGGTTTTCTTGGCAGAGATACTGGAGTAGTTTGCCATTTCCTTCTCCTGATCATTTTACAGATGAGAAAACTGAGGCAAACAGGATTAAGTGACTTACCCAGGGTCACACAGCTAATAAGTATCTGAGGCTGCATTAGAACTCAGTTCTTTCTGACTCCCGATCTGGTGCTATATCCTCTGTGCTACCTCAATGTCCAGAGAGTCCAAATCCCATCTCTAACACTAATAGGAATGTCACTTCACCTCTGGGCCTCAGTTTTTAGATTTGCAAAATGAGGGAATTGAGTCAGATGATGTCTTCTGAGGAACTCCCAGTTCAGAATCAATGATCATGTGAAAAGTAGCTGTGTAAAAGATGGATGGGAGAAAGGAGAGACTGAGGTGGAGAGGCTGTTGTAATAGTTCAGGTGAGTGAGAATGAAGGGCCAGAACCAGAGGTGGTTGTGGGGGTGGGGAGGAGATAAATGGAAGAGATTACAAGGAGGAAATGGACAATATCTGGCTTATTAATTGGATGTGAGAGATGAAGGAAAGGGAAAAGTTCATGATAACCCTGAGGTTTTCTAATAGGTGAGACCAAGTGAGTGTCGGTGCCCCAGGCAGAAATGAGTGAAATCCTAAGGAATAACTGGCTAATGGGAGGATAATGGCCATTATACAGAACACCTGTCTCCTGTGGGCCCTGCAGGTTGAGGTCATGTGTGGGTGAGGAAGGCAGCATGGTTAGCCTGAGGGAGATAGGGCTTATCCTCCATCTCACCATTCTGAAGGAGCCACTCATAGCGGGTTATGGAAGACCCAACTGTAGGGTGTGGAAGAGTTTTAGCAAAGAATCAGTGCTCTATTAATGACAGAGGAATTTATTAACTCATTCTGGATCTTCGCTCAGAAATAAAGATGGGACTATATCCTAATAATTTGAAGAAAAAGCAAATATGCTATCATTCACTGAGAGACACTAACGATAAGGCAGCTTTCTCTCAAACAATTACAGTTGACTAGAGTGTAAAGATTTATTTGAAAGATTTTGAACATAAACAGCGTCTCATGTTTGTCTGGTTGTCCTGAAAATCATAGAATTATGGGATGTCAGGGCTGGAAGGGACCCTCCAGGGTCACTTAGTCCACCTCCCTTCTTGAATTTTTGTTTTTGAAAATATGATTTATTGACACTTTTTGGTTTTGAATCGCATTGTTTTTTATTTTGTTTTTTCCTCTGAATATACCTCCTTCCCCCTGCTAATTCCCTCTCCTTTCTGATAAGGAACTAAATGGCAAAATGGGTAGAATACTGAATTGGAGTCAGGAAGAATTGATTTGAATCCTGTTTCGGACATTTGCTGGTTGTGTGATTCTGGGTAAGCCACTTACTCTGCCTATTTCCTGAACTATAAAATGGATATAAGAATAACATGTCCTTCTCAGGGTTATTATAAGGACCAAATGAGATAACATTTGTAAAGTGCTAGCTAATATTATTATTTTGAAACATGCACCCACCCTTGAAACAAAGAAACAACAGTTAAGTAAAATGGGAGGATACAGAGTTGCTCTGGGTTTGGCTTCCTTTTCAATACTCCTCACAGACATTACTATAGAGAAGGACCATCCTCCATTTCTCCTGAAATCACATCTTCTCAACTAGAAAGCTGCAACCAAGGAAGCTGGAAACCTCTTCTTTTATCAGATGCAGAATCCCCCCCCCCTCCTCCCTGCTGTCATGAGGAGGGGAGGGTCAATACCAAGGGACCACTTAGGTTCTATCACATGATGCAACAGAATCTTTTCTGAGCTGGTTTGAAGCACCCAGGAAATTTATTATTCCCGGAGGCCTAAGGAATGAGTCACCTTGTCCCTGGAGTCCTTAGACATTTCCTGAGCAGCTCTGGGATGGCCTCCAGGGCTCATTCAGCCTCAGTGCAGGGGACTTATTTGGTCTAGAAATATCAGCCTTCAGGGATTTGTGAATATATCTGCGTTCCCGCCTTGGCCTCAATTAATTAATCAAAAAGCATTTATTAAAGATCTAGGGGCAGCTAAGTGGTAAGGTGGATAGAGCCTCAGCCCTGAAGTCAGAAAGACCTGAGTTCAAATCTGGCCTCAGACACTTAATACTTCCTAGCTGTATAACCCTGGCCAAGTCACTTAACTCCAATTACCTCAGCAAAAATAAAAATAAATCTATTACTTAATCTTTCTGGGTCTTAATTTCCTTATTTATAAAATGAAATATTTGAAATAGATAGCCCTTAAATCACTTTCCAGTTCTATATCTAGAATCCTAGAATATTGCTATGTATCAGAAATTCATATATATATATGTATACATGCATTATTATATGTTTGTACACAAGACCTGGGATATATGTATATGCATGCATTTTCATGTGTCTGAAGCCCAGTAAACACAGATCGGGACCCTGTCTCCTCTCTTTACCTCCTCTCTGATTTACATTCATGGCAGGCTTCCTGGACGGGTTTCACAGAGGCTCAGTTGGGGGTGTATTTGTGGAGGCTTGAACTTTGTGTGATTGTCACTGATTGGATCACCTATACATGGGACTGAGAGTGTATGTGTGCTCTCTGTAGGACGCCAAACACACCGATGTGAGTTTGCATGTATTTGTACACATGTATTTGCATTCAAGCTTGTGTATACAGGATTGTGTGTATCTGTGGGCAAGCACATGTATGTCCAGATCTATGGGTTTGAATGTCTGTCCCCCCCACACACACACACACACCATGTGGGTATATAGAATTCAGGTTCAGTGTGTATAAGGTATGGTTTGGAGCGGAGATGGGAACCTGAAGGATACCCATCGAGGAAAGGGGAGAAGGAGGAGGTTAGTGTCCTTGCTGGCTTATTTTCAGGACTGCTATATTTGTCTGCATCTGCTAAATTATTAAAGTCAGCTTTGCTAGTGCTGAGATCTCACCAAGAAGCTCTTCCTGATGGGGAATGGGGAGGGGACAAAAAAAGGGAGGGACTTTAAAAAAATCTGAATGCAGGAGCCTGGACTCCTGACTGATCTGTTTTTTAACAGCTTTTATTTATTTTTATTTTTTGTGTTTCCTTTTAAAAATACTTATTTTTAGCCATCTTTTTTTTTTAATTTTTGAGTTCTGAATTCTGTCTCCCTCCTGTCCCATCCCCATCCACTGAGAAGGCAAAGCAATATAATATTGATTATACATATGAATTCCATATTAACCTCATTGCCTCCCCCCCCCAAAAAAAAAAAATTCAAGAAACATAAAAAAAGTAAAAAAGTCTGCCTCAGTCTTCACTCAGTTTATCTGTTCTCTCTCTGGAGGTGAAGAGCATTTTTTATCAAGGGTCCTTTGGAATTATCTTAGGTCATTCATTGTATTGATCAGAGTAGCTAAGTCTTTCCCAATTGATTACTGTTACAATTAGATGAGAAATATGGCAGCAGGCCTGAATTTATCATATAAAAATCTTCGAGGAGAGAATCTTCGATTCGAGACTGAGCAGACTGGCTATATGTGCTGTGACAAGGTGACCTCTGGAACTGGGGGCAATTGTCAGATCTAGCTGGTTACTAATCATTAAAATACTAAATATCAAAGAACGATAGCAAGAGAGGGCCTTGGCCACAGATTGTTGCTTTATGAACCATATTGAAAATTATGAGGCGATAATAGTAATAGTACAAATATACATCGGGTTTTAAAGTTTTTACAGACATTACCTCATTTGTTTTTCACAGGTGCCCTGTGCAATGGGTGCACTTATTACTCCCACTTTCTAGATGAGGAAATTGAGGCTTAAGAAGGACTCTTCCTTCCTCTAAAGCCTTTGGAGTGGGCCCCTTCAACTGCTTATGGCTCTGACCTGGAGACAGAACTGCATATCCACCATGCCCATCTAGAGAATGAAATGTACCCAGGAGGAACCTTCATGGACCACATGAAGATGCTGAAAGGGGGTAGGGGTCAATGGAGGGAAGCTTTGGGACAAGAGGCAGAGAAGTAGAAATGGGGGAAGGGGAGGATCAACTCTGCCACATAGACTAGTTTCACTGAGAGATGCATAATGTATCTATGCTACATGTCAGTGTAAGCAATAAACCATATTTTTTTCTGATTTATGCATAAAAGTTTAAATTTAAAAGTTGTGTCATGGGGACAGCTAGATGACACAGTGGAGAGAACACTGACCCTGGATTCAGGAGGACTTGAGTTCAAATTCAGTCTCAGACACCTAATGTTTATTAGCTGTGTGTAAGTCCCTTAAGCTCAATTGCCCCCCCAAAAAATCCAAAACAAAATTTATATCCTCATTAAGATTTATTAAATACCTGCTATGTGCCAGGCATCTTGCCCTTGCTGGCAATAAAAATATCAAGTCATTGGGGCAGCTAGGTGGTGCAGTGGATAGAGCACCAGCCCTGAAATCAAGAGGACCTGAGTTCAAATTTACCTCAGACACTTAACACTTCCTAACTGTGTGACCCTGGGCAAGTCACTTAACCCCAGCCTCAGGAAAAAAAAAGAAAGAAAAAAAAATATCAGGGCAACAAAGAGCCACGGACACTGGGACAGCAATAAGGATCTATTCATTAAACTTGAAGTTTACTGTTTTTGACCATCCCTTCCAGTATTAAATATACCAACTCTCATGTCTTCCCAATGCAATTGGCTGGGAAGAAGAGTCGACTTCTTTTTCCTCACCCTTCTCTTCCCACTCATCCTTTTCAATTATTTTCCTGGTGAATTTTTTATAAATGTCTTCCATACTGCAATATGTGAAACATGTTCTAGGAAATTATGTTTCCCGATGCCTTTGGATTTACAGTAAACCAACTTCATCATCATCATCATCAACAAAAAGATCTATCCATTCACTGGACATGTGAGTCATGTAGACTCCCTCCTGGAGGGGAGAATGGTTCCATAGTTCCTACAATGTGCTAAGTGCTTTTAACAATCTTTCATTTGATCCTTACAACAACACTATTATTCCTATTTTATAGATGAGGAAATTGAGGCAGATGGTAGTTAAGTAATTTGTTAGGGTCGTGAAGCTAGTAAATGTCTGGAGTCTGGTTTCAACGGGTCTTCTTGTCTCCAGTCAGCTCCTAGGGGGTGAGGTCATCACAGAGAGTGGGGCCAATTGGGAGAACCTGTTACTTGATACCTTCTGGAAATGGAATGAGAATTTTCCCTTGAGCGTAAAGTGTGTTTTCTGTTGAGTTAAGTAAAATCTGCCTTCAATTCAGTGTCTCATTGTCATTAGCCTTTGCAGAGAAGCCCAGGACTCGATGGGAGAACAAAAAGAACCAGATGCTTCCCCAGGTGAAGACATGAGCCAAATAGATTCCATGGGAGACATAAGCCAGATATGGATGTTGTTAGGGTTCTTCCGAGTGGGCCCGTGGACAGCCAGACATGAAAGAATAAGCGAATGGAAACACATTTATCACTTACTCTCTCTGTGCATTCAGCAAAATCTTGGAAATGCAAATAATCCTTGCTCTCAAGAAGCTCATGCTCAAATAGGGAGAGACAACATATATGGAGGTGTTAGCTGGAAGTTTTAGTTCCAATGTCCTTAGGATATAGTGGCAAATCACATGATAATGAAACTTACTCAGTTTTATTTCCAGCAACAAAGTCACATTTGCTTCTACTGTCTAACTATTTGAGAGTTAGATTGTGTATGAGAAAGGGCAGCTAGGTGGTGAAGTGGATAGAGCCCTGGCCCTGGAGGACCTGAGTTCAAATCCACCCTCAGACACTTGATTAATTTTGTGACTGGGTAAATCACTTACTCTCCATTGCCTCCAAAACAACAACAAGTGTTATGTAGGAGAACCCCTCTAAGATCACAACCTGGAGTTCACACATAACCAGGCACAAGGATTATGTGTGTCCCAGTAAGCTGAACAATGTAAGTGACAATTTATATTTTTTAAAAAAGGGCTAAGGAAAAAATACATCATAGAGATTATAACAACATTCAAGGAAAGAATAATGAAATGATAGTACTTAAATTTGGGTCTCCAAGAAGAGAAACTTTTTTTTTGGTGAAAGGATGAAGATTATAGTTATGGAATAGTAGACTTTTTTGATATACTGTATTTGTTTGTTTTCCTAAATTGTTCCCCCCACATCTTTTAAAAAATTCTTCATTATAATAGATGTTCCAGCTAAAACCCCACTTTCTACCAGTTTGTTCATTGTTTCCTATTTTTCTTGTATGTTACTTGTTTGCATGTTGTCTTCCACTGTGGACTGTGATCTTCTTAAAAGCAAAGACTATCAGGTCAACTAGGTGGCCCAGTGGATAGAGCACCAGCCCTGAAGTCAGGAGGACCTGAGTTCTAATGAGGTTAAAACCTCAGACACTTAATACTTCCTAGCTGTGTGACCCTGGGCAAGTCATTTAACCCCAATTGCCTCAGCAAAAAAAAAATTTTAAAAAACAAAGATTATCTTAGACCTTTTTTTATATTGCCAGTATGCAGCACAATGTCTTATCTTTGTTATTCAGTCGTTTCAGGTGTTTTCAACTCTTCATGACCCCATTTGGGATTTTCTTGGCAAAACCACTGGATTGGTTTGCCATTTCCTTCTCCAACTCATGATGAGGAAAGTGACTTACCTTGAATCACACAGCAAGCAAGAGTCTGAGACCAGAATGGAACTCAGGAACATGAGTCTTCCCGATTCCAGACCTGGCACTCTATCTACAGTGTTATTTAGCTAACTTCTGCTTTATCTTAATAAATGCTCAGACGAAGCGGCTGCAGGTGGAATAAGATATGTTGGGAAATGCAGGTCATGTTGAGATGAGATCGCAACAAGAATTTTTTTGTTTTTAAATAAAAAGATCTGGAGGATTTAGTCAATTTCAAGTTTGATAGTGTGACATGGCATCCCCCAAGGATGATTTGACATCAGGCTGTATTAAAAAATCATAGTGTCCAAAATAAGGAACATGACCATCCACCCTGATCAGTCCATACCTGGAGCAAAGGAAGGTTCTACTGAGGGGGAAGGAAAATCATCAGGAAAAAAAGAAATTCACATAAGTTATTATCATCATATTATATATTACCTATTCATTATATTATTATATTGATATGTTCTAATATTATAACATTATTATTTTAAAAGAAAAGAAAAGAGAAAAGGCCTGCACCCCTGCCCTGCCACTCACTGACCTACCTTGGGGGTTTTCCTTGCCTTTAAAAGGGAGATAACCCCATTGCCATGAACTCTTCACTGGATTCCCATGAGAATGAAAGGAGTTAATGAATGGGATAGCACTTTAGAAAGTGGGCGGCCATAGCAGTCATGCAAGAGATCAGAGCTATAGTTAAAAGGGATGATGATGGTGGTGATGGTGAGGATGTAGGTAAGGGCACAGTGAAGGGCAACTAGGCACAGTATGGCATCCAGTGTTGAACTTGGAATCAGAAAGACTCCTTTTCCTGAGTTCAATTCTGGCATCAGGCTGCATGATCCTGGGAAAGTCATTTCGCTCTTTTTGTCTAAGTTTCTTCATCCATAAAATGAGCTAAAAGAGAAACTGGCAAGCCATTCCAGTGGTTTTGCCAAGAAAAGCCCAGACAGGGTCCCAAAGAGTTGGATACTGCTGAACAATGATAACAAAGAGGCGTAGTGGCTAGAGCAGCTAGGTCTGGAGTTAGGTAGAACCAAATTAAAATCCGACCTCAGACACCATCTGTGTGTTGCTGGGCAAGTGGTTCACCCTCTTTCTGTCTCAGTTTCCTCAACTATAAAGTGGGGATAATAATAGCACTTACCTCCTAGGGATGTTGTGACGATCAAATGAGATAATATTTGTAAAGTATTTTGCAAATGTTAATTCCCTATATCACTACTACTGAGTGTCAACTGGACCAGAACTAGCTCCTAACCTGTGGGTGGATAGAGCTGCACAAAGCAGGCTGGATACAGAAGAATTAGGATACAAATAGACATTTACTTAATTTCAGAGTGAGGTAAATGACCTATGCAAACAGAAGCTTCCCCCTTCCTTTGCCCACGAGGAGGGCTTAATGTTGCTGAGGCTGGGGCCACTGATATACATGAAAGGGGTTGGCCCATAACACCATCATTCTTAGATCTTGAGATAGTTCTCACCATAAGTATTTCTTGGGACAATACAGTTCTTGTATCCCATGGGAACAGTCTCAGGGGTCATGACCACCCTTCAGGGCACAGAACCAATTCTGTGATGGGAATAGGAGCACAGTACCTGTCAGTAACAAAGGAACAGGAATTGTAAACACATGATGAATGACCCTGGGTAATAAGGGGAGCTAAATTCCTTAGTGACACTTTGCCAGAGGTGAGATCATTCCAGCATGCAAAGGATTATTGTTATGTCAAATTGAGAGCACGGTCTACTTACTGGGCCTTCGCTCTGGGGGAAAAAAAAAAAGAGAGAGAGAGAGATTTCCAAAAGATTTTGAGACTAGTATTCTTGGATTACTTCCTTGCCCTTTGGGGTTGGAAAAAAACAAGGATGGACTAAACACAGGATGGAAAGAATATTATTATCATTGCACAATAGCAGATCAGTGATCTGAGATCTTCACTCCTCACTCAGATACAGATAGACAGCTTATTCAAGAAGGGCAAGTAAAAACAGTCTAAAGACAGGGCAGAGGATGTAGATAATCTTAGAATCTAAAAAATCAGAGTTTTAGAATTATAGTATGTTAGAATTGAGAATGGACTTAGAACTTACAATGTCAGGTTCTAAGGAAATAGAATGTTCAAGCTGGAAAGAATTTTGGTATAAAGAATATTAGAGCTGCAAGGGACTCTAGAGACTATATATTTCACCCATGCCATGATTTGGGAGTTCCCAAATCTCCAACTTCTAAGCTTCTCCCTGAATTCCCTGCAGGACATCCTTCTCTTCTCCACCAACTTCTAACTCCATCTCTGAATCTGATTTAGACTAAGCACTTGTCAATGAAGGGAAGGGGGAAGTTCCATGGTCAAAGAAGGTGGGGGGCGGTAGACAATGATGAGGGATAGAGACAAAAATTAAAGACCCATAAGTGGTAGGAGAAGAAGCTCCAGATTTGGTTATATGAGAAATTTATCTGTGGAGTTCCTTGCCTTCCCCCATCACCTCATGGCTTAGGCAGGGTAGTTTTAGAGTAAGGGAAGTAAACTTTATTCAGTCTTCCAAGAGGAAAGAGCCTTCCTTGGGCTTGGAAGGGTCCCAGATCATCCTTGGATGACAGCTGCAGTGGAAGGATTAAGGAAGGGTGGGATGAGTGTGTGTGTGTATTTCTCCCTGACTCATCAAGGGGGATGACGACTTGAAGGCCCCCCAAGCTTTCTCTTCCCCCTCCCTCCTTCCAGACAGATTCCATGGCTGGATATATGATGTCCTTTCTTCCATATTCAGTGTTTGACTTTCCCACCTTAGCTTCTTAACTCTTTCTGGGCTGGTGATTACCTACCAGGTTTCTCAGTCACCCCTTACCATGTCCCCAGTCCTACTTACTCCCCATCTCTTCAATTTCCTCAGCCTAACACTTTCCACTAGTCTTTTTCTCATCTCCTCCCCAGTCCCAGCTTTGTGTTGGTTCTGTATATCATCAGCATTGCCCATCGAAGGCTGTTGAGAGAGGATGGGAAGAGCAGGGAGGTACAGGACCTCCCCAAATGCTTTCTGGGCTCCTCCTTCCCATCTCTCTGGTGGTTGGGGAAGAGGGGACTTTCTCACTCTCAACTGATTCCCAGGCTAGGGAAGCTGCTTTACCCTGGCCTGTGGAAATAGAGAAGACAGACACATTCTTTAGCTTACACAAGAGGCGAGTCCTTATCCACACCTTCACTTGAAGGTGGCTGATGGAGGCAGGTAACTAGCTGAGATGATCCCTTCAGAACTGCTAGTTCTCCTAGAACCTCAGAATATTTCGAGGCCTTTTTTTCCTGAGTGGGAGTAGGAAATTGAATCTCAATCCCCTTCTTGGGTCCTTAATTGAGTCCCTAACTCATATAATGAGCTGTCACTTCATTCCCCCTCACTAATCCCCAGCATTCCCCTACAAGTCTCTATAACCCCCTAGGTACTTCACTCTCATTCAGAGAAGAGGCAGTTTGGTGTTGGGGATAGAGCACTGTGCCTAAAGTCAGGAAAATATGAGTTCAAATTCCAACTCATGTGTTTGGTAGCTATGTGACCCTTGATACGTCACTTAGTCTCAGTTTCCTCATCTGTAAAATGGCAATAAACACAGAGAGTTATTATGAGAATCAGATGTTTAATGTATTAAAGGGCTTTGAAAACCTCCATGCATATTAGTTAATTATTATTCCTGATTCTGAATGCTCATTCTCCTTGATGAGGTTCCATTCTCCTGGATTCTTTATCTCTATCCCTTCCCCCCAAAAGTTTCAGTCTCTAGTGGGATGAAAATAACTGTCTGACTCATAGACGGCGCTTGTCACTCACTCATTCCGGGGAGAGAGACATGATTTGTTTATGTTCAAAGAAGATGGCATACTGAACAGAAAACTACATCCTATTCTGCCTGTGGCCACCAAGTAATTATTCCTATACATTATTCCTATTCCTCTAGTTCCTCATGGAAATTCTATTCCCTCATTAATCCTTCACCCTACACATTGTCTGTCATCCCCTGACACTGAATCCCTACCTTTATGGCTGACCTTCTGATCATCCCATTAGACCCTTAAACCCTAAGTGAGTCCCCTTCCTGTATACTGAGTACTTACCATTCTTGGGGAGCCTCTGTCTTTCTCTCTGAACCTCCGTCTCTTCATTGAGTCTCTAGGTCCTCACTGAGTTTTCATTCACAGATGGATCATTCGTCCCCCTTCCTTAATTCCTATGTCTCCATCTCATCCCAGAGACCTTGAAGTCAGTTTTCAGAGATCTTTGGATGGTCATTGATCTGGAGAAGGAAGACTCAGGGAGGCCATGATGGGAATCATTCTGACAATGGTTAGAAGCTGCAAATTAGATGTTAGGTTTGGTGTCAGGACAAAATTCTCAATTAATGGAGCTGCCCACAAGTAAAATAAGCTATCTTGGGAGGTGATGGGTTCCTCCCCATGGGAGGCCTTCAGGAAGAGGATAGAAGACCACTTGCCGGGAATTCTATAGAGAAAGTTCTTCCAGGGCCTGTCATATCTGAGATGAGATCACTTTTCTGAAATAGTTTGGATAAGATGGAAGCTTAAGGACCTTCCACCTCCCAGATTCTGTGATTCCATTCAGAAATTATTACAAGCAGAAACACTAAACATGAGGTGATGTATGGTCATCACAAGACCTTGCTAACCGTGTGTAAGCTTACTCTTAAACTTACTTTTCACAGTCTCCATGATCAGGGGGTGAATCTCCTTAGCAGTGGCTTTGTGTCTCCGCAGGCCCCACCTGGTTAGGTTAGGTATCCTTGGAATCAGGTAATGCTTTTATTTTTTGTGGCATTCTCAGAACCATGATGGAAATTTGCATGCAATAAATAAACATGTAAATACATGGCTTTTGATTAGTTTTGCTAGCTGATAAATCTCGCATGTGCGTATCTCTTCCCGGTCCACAGACTCAGATCTGGGCTCTTGGAGGAAGGTATCGTGAAGTGAGGGATCTGAAGCCTCTGATATGTACTGACTGTAATACCCTGGCAAGTCATCGAACCTCTCAGGATTCTGAGTAATTCTAAACTCATCATTTGCAGACCTATATTGAGAGAGGGAATTGCTTTATACAAAAGGTCCTTACAGATCTAGTCCCTACATAGCATCCCTCTAAATCCTACTTCTGACTACCCTAGAATCATCCAATCGCCAGGATTCCTAGAGAAATTGATCTGCTTAAGGTATTGTCATTGTCCGGCATCCGGCTCGTCCTCTCAGAGGAAGCCTCCGCTCGACAGCGCCAAAAGGAGTGGGTGACTGATAGGTGAGGCTCTCCCCAAGGGGCTGAGTCACGTGCCATCTTCCCTCCGTGCCGCTTCTGTTGCCGGGGGCTGAGGGTTTGTTGCAGACAGTGACCTGCCTGGAGGGGGAGGCTCCAGACTTGGCTGGGAGGGGGTGGGAGTTTGCCAAGAGTAGGAGGTCCCTGACCCAGCCCAGGGACACGACGGCCACTGGACCGGCTCCGGACAGCACCGGGGGCGGATCGTTCCTCTCCCATTAACCTTTTCCCAAACGGGACCAGGTTACTCAAGCACGAGAAGGGAGGGGCCCGCCTGCACAGCCTTATCAGATGTGACGTCACAGGCCCTGGAAGAACTTTCCCTGAGTTCAGAACGTAGAATGTCAGAGCTGGAAATGCTGACTGATCCCGTAATATTAGGCCCGACTGGGCCTGGAATGTCGGGACCGGGAGGAGTTTTAATGTCGGGACACAGGACTCTAGGACATAAAATGCCAGAGACAGGAAGGGGCCTTAGCTACTGGATCCGTAACAGTCCCACGAAGAGGCCTAGATTTCGTGGGAGAACGGCAGGGAAGGGAAAAGTTGAGGGGGAGCGGGCTGGGCCGCGCACCCGGAGCCGAGGAGAAGATGCGACTGGGACCCGCGGCAGCAGGACCGGGTCTAGGAGGGGGGTGAGCAGGGCGGGGCCTAGGGGAGGCGGCGCTCCGCGGCCCTGCGGCCTCTCTTATTGGCTCTGCTGCCCGCCGCCCCGCCCCGTCCCCGGCCGCTATAAGAGGCCCTTGGCGAGCGTTCCTCGGAGGAGGGTCCGCCGGGGCGCAGTCGCTTTCCCTGGTCCCCGATCCGCTTCCTCGGAGGAGTCTCCGCAGCCGCTTTCTCCGGAGGGAGCCAGCTGGGGGGCGGCGGGATGCCGGGGTGCCGCATCAGCGCCTGCGGCGCAGCGCCCCGCCCGGGAGAGCCGCCGCCCCCTCCCCCTCCCCTCCCTCTCCCCCCGCCCTCCTCTCCCGCTCCTTCGGACCCCGCGGAGGAGCCGGGCTCCCCGCCTCCGTCACCACCCCCCCAGCCCCCTCCGCAGCCGCAGCCCGCAGCCCCCGGGACCGCGGCGGCGGAGAAGGGCGCGGGACGCGGCTTGGAGCTGCAGCGCTGGCGGCCCGGCGGGCACGGCGCGGCGGGCGCGGCGGCGGCGGCGGGCGGCCGGGCGCTGGAGCTGGCTGAAGCCCGGCGGCGGCTGCTGGAGGTGGAAGGCCGGCGGCGGGTGGTGTCGGAGCTGGAGAGCCGGGTGCAGCATCTCCACCGCGTGTTCCTGGCCGCCGAGCTGCGTCTGGCGCACCGCGCCGAGAGCCTGAGCCGCCTGGGCGGCGGCGTCTCCCAGGCCGAGCTCTACCTGGCTGCCCACGGGCAGAGGGCCAAGAAGGGGCTGCGGCGCGGCAAGCGGCCCCGCCCGCCCGCCCTACTCGCCTCGGCCTTGGGCCTGGGCGGCTGCGTGCCCTGGGCCGCCGGCCGCCTGCGGAGGGCCGGGCCCGCCGCCGCTTCCCCCGAGCCCGACTCCCCTTTCCGCCGGAGCCCACCCCGGGGCCCGGCATCCCCCCAGCACTGAGGCCGTGGAGGAGGAGGAGCCGCCGCCGCGGACGGACGGACGCCAGCTGGAGCCTTTGGAGAGACGCGGCGGCCGGGCGGACGTTGCGGGGGTCCCGAGCGGGACGAGCTTCTCCGGGCGGGGCTTGTGGTGGGCCCCTCTCTTTCCCCCCTTCGGCGGGAGGCAACTCTTAGAACCGCAATAAAGCTGTGGGCTCTGAGCCTGTTCCCCTCCCTCCCCCCGAGGCTTCCTCTCCAGGACTGGACTGCAGAAGAATGGGGTTGGTGAGCGACGGGGCCCCATTTTGCAGATGGGCAAAATGAGGTGGGTGTGGTCCCAGAGTTGCAGAAGTGTAGGTTGGGCAGCCCAGCTTGGTATTTGGGGGTCCCAGCTTCAGTACCTCGTCCTCTCTGTGTCCCACCCCAAGGAGATATCAGGGCAGTCCTTACACCCTTCATTTATTCTGCGTCCATATGCGCTTCCTGAGAGTCCCCAGAAGTAGGAATGTATATCGCACCACTCACATCCTCAGGAGGGCAAAGGAGCTCTCAGGCTCCCCAGGATGGAGAGTCGGGCTGTGGTTAGGGGAAGGAGAGGGGCTGAGAGGAGCTGACAAGATCAGAGCCCACCCAGCCCATTGGAGGCTTGGCTCTGCCCTTTGCTAGATGAGTGACCTTGAGTCAGTCACTGCCCTGGTCTGAGATTACCACTACCTACCTCAGGGGCACGTTAACGAAGAAAGCACTTTTAGAGAGGCCGGAGAGAAGGGAAAGGTTTATGCCGAGTGAAGAAATAGGCCCGGGGTGGGGGGTGGGGAGGCTTTTCCAAGGTCATTCCAGCCTGGTAGAATTGGGGACTAAAACGCAGGTGTCCCCATGTCTTAGTTAAGGACTCTCCCTCCTTTCCCTCCTCTACTTTCTCCTGTTGTTACTGTCTTTCCTTCCTCTTTCCCAAGTGCCCAGGCCTGAGCAGGCCCTGGGTGCCGATTGAAAGCTGCCTGGGGCTGCGACTATGCGGCTGGCTTGCACCTGAGCCAGGTCTTGGGGCCTTTTGTCAATTCTCCTGGGTCCCCTTGCTCTGAGCTCTGCTGCCTGGTAACTTCCAGCATAGCACAGAGCTGGCATCCTGAGCAGGAGAAGCTGAGCCAGGCCCCCTGGGAGTACTGACTCTGAAACAGCTTGGAGAGCTCCCTGACCTAGGTGGGGGCCCTGAACCTTCTGTCCTCCAGCTATCATCTTGGGTATACTGAGCTGATGTGGCATGGGAGGCAAAGAGGGGGGAGGGGAAGAGACTGAATATCATGGACAAGACCCTTTCTGGGCTAACTCTTGCCCCTTCCACCTGGAGGGTGTGCAGCAGCACACAGGATGAACGCTAACTGAAGACAGGAGCATCGGGACACCTGGCTTCAAATCTCGGCTCTCTGTTTGGTGCTAGCTGTGCGACCTCTCCAAATGGTTCAGCCTCTCTGAGCCTGTTTTCCTCACCTGCTAAATGCTTCCAGTTCTAACCTGCTATGTTCTGAGGTCCTTTGCTGCTCTGAAATAATTCTATAAAATCACTTCTGTCTGAGTTTCAGTGTGTTCTGCAAAATGAGGGACTTGGATTGGATAATCTGTGAGCTCTGTGCCACTGCTGACATTATGATATTCTAATCCCCCTGTAGGGAAGAGGAGTGGGAGGGAGAGGCCATTATCTCCCTCCTAGATTTTCTCTTAATGGTATAAAGTGGTTTGCCTAGGATCTGATCCTCCCTTTCTCCAGGATTTATTTGTTAATCAGCTTTGGCTGGATTAGAGAGAGAACTTTGTGCCCCAGGATTATGGAGCAGAGCTCATCTGAGAAAAAAATCAGAATGTGCATTCATATCTATTCAGTGGAGACTGAAATGCTGTTCTCATCCCCTACTCTGACATTAGCTTTTAGGTTAACTCTGCCATGATATCCTGACACTGCCATTTGTAGCTCCTGCCTCACCTTGAAAGATTACATAATATCTCACGTTTTCTGGGATCTGCAAAATGTCTTCCATGGAACGACCTCGTGAGAGATGTCATGTAAGAACTGGAAGGGACCTTGAAGCCACCGAGTCCAACTTCCTCTTTTTACAGATTGGGAAACTGAGGCTCAGTGAAATCAAATACTTGTTCAAGGTCACATAAACAATGATAGGATCTACTCAGATAGCATGAGCATTAGCTCCATTTTATATTGGAGAGTGTTGAGAGGGGAGAACAAATAGAATGGGAGTGGGGGTCGGGAGACAAGTTTGAATGCATGATCTCTAAACTCCAAATCTGATTCTCCAACCACAATACTGGGGCTTTGGGAAGAGATCAGGCATCTCTGTTTTATAGATGAAGGAACTGAGCTCCAAGCAGAGAAATTGATGTGCTTGGTCATAGCAAATGGAATCTAGCTTTTCTGATTTCAAGCTTCTGCTTCATTATCTCTTCTCTAGTTCTCAGAGACCAGCTCTCCTACTACTAGCTCACCCTTTCTCCCCCAATCCCATCCCATCTTGAGGAGATTTATTCCCCCTGATTCCGAGTCCTTCCAAAGCCTATTCCCTACCCCAAACACCTTCTGGAGGCCCAGGGTCTGAACTGATGGGCCCTCTCTAACCAACACTAGGTGGCATAAGTCTGCTTTTTAGGGGTACATGATATTTAACAGATTATGGAATGGAAAAGCTGGGGGTGACTTTAGGACATCAAATCTTGAGAGAAGAATTTAGATCTCATCCAATCAATCATTTCTCATTTTACAGATGAGAAAACTTAGCCCCAGTTTCCAGGACCAATTTTCCTGATTTCCCCCAGCTAGCAGCAATGGTTTCTTGAGCCCCATTCCTGATTCCACATTCCCTACCATTGACTATATCCCACAGTGCTATGTCGTCTTTTGACTTAAGTGATCCAGGATCTCAGGAAGGACATCAGCTCCTTCTAGGGTCCTTGTACTTCCGTCTGAGGAGTCCCCTCCCCAAGCAAATAGAGCAGTCTCTCCTGTTGGTCCCAGTTCCTATGTTTACCTTTCCAAGGAAATCTGTTGTAATTTCCCCTCATCCCTTTATGTGATGCTAAGCACCAGCAACTTTAGCTCAGGCAAAGTCCCCATATGGGAGCACAGCTTCTGCAGACCTCTCCCCAAATGATTCAATTGAGCTCTCTACGCTGAGCAGGTGACCTGGTTTCATAGTCCTCCACTGGAGACTGAATAGTGGTCACTTCTCCCTAAGCAACTTTTTAATCAGATTTTTATGGGACAGGGGAGGGAAGGACTGAATCAGGTTTCAGAAGGCTCCAGAACCAGGCTCGGGGAGGGAGATGGCAGAGGTTTGCTCAGTTACTTGTGGTCTTTAAATATTAAACAAATGTGTGAAATGCCCACTGTATGCAGAGCTCTGTGCTTGGCACCAGGGGAAATAAAAGTTCTGGTTAAGATCCCTGCTCCCTAGAGGTTACTGTCTGGTAAGAGGCAGGCTGTGGTTTTTGGTTTTTTAATTTGTATCTTAGTGTCAAGCCCAGTACCTTGCATCTAGTAGGCACTCAGTAAATGTGTATTGGGTTAGGCCATAGGACACACAAGTAGTGTCCTTGTCAAGGTTGCCTCTTAGCTGTTCTTTGGAAGGAGCCATGGGTTTGGATCTGGGTTCATATCCTGATTCTGCAACCTGGATATGCCCTTTAACCTTCCTCTGGGTGAGTTAATTCAGTAAAATGAGAGGCATTAAATCTGATGCTTTCTGGGGTCCCAGCTTTAGCTAATGATCCTATGAGTAGATGGTATCTCCACATCACCCTGCTGATCACCTCCATCTGCCTCTGGGTACAGGGCTCTGCTTTAGAGCATCCCTCTTCTGTCTCCAGCCTCATCATAGGGAGGAAGAGGTCTGACCTGTTCTCTAATCTTCTTTACAGATGAGGAAACTAAGGCTGAGGAAGGTTAAATGACTTAGTTGCCTGAGGCTATAGGAAGCAGCAGAGATCTCTGCTCTCTGACTCCCCTACATCTCCCATCCTGTATCCTCAGAGCAGGCTCTATTTACACAGCTGCACTTGTCTCTCTGTCCTGGATCTAAGGTTTTGTTTCTCCCAGGATGTGGAGGGTACTTTTCCCTTCTGTCACCCTCATGAAACCAACTTCCCTCTCTCCTCCACTCCTGACTGGGGAGATTCCAAGTGTGCAAGGACTCTGTGTTTTCTCAAGCATTCAGCCTGCAATGCAGGGGACATTCAATCCTTGAACCAATACCTATTAACCAGTGAGAGGCAATTGTATCTTGAGCTGTGCTGCGGTATTCCCTCCCTCCCAAGACATGATAGCTCTTTTTACTCTCTAGTGCCCTGGCCTGCTGGGTTCCAGTTCCAGGGATGGAGGGCAGCCCTGCCTGTTTATTACCCTCACTCCAAACCCCAAGGAACCAGTACTAAAGCAGGGGTGGCTAGAAAGGATGGACACGTCTTTCCAGCTTCAGCAAGGTCACTGGTGAAAGGACAGCACTGGTCTTCAGGGCAGTGTCTATATCAGGGTAAAAACAAAATAGATTTTGGTTACTACCATAGAAGGGCCTGAGGTTAGTCTTTTAAAATCAACTTATAAATTCTTGTGAGAACTGGACTGAGAAGGTGAAGACTTCCTGCAGAGATGCTGTAGTCTCCTCTCTTGGCAGTGCTTGAGAATTAGAGATCCCTGCCCCAACCTTCCAGCTCCCCACACCTCCTCTGCTTCAGGAGTCTCCCTCCTGCCATATCAACACTCATGGAGGCTCTCCAAGGTCAGGAATGGGTTCTTCTCTTCTGCCTCACAGAATCTCATTGGGGAAAGGGACCTCAAGGGCTAGAATTCTTTCTGTGCCATACCCAAGTGGCCATCTGGTTTTTGTTTCCAATACTTCCATTGAGAGGTCTCCAATATACTTCCTCGCAAGGATGTGAGACTTTAGGACAGCTTTTATCCTTAGGAAGTTTTTCCTTTCATGAACCCTAAGGCTTCCACCCACAGCTCCTCAGAAGCCCATCTAGAAATACTCTCTATGCTCCTTCCTCCTTTTTAGGGCCTACAGGTAGCAGACATCACAGTGGCCCTCTGGGAGTCAGCCACTGGGTTCTGCCACTGACTAGTAGTGTCTTTTCTTTCTCAGGACTTTAGTTACAGATTGAAGGAGATGGATTGTAGACAACAATCACCTATTAAATTCCTAGATCATATAAGGATAGGAGCTGAGGAAGGGATGGTTCCTGACCTTGTGGAACTTGTATTTAAAATAAGTTTGTTCTCTCGAGTGCCAGTCTCTTATGAATCTGATCTAAAAAAAACAAACAACAGGGTTGTATAGGGAGAAGAGCACTGGATTTGGAATCAGAGAATGTGCATTAGAACCTGTGAGGCTCTGGGCAAGTCATTTCCTCTTTCAAGTTTCCTCGTGTGTCAAAATAAGGAAGCTGGATTATATGATCTTTAAGGTCCTTTCTAGCCCTAAGAGCTTCTGAAATGCCTTTATCCCGGTCATGTTCCTCATTAGCAAGCAGCCCTGGGAAATGGGGGGACAAGTTGGTGAGCCTTTGGAGCCTTGAATTTAGAAAAGAAATTGCAAGGCTAGACAGAACCACCAGAGGGCAATATGGCACTCTTTGTCTCCATCTCTGGGGTTCTACAAATGGAGAAATAGAACACTAGGGGGCTTTGAGCCCAAGGTCCCTTCTCCAACTGCCCCCCAAATCCTGCTCCTTTTCCCGGCTCTCCATAGCTAGCCCAGTCCCACTGAAATTTATCCTAAATCCCGGGTCACCCCAACCCATCACAGAGATGAGGCAGTCATTACTCAGGGGTGCTATTCCCCGAAGAGGAGACAAGATTCATTCTGCCCAAACTCCCCTAGTTTCTCTGAGCTTAGAGATCTTAACTATTTTTAGCTGTATTATCTATCAAAAACTCAATCCATAAGAGGGGATTCCAAAATAATAGTGGAAGGGGGGGAAGAGTAGGAGGGAAAACCCCACTCTGGCCAAGCTCCTAACGTGGTTCCCTAAATAGAGAGGGGATCCAGCCTTCAGGTCCCTCCATCTGAGAAGCAGACATTGTTAACCTAGGGATCCTCTTAGGGCCTGGACACTTGGGACCCAAGGAAGGAAGGAAGGAAGCACTCAATGAGAATATGTGAAGTCATTGAGACATCCATTTTTTATCTACAAGGAAATCTGGTCTTTCTGGCTCTTCTTTCCCCACTTGCAGCACCATTCCCCCCAACCCACCCTCCCTACCCAAGGGGCCATACACCAAGCATGAGGCAGGAGCTGTATCTGCAATAACAGGAAGCTGCCCAGTCCTCCACCCACTGACCCTGTTGACCAGGCCCTAGGGGTTGAGGCCCTGGATGAACTCCAAGATAGACCCAAGCATCCTGGCTCCCCAGAGCTACTGGGAAGAGGAGGGAATCATTAGAATGCCAGTATTTCAATGCTGGAAAAGACTTTAGGGACAGTTCAGCCTCCTCGATTTACAGAAAACAGGTTCATGAAGCAAGTTGGTGACAAGTGGAAGAATCGAATCCAACTTGCCTGCTCCCTCCCTCTGTCTGCCTTTCTCCCATTTGCCATTCCTCCACCCCTCCCACCCCCACAGAGCTGTATCACCAGGGCGCTGAAGGCTGGGACATCTGGGAGAGAGGTGGTTGTGGAGCTGATCTGAAGATGCTGAGTCTGAGCCAGAGACCCAAGGGAGCTGACTCCGGGGTTTCCTGTGGCTTGGGCCAAATAGGGCTGGGCAGGCTGGGCCCCCTGGGGTGGCTGAGTCAGGCTGAGTCAGGCTACTTGGCATCTTTCATCCTAGGATCTCTAAGCACTTTGCCCACATTTGGAAATGCCCCCCGGAGATTTGAACTCCAAGCCAGGGTCAGGAGCCGGGCTCATCGTACCCTGAATGATCTCCTTTGGGTGTCCTGGGTGTGTATGAGGGAGGAAGGGGCTGTGTTCCTAACAAAGCCTCCTCAAACTCTTCCTCTTCTCAAGTCTTGAGTTACACTTCAGCACTGGCTGGGAGTCAAACTAGAATATGGGAGGGAGGGACAGGGGGAGGACCTCAGGCTCTTGGCAGGGAGAGCCCGGTCCCCCCATAGCATCACCATAAGAGGAGTAGTTTAAGCGGCACCCTGTCCCCTCCCCCAGCCCCCAGGCCAGAAGGGGAGGGAGGGAAGGGAGACCCAAGTTCCATCCATGGAACATTCCATTCTGACTGTTCAGAGACAGATATAATCAGCCTGGCATTTACTGAGTAGAGATGGGGGGGAGGGAAATCTCTGCAAGGCTTTGGACCCCCGCTCCCAGAGGACTTTCCCTACATGGGGAGCATCCCCTCCTTCATGGAGGTTCCCCTCCATGTGAGACCCTCACTCCAAACCCAATTCTAAAGCGGAAGCAGGGAGCCTCAGGATGCCAACGGCTCGATCCCAGAAATATGAGAACCCTGGACACCCTGTGATCACTCTCCCCACCCCACCCCCACCCTGGCCACCAACAAGCTGAGCTGGGCCAAGAAGACCCAGACCTAGGATGAGAGGAGGTTGGGGGGCAGAGGGCCAAATGTGGCCTCTCTTCCTCCTGTCCCTGCAGCCCTTGGCTAGGGAGATGCCAAGGCTATGAGTGGGGTGTGGAGCTCCCTGAGTGTCAGAGATAATTAGGGGTTCATAAAGGATCCCAGCCAGGAATGGGGCAGTGCCATCGGCTCCTCGGTCTGGGAACCATCCCTGTCAGCTGGGCCGTGGCTGCCTGTCCAGAATGCCTCTGCCAGGAAGTCTTCCCTGAATGTCCCTCCCCATCCTAGAGCATTCCTTTCACCCGTGTCCCTGTGCTCTGGGGTACTCAGTAGCTGGAACATCTGTCCCTTGATTTCCAAAACAGTGGCGGAGTCTCTGCCTGTGAAATGAATTTCTGCATATTGAGTCCTATTTGCCCTTGACTTTGAATGGAAGATTGGGGTTCCCATGGGAAACAAATTGTTTTTATGATATAAGCAAGGAGCTTCACTGTCACTTCCAACTTCTGAAAAATGTAACTGTTAAAGGAAATCATAAACTTTCTTGAATATATTAAAAACACCCATCAGGTTACATGGTAGAAGATGACTCCAAAGGCTTAGTGAGTGATACGGGATGGGGGAGGGGGTGGGGGGCCTGAGGGACCCTTTAGATTGTGATCCTTTCACACCCCCCCAGGTTCCTGCTGCAAAGACTACCTGTCACCCTTCTCCACACAGACCTCAGCTTCCATCACTTGGGCAGACAAGGTTTCAGTGAAACAAAAGGTGGGAGGAGCAAAAAACTCAAGGACAGCCAATCCAAGAATACTCTGGAATAAATAGGGTGCAGGGGTGAGAGGGTGAGAGATATGCCATTCATCTACATGGGAATGACTAAGTAAAATGATAATCAGATAAGAGTATTTAGAATTAGTCTTCTGATTTGTTGATCCCATCAGGGCAAATTTTACTCAATATGTGAAATCCTACCTACATATCATGACTTGGTTAATCTTATTGAGTTATTTCCCCAAATGAGAATCCCCAAATATGGCTCTAATAGTCCATTCAAGATCATTCAACAAGCCTTTAAATATCTGCCATATGTCACTCTGCTATACCCTGGAGGTATGAGGGAGAAAAAAAAATAAACCAGCCAGCTCAATCAACAGTCAATATTTATTAAATGGTTGGACAGCTAAGTGGCACAATGGATAGAATGCCAAACTCCTGGAGTCAGGCTCATCTTCCTGAGTTTAAATCTAGTCTCAGACACTTAATGGCTGGGTGACCCTGGGCAAATCACTTAAACCCTGTTTGCCTCAGTTTCCCCATTTGTAAAATGAACTGGAGAAGGAAATGGCAAATCATTCGAGTATCTTTGCCAGAGATAAACACCAGATAGGGCGTTTGACCTGGACAGGTAGGGAAACAGGCTCAGGAAAGGGCTATGATTTGCCAAGTTCACAAGGTAATCAAAACGGCCAAAGTGAGAGAAGTATCCAGGTCTCCTGACTCCAAGAAGAGGATCTTTGTTCTGCTCTACCCTCTCTATAGAATGGCTATGAGAGGGTGCCTTTGTGTGTTGTGTGTGAATGGCGAGGACTAACTATGAGTGAAGCTAATGAGATTTCCACAGTGGAACCAGGAAAATTCAGTGGAGCTGTTGCCCCTTCCCTCCCCAGCGGGGCTTACACACACACTCACACTCCCTAACTTAAGGGCAGGGCCTTACTTAGGGACAGGGAGAGCTCTAGCCTGTCCCTTCTCTGCTTGGATAGTGGAAGCAGTTCTTACTCACCCCTGGGTTATTCAGAAAATGCTGGGTGCCAGCCTTGGTTCTGCCCAGCTGAGGAGGAGGGGAGAGGAGGGAAGCACTAGTGCGGGAGAAGGGATTGGGAGCAAAGGCCCAAGAGCTTTATTATTTCTTTAGCCTTAGCTCTGCAATCTTGGCTGAGAGCTTTCTCCTCTTATCCTGTTTTTGCTTTTGTAAAAGAAGGAGTTTGATCTTTAAAAAGGCCCCTCCCAGCTCTGACATTCCATGGTCTAAGGGACTTCCCAATTCTGACTCTTTAAGTCCCTTCCCAGCAACATTCTATGTTTCAAGGTCCCTCCTAGCTCTGACATTCTATATCCTAAAGTTTTTTTTAGAATATAGTTTGTTTTTTATAGTTTTTCCTTTTTTAGTAAAATTTGTAATTTAGTAACAAATTTAGTAAATTAGTTAAAAAAATAAAATTTATAGTAAAAAAGATATTTTTAATTAATCTGCCCTTTCCAGAATATTCCCTTCCCCTAATTCATTGAGCAAATTAAAAAAAAAAAAAAAAAAAAAAAAATTAGTTCTCTACGCATACATTCTTCAGGAAAAACAAATTCCCACCTTGGCCATGTCCAAATGTATGTTTCTTTCTGAATTTTAAGTTCATGTCCTCTCTCTCTGGAGCTAAATAGTATGTGTTTCCTCTTCTTTTGGACTAGTGGTATACATTGCATTACTTAGTCTTCTAAAGTCTTTCACAATTGTTTTTCTCTATAATGTTTTTATCATTGTATAAATCATTCTTCTGGTTCTGCTCAACTCACTCTCAATCAGTTCATAGATACTTTCTGAATTTCCTCTGAAAGTGTCTGTGTCATTATTTCTTATGATAGAATAATATTCCATTTCATTCACGTATACTTTGATTAATCATTCTCCCATAGGAGAATGCTTGATTTCCAGTTTTTGCTTTTCATGAAATGAATGTATATATGGAAGCTTTTCTTCTTTGTGGGGAGGTAGAATGGTCTAGCTGGGTCAAAGGATATTCATAGTTTTGTAAGTTTTGGGCGTAGTTCCCAATTGTTTTCCAGAATGATTGGGCCAATTCACAGCTCCAGGAACAGTGCATTAGTGTGTCTCTTTTCCCACAGTCCTTCCAGCATTTGTCCTTTTTCTCTTCTGTCATCTTTGTCGGTCTGATAGGGCTGAGGGGGAACCTCAGAGTTATTTTGATTTATATTTCTCTAATTAGTAGTGATTTAGGGCATTTTTCCCCCTGCATGGTTGTTGATAGCTTTGATGTTTTCCTTTGAAAATTGCCTTTCACATTTTTTGACCATTTATCCATTAGGAAATGGCTCTTAGTCATAACTCTGAATCAGTTCCTTATATATCTTAGTTATGAGACCTTTATCAGAGAAACATACTTCAAAGATTTTTTTCCCCAGTTACCTAAATAAGCATTTATTGTTTACTGTGTCTCAGACACTGTGCTCAGGCTGGGATACAAAGAACACAGAGTTCCCGTCGTCAAGGGATGAGATTCTAATGGGGGAGACAACATGTCAATAACTAGGTGCAGATTAGATACCTACAGAGTAGATAGATGGAAATCTCAGAGTGGGTTGTAGAAGGTGTGGACAGGAGTAAAAATTAGATTATGAGAAGGCCAGTGTTCCTGGACTGTAGAAGGTATAGACAGGAGTAAAAGCAAGAAGGGGAGAAGGGGAGAACCAATGTTGTAAAGAACTTCAAATGTGAAACAGAGGATTCTATATCTGATCTCATGGTCATAGGAACCTACTAGGGATATTAAATGGGAGTGGGCAGGAGGGGGAAATTAACTTTGGTTGATGGTTGGAGGATGGATTTGTAATAAGGAGTGATTTAAATCAAGGAGATTAATTAAGCTAGTAAGGTAGTTTGGGCAAGAGGTGCTGAGGGCTTGAACTAGAATGGTGTGTGTGTGTGCGCGTGTGTGTGTCTGTGTTGAGAATGAGATATATTGCCATTTTAGTCATTTTTCAATGGTGTCTGACTGTTCATGCTCCCCTTTGGGGTTTTCTTGGTAAAGGTACTGGAATGGTCTGTCATTTCCTTCTTCACACATTTTACAGATAAAGAAACTGAAGCAAATAAGGTTAAATGACTTTCCCAGGGTCACATAGCTAAGAAGTACCTGATGAAGAATTTGAACTCAAGTCCTCCTGACTCTAGGGCTGACCCTCTAGCCACTGTTCCCCTTAACTGCCCCAAGAATAAGATATGGAGGGGAGTTACTCTAAAGGTAGAAATGAGAAGTTTTGGAAATGGATAGAATATTAAGGATGAAAGTTCAGGAGTAGGGCCTGGTCTCTCTTACTTGATATTCTGGGTTCCAAGAGCCCTCCCAGCTCTGATATCCTGTCTTCTAAGAGCCTTCCCAGCTCTGACATCTCATGTTCCAAGACCACCCCCCCCCCGACTCTGATATTCTCTCTTCCAAAGTTCATTCTCATTGTAACATTAATGGTGTTTCCTACAGGTCAGTCATCCATCAGACCCTTCGCCTCCCTCCTGATATTATTGAACCCAACTAGTTTAGCCACTGAACTCCACTAGGCTGGTTCAGATACTCCTCCCTTCCCCTTTGCTCCAGAAAGAGTAGACCACAGTCATCTGTCTCTCTCCAGATTTTCATTTTTCTTGTCTCTGCTCTACCAAGCTGGGCAGGTTTCCCTTGGGTGTAACAACAAACATTCTTACTATCTGTCCCAAGTTATGTGAAGATAAAAATCAGCCACTCAGTGGATAAGAAAACTCCTTCCAGGCTTTCTCGTGACCCCAGGAGGGGTTGGGGATCAAGTTTCAATTTGTGCCCAGGGCTCTGGGGAACCTGGGGCTGCTGCTCCTATGGTCACCTGCTCTCCCACTTCAACTCTTCTTAGCTTCAGTTTCTGCCCACCCACCCTAAGGGAACAAGACCTAGAGGCTTCCTTATTCCCTCCCAGGATATATGTCCTCCATCCAGATGAGGTGGAGTCTCTGAAAGCAGAGGCAGAGGCCTCTTGGAAGGCAGGAACTATCTCCTCTTTCTGCCTAAAGGAGCACTTTGGTGTATTAGAAATTGCTATGGATTTGGAGGTGGGAGACTTGCATTTATCACTTGGCTCTACTTACTACAGGTTACCTATGTGATCTTAAACCTCAGTTTCCCCATCTGTAAAATGAGATTGTTGGACTTAATCCCATTTTAATCCATCTCCTGAAAACATCCAAGGATTTTTTCCCATAATGTGTCCAGAATACACTGGAGGACTGACAATCCCACAGAGGAAGGATGGGAAATAGAGGAAAAAATCTTCCAGTTAAACATCTGGGGCCAACTATAAATGACAACACAACATTAATAAACAACAATAGCAATAATAATAATAACAATGACAAACCATTTCATGGCTTACCCTCAGATTGACAAGCTTTTTTTTTTTTTTTTTTTTTTTTTTTTTTTATGCTTGTGAAGTAGGAAGTGTAAGTATCATTTCCTCCACTTTATAGTTATCTAAGGCTCAGAAAGGTTTAAGTGTCAAGAGCGTCCAGCTAAGAGTGCAGGCTACAATGAACATTTGAAGAGCTCATATACCTGGGAGAAGAGGAAGGGGATAGAGAGCATTGATGAGGGAAATGAGAGTGGGGCTGCCACTTGGAGAGTCCCACAAACTCTATGGGCCCACCTCCTAATGGATTCCTATTCTCCTTCCTAAATCCTCTGCCTTATTCAGGAGAGGGAATGAGGTAGTGCTCTTGGCTGGGGACTCCTGGAAGATTCTGTCTGGACTGAAATGAAGGGGAAAGCTGAAGGTTTAGGGAAGGAGGAGGAATAACCATTTATATAAAACCTACTGTGTGCCTAAGCATCTTACAAATAAGGGCCAGCTGGGAATGAGAGGCTTGGATGGAACTGAGGAGAGACAGGCGGAGCTCCTCTTTTCTCCCTTAAGTCTAAGGCATACAGGAGTTTTGCAAATAATCTAGTATTCATTTGCATATGTAAATTAGGTTGCCTGTCTCTTATCCTTACTCTTGGAGTGATCTGTCATCATCTTCATTAACATTATCATCATTAGAGTCCAAAGACCTGAGACCTCAATTCTTGTACTTGCTCTTAGATCCTATCTCAGAGCTAGAAAGAACGTCAGAGATCATTTAATACTACCCCATTTTCTTACATTGAATTGAAATTTGCTTCCCTGGAATTTTATTCATTTATCAATTCATTCAATAAATAAATGTTAAGCCTCTCCTATAGCTGGCAGATGCTCCATCTTGGCCTTGGCCTATGACACAAATAATGAGACAAATGACCATAATATAAGTGGGAAAGATTGTGGCTTGCCCTTCTGTTCTCGATGAAGACTGTCCCAGGGTGATGTCTTGACTTGTGCGTGAATTAGATTGAAAGGAGGCAGAGTTGTACAGTTATCCCCTTTAGTCTTTCTTCCAGTCATCCAATTCCAGTGCCAGGGCAAAATCAGGACGACGGTGATGATCTAGCTCTAAGTGCTATAAAGCTCCTTAGCACCTATTTCCATCATCTCCATGGCCATTGGAACAAAATGTTGTCATCTGCCCATTCTGCCAAGGAAAGTCTTCATATGTTTGGGGGAGACATCTCCCTCCTCTGCTGAGCTGGTTTACACAGGGATTGCTGATATGCTTGCTATAGTTTCTTGAAAGTTTGGGCAAAATGTTCTATTCCCCAGCCTCCCTCCTTTATTTTCTCCCACCCTTGCCACTTTTGTTCTTTGGGGTCAAGCAAAACAATATATATTTAATGTATGTTTCTAATTTTATATTAAATTATACATGTATATATATATATATAAATTTATATTTTAAAATCACTTTAATGTAACTTCCTAAGTCTTCTCTTCTCCATTCTAAACATTCCAAGGTCCTTCAAATAATTCATGGCTTCTTAAACTATTTTTACTCACCTGAGAAATTTTTACATGACCCTGGGTATATAGGTATATAACATAAGGATATAAACCATTAGTTGATGATAAATCACAATTTCACAACCCTTAAATTCAGTGACAAGATCCTATATGGGGTCTTGAACCACAATTAAAAGAAGCTGGACTGTAGATGACCTGTTCTCCAGGCCTCGCCCCCTCCTGGATGACTTCTTCTGGACTGAAGGAAAGTTGGTTTTCACACATCAAATGTAAAGTCCTTGAAAACAAGGAGTGAATCTTTTTTGGTCTCTCTTTCTCCAGAATGCAGCACGGGGCTACTGTTGGATCCTCACTGTCCCTCACAATATGGCACCCAGAACTATATCCACTCTTTTAGATGGAACCTGACCACAGAGATTGGGACTGAGATACACAGAGGCAGAAGGCAACATCTCAGCAGAGAAAGGTTGTTGCCATCTCTGCCCTTCCTCCCCGCCACTAGTCCATGATGGCCCATTCACAAGGCAGATGAGAAGTGGGGATGGTAGTGAACAATGTATTAGATTCTAAAAGCCCAATAAGTAAACATTTATTGTAAGTGTTGTAATAAGTAAACACATGTATTAAATTCACATAGATACAAAGTTATAGATACAGAACTAACCATACAAATGAATGAAAAGAACCTATGTGTCAAGTACTGGGGAGACAAATCCAAAAGGGGTTTGGGAAACCAAGGGTGGCACCCCAATACCCATGTTGCCAGGGGGAGTCCTGAGCTGTTCCTCCCCATTCATCTACCCCCAATCTCCCCTGGCCCTCTGGAGAATTAAACACCAGAGCAGGAGGGACTCATGGCCTAGGATCAGGGCTCATTAGCCAAGCTGCTGACGCCAATGCTGACTGATCGACGTGGGCTCCTGGCCTGGCCTGGGCTCAGAGTCAGAGATGTTCTTCCCATGAGGCTGTTTTCTAAATATATTGGCCAATGAACGATGCCGTAGGAACTGTTGGAGCTCATAGCAGAGACAGAGCTAGAGAGGAGCTAGCTTTGTGCATTAGGCACCCTATGCCCTACAGATGGGGATGCTCCCTCACCCTGTGGTCATAGAAAATTGACAGTTTGGGGCAATGAAGTGAATAGAGCACCAGCCCCGAAGTCAGGAGGACCTGAGTTCAAATTTGGCCTCACTTAACACTTCCTGGCTGTGTGACCCTGAGCAAGTCACTTAACCCCAATTGCCTCAGAAAAAAAATAACATAAATTAAAGCTTAAATAAATAAATATATGAAATAGGGAGAGAAAACAGCATAAGGAGAATAGTGATCAGGGAAGAAATTTTGGTGTAGGGTGTCACAGGGTAGGAGGGCATAAGTATTTATTAAGCACCGACCATGTGCAAGCCTGTGTTAAGCAGCTTACAAACTCTATGTCATTTGACTCTCACGGCAACCCTGAAAGGGAGGTGCTGTTATCTCTATTTTATAATTGAGGAAACTGAGGCAGAGGGCAGTTAAGTGATTCGTCCACATCTAGTAAGTGTCTGAGCTAGGTGTGAGATCAGATTCCCGACACTAGTGCTGTATAGCTATCTCTAGAGATAGGAATGTCTGTCTTTCTCTTTGGTGACAATTCCCATTTTTATTTTTTTATTATAGCGAGTTTATTTTCAATACATGTTGCTTTATCATGTTGGGAGAAAAAAAATCAGAACAAAAGGGAAAAACCATGGGAGAGAGAGGAAAAAAAAAAACCAGGAAAAAGAAGTGAATATAGGCTGTGTTGATTTACATTCGGTCGCCTTAGTTTTTTTTCTGGATGCAGATGGCATTTTCTGCTCAAAGTCTATTGGGATTGCTTTGGATCACTAAACTACTTAGAAGAACCAAGCCTTTCATAGTTGATTGTAACACTTTCTTGCTACTATTGTATACAATGTTTCCCTAGTTCTGCTTGATTCACTCACTATCAATTCGTGTGAATCTTTCCAGGCCTTTCTACAGTGAACTTGTTCATCTTTTTTTTACAGAACAAACTCCCATTTTTATAGCACTATGATTCAGTTGGCAGCTAGATGGTACAATAGAAAGAGTGCTGGGCCTGAGTTCGAATCTAGCCTCTAGTGCTTACTATGTCACCTGGGCAATTCATTCCATCTATGCCTCAGTTTCCTAAATGTAAAACAGAGATAATAATAATAGTAACTATCTTTTAAGGATTTTTGTGAAATACTATTTATAAAGTGTTTAGCACAGTGCCTGATACATAATGGGTGCTTAGTAAATGCTTGATTTCCATTATTGATCAGAGAAATGCAAATTAAGACAACTCAGATATTATTACACACCTGTCAGATTGGCTAAGATGACAGGAACAAATAATGATGAATGTTGGAGGGGATGTGGGAAAACTGGGACACTAATACATTGTTGGTGGAGTTGTGAACAAATCCAACCATTCTGGAGAGAAATTTGGAACTATGCCCAAAAAGTTATCGAACTGTGCATACCCTTTGACCCAGCAGTGTTACTCCTGGGCTTATATCCCAAAGAGATCTTAAAGGAGGGAAAGGGACCTGTATGTGCCAAAATGTTTGTGGCAGCCCTTTTTATAGTGGCTAGAAACTGGAAACTGAGTGGATGCCCATCAATTGGAGATTGGCTGAATAAATTATGGTATATGAATGTTATGGAATATTATTGTTCTGTAAGAAACGATCAGCAGGATGAATACAGAGAGGCTTGGAGAGACTTTATATTTTATGTAAATGCTGAGTGAAATGAGCAGAATCAGATCATTATACACGGCAACAGCAAGATTATAGGATGATCAATTCTGATGGACATGCAACAAAGAAGTGATTCAGACCAGTTCCAATGACCTTGTGATGGAGAGAGCCATCTGTACCCAGAGAGAGGACTGGGGGGACTGAGTGTGGTTCACAACACAGCATTCTCATTCTTCTTGTTTGTTTGCATTTTGTTTTCTTTCCCATTTTTTTCATGTTTGGTTTGATTTTTCTTGTGCAGCAAGATAACTAACTGTATCAATGTGTATGGATATATTGGATTTAACATATATTTCTACCATGTTTAACATAAAAAACAACTTGATTCCTTCCATTCCCCTAGCTCTGACATTCTCTAAAGCTTTCTTCAGTTCTGACCTTTTATGTATTAAAGGTCCCTTTTAAAGCTCTGACATTCAGCCAATTGGCACCAAGTGGCAGGGGCAGTTATCTAATGCTGGAGAAACAGTGTCACAGATATAAATAATGTCCTTGGTGTTTTCTGTTGCTCAGCATAGTCTTAACATGCCTCATCACAATTGGGGCTATTGCTTGTCATCCTCTTGCACAGATACACTCATTCGTACACACATAAATAAAACCTTATGTACACACATTGGTCCTTGCTTACTTAGATCCCTTCCCCAGGGCAGTACAGTCATATCTAACCACTCATAGCTGAATTTACTTCCGGGAGCAGAGCTATTCATTGACATCAATGTATATATAAACATAGGCATATACTTGTGTGTATTCACACATATACACGTTCAATAGCTCCTAAGTATAAAGTCCTATGCATAGGATTGTGGGATAGAGTTTTTGCTTTCAACGAATGTATATTCTATTAGGCAATGTGCCATGTACATGGTTCATATAAGATCAAGGAAAGTGGGGGATGAAGCAGAGATGGAGTATTCTAGGGAAAGCTGAGAGAATGAGAGAGCATTGCCTCCTAGGGACATCAAGGAAGCTTTCCGGAGGGGTGATATTTGAACTGAGCCTTGAAGGATGCATATAGATTGCCTAGGCAAAAGTGATAGAAGGGGGTACAGGACGTTCCAGGTGTAGGGAGAAATCTGAGCAGAGAAAGTTCAGGCATTGTCAGTGTTGGAGTAGTGGGGAATAATAGCAGAGAAGACTGGAAAAGCTAGTGATGACAGACTGGAGTGCTTTAGGTGCCTTTTGGTAGTTGGGAGCCAGTGAAGATTCTTGAGCAAAGGAGTCAGAACTGCATTCAAATTCACCAGGCTACCTAGATAAGGATGGATGTGGAAGGGGAAGGACTTGAGGCAGGGAAACTGGTTGGAAAAGAGATTCTGAGCTGCTTTTATAGCCTTCCTTTATTCCATCACTTACATTAAGGAGCCCCATTAATAGGCTTTGGTCCAGCAAGTGTCCTAAGCCACCTAAAGTGAGCAGGAGGGAAGGAAGATGGTCTGAGAGAACTTTTGGGTTAGACCGGGGGCAGGCTGGGTGCCAAGACTCCTGTGTCCTGACTCACCTGCTCACTGCCTGGCTTTTTCTACATCAAACTCACCACTTCAGAGGCTCCTAATGAGGGTGAATAAGTAAGGGCTTTTGAGATTTCTGGATGAAAGGGACTTTGGTAAACAGCAGCTGGTATTGTCATAGTGACAGGGCTGGCAGGTGCCTCGGGGTGATGACCTCTCCCTTCCAGGGCCCTCAGTGGCCACCCCCAGTCATCACATACTTTTGGATGGGCTCCATGCTAGGTTTAAAGATGCCTTTGTGTTGCTGACAGGGACTTATCCCAGAGAATGAGGGCCCCTTCCCAGCCCTGGGCAATGACCCAGGGCCAGAAGCTGTCTACTCCTATCCTTTTGCTCATAATCCTGTGTCAGCACTGATGGAGGCAGGCCCAGAGCCAATGCCCAGGGGTGCTGGGGAACCAAACTGGCTTTTTTTCCATGGAGGTTGTATTTCCCAATAGGCCCAGGTCTCTCATATTTACATTTCCCTCCCACCCCCACCACTCCCAGCCAAAAATTAACAGATGGAGAGCAATTGGAGAGATGGTTCCCTCCTAAACCCAATCATCTCTGGGCAAGAACTGGCCACTCATTGTGGGTTCCCAGCCCACCCAGGCCTACAAAGGCAGAAGGTGCAGAAGCAATGTAGAAGCACAGCGGACTAAGCATGGGTTCAAAGGCTCAGCTCTGAGGCTCACTGGACTATGTGACCTTTGGATTAATTTCCTAACATTTCAGAGCCTAGAAAGTTCAGGTTTCACTTGAAAGGAAAACCTGACTTGAGCCAGCTTAGAGAAAGCACTGCCTGGTAGTCTTCCCTTCCCTGAAGGCTCTCCAAGCTCCATTGGCCTCCTGTTAAGGTTATGTGGGTTATCTCTTCCCCAGAGATGGCCCGATGACTTCTGCCTGCCTGGGATGGCCAAGGCCTCCAGGTCATGTCCTTCAGGCCAAAACAGACCATCTTACTCCTAGGATGGGTTGTCTTGCATAGATCCCCTTCCCACCCTCCACCGGATCCAATGACCTTAAGCAGGTGGTTTAATCTATACAACTGCCATAGTTAAAGAAGAATGTCCCTTTCCTGGCCTCCAGTCCCCAGTCAAGTTAAAATACAAGTAAGGGGAGAACAGGACGTGGTTCGGGTCTGCTCCTCCCCAAGACAGAGCACACAGATTCCAAATAGAGAAAATAGAAACTTTTATTATTTTATTTCATGAGAGGTTCATGGGTTTAGTAGCCCTGCTGTCTCTCCCTCCCACACTTGAGATCCCTCCCTCAGTGAACTCCAGTTTCCCTCCTTCCTAATGATCTCCCCCCTTAAAAACACCTAGCACCCAGAGGTGGGGGAGTTGGGCTCCTGAGGGAAGGAAGGGGTATACCCAGAGTTAATTGGCATCTTCCCAGCTCCACCCCCTCTCAGGGTCTAATTGGCCTGATGTCCTAACCCAGGGTCTCTTCAGGAGTGGCGAGTGTTTGGGCTTCTAAAGAATAAATTGGGACTTTCATAGCCCCTTCTACTTCAGGGAAGAAGTCACACCTGAGTCTGTGGAGAAAACAATTCAAATCTGGTGGGTGGGGGGGGGGAAGGAGGAGATGAAAAAGGAAGACCACTTATAGACCCCCCCCTATCACCCTTAGGAAAGTACCATTCCCTTTAGCTCCAAACAAACCACTCGTTGCAGGGTCAAGGCTTGGCTCTTGAGGGGAAAATCCTTACAATCTAAGACTTAATTCAGCTGGGAGTAAAGAAATACTGGAGTTCACAGGGAGATCCCTCCCTTTCCCCACTACAATGAACACAATCAAAAATGTTAAGACTCAGGAAACGGCCCCCTCCCTAAGGAGCAGGGCAGTTGGGGGCTGATCAAGTCATTTGAGTAGTTTCCAGGTGTCCAATCCTCCTGGTTTGGGTTGACATGCCATCCTGCTCATTTTACATGAGACACTGAGGCAGACAGGGTAACTTGTCCAGGATCCCACAGCTGGGAAGCTTCTGAGACCAGCGCTGGCACTGAGGTACCTAGCCGTCCCGATCTGTCCCAGCCTGTAAGTAACCCTTCCTCCCAAGCTCACCATCTCCATCCAGTTTTCCCGAGGTCAGTTCTTCCTTGAGGGGACTGTTAGGGGAGGAGGAAATCCAGGCTGCTGGTGCAGATATCACAGGATAACATTTGGCTTTAGTGTTGGAGGCCCAGGCTGGGCTGGCATTATGCCATTCCCAGCCCCTGCCAACTAAACAAGTTATAGCTGGCCAAATCTGCCCAGATAGCTACTCCCCATGGCTCACTGTCCCCTAAAATGGCTTATAGTTCTTTTCTTTTCCAGACTAGTCTTGGCCTACCTGACTTGTGCTCTAGGCAGTAAGAGGCCCTCATTAAGGATGAGCAGGATGACCCCCAGGGAGCTTAGAAATCCCATCAGCCAGGCTCCTGTACAGAGAATTCCCTCCCAGTAGTCTTTGGCCACACACATAATCAGCCCCATATCTGCTGCTCCCTCCCCCCCTTGTTCCTCAGGCTTGGCCCCAGACAGCCTTTTGCTGTTCCCCCCCCAAAATCCACGAGTGGAGGGAGGTGGCCCCTTCAGAGCCTGCAGTTTGTTCTCTTGGAGGTTTTCAGCCATGACTGGAGGAATGGAGTCCTCAGTGGGGTAGCTCTGACAAGACTTAAAAGAACTGAGACCAGACTGACCCCATGCTGTGAACGGCTCCCTCCATCCCCCAAGGCCGTGGCCCTGTTCCCCCTCTAGGCTGGACTCAATCATTAATAAGCCCTTAGACATCCCAACCCACATCCCACCCCCAACCCAACAGCAAATCGGTAAGTCTAACAGAGCTGGAGCCCGGTGCGGTTGGGGATCTGTTCCCCTCGCTGGCTCAGGTCCCAGGGGTGAGGATGGGGAACCCCGCTGCCCCATCCCCTCGGCTCAGCTACAAGGCAGCCAGGTCGGGTAAGAGGAGTGGGTGCAGGCCAGGAGAGGCTGCAGGGGGGTCACGTAGTAGTTGAGGGTAGGGGTGGCCCCATCACTGCCAGGGTAGGAAGTGGGCTGGTAGTGCCAGGCCAAGGCAGTGCAGCCCACAAGGCCCTGCTCGGCCAGCGCCCGCAAGGCCAGCATGGCGATGAGGTCCAGCGTCTGGCGGCGCTCGTGGCCCATGAGGCAGACAGTGCTCTCGTTAACTACCCGGTGCAGGGTCACCAGGCAGGCGTAGGAGGTGGGCCCCGTGCCCCCACCAAAGTGGGCCTGCAGGTAGCGCTCCAGCTTGCGCCTCTGCTCCCCCAAGTCTGGAAAGTCGATGAAAAAGCGCGAGCACATGTAGCGCTGGAGTGCCTGGGTGTCGGTGCCCGGGCAGGGCCGGAAGCCGCGCACCAGCAGGTGGCAGTACTTGAGCAGGCCCCCCCCTCGGATCTCTTCCGGATTGTGGGTGGCGATCAGCCGGAGCTTCAGGTGCTCCAGGGCCTCCTCGAAGTCCCCGTATAGGCTCTCTCCCATCACCGTAGGGTGGAAGGCCTGGGACATGGGGGTGGACGAGCACTGGCCGTACAAAAGCATCGAGTCCAGGATGATCTGGAAAGAGTCTACGCTGAACTCAAACTGGCGCCTCAGGCGGTCCACGAACTTCAGCTCCACGTTCTTGCCACTGTTGTTGAACAGGGAGATGAGGCTCCAGCGGTCGGTGTCTGTGCACACCTTGACCAGCTTCTGCACGTAGGCCTCCGTCAGGGTCTGTGACGTGATCTTGGTCCGGTTCACGCAGGCTGGGAGCAGGTCCAGGAGGCAGTCCATAACCACGTCCCGCACCAGCTGGAAGGCAGCCTCGTCCTGGAGGTCCACTCGGAAGATGAGATCCACGTCCTTGTAGCCCAGGCCGTTGTCTTGGTGGAGGACATGGCTGGCAGCGGAGCCATTGAGGCGGATGCTGTGGACAGGGACCTTCAGCTGCTCCAGGCGTTTCCGGACCACCTGAGGAGGACAGAAAGGGTGAGACTGGAAACAGAACTGTCTGGGGGGGGGGGGGTGAGGAACTGGGGGATGGGAGGGAGGAGGATCCACAAAACCAACACTTACCAGGCATCAGATTTTGTGTGTGTGTGTGGGGGACACTCTACTTGGTAGGGGAAGGCTGGAGGATAAATGGGAATAAATGTGCAGCAGCTTTCAGACCTGGCTTGGGAAAGAGCCAAAAAGCAGAAGTCCTTGTGCTGGCTTTAGCACTGGCTGAGTGATACTCGTCCAGTCTCTTCCATCCACTGGTCACAAAGCAGCTTAGACCATGAGGGCCCTGAACATTGTTGGGTTCAGTAAGGAAAAATTGGAATCTCGCCTCCCAGCCAATCACTCCTGGGCAGATCTTGGGCAAAACACTGAATGTCTGGGGCTCCGTTTCCCTTTCTGGAAAATGGGTCCGAGAGCCCTGTCCCACAAGATTGTAGTGAGGACGAAGTGAAATCCTGTGTATAAAGCCCTCTGTCAGGGATAAAGTCAGTCCTACGTCAGCACTAGTTATTCTGAATTATATAAAAGGCTTTTCTTCACAAAACCTTGGAATGTAAGGAATGAAAACATATCCATTTTGCAGATGACGACTGGTGCTCAGGGTAATAGCCACAAAATGGCAGGACTCAGGGTTCCTGATTCCAAGGCTCGGCTCCTTTGGCTGCCAGCATCGAATCTGACCCAGCCTCTTTGACGGCATTTTCAGTAAGGCGAAGAATCCAAGGCATTTCTGAGTCAGAGGACTGGACCAACCAGATGTCATCGAGTCGGTCCCATCCCCAAGAGGAAAGCTTCTCTCCAGATTATCCAAGGAGTGGCCCCCTACCTTTGGCCCTGAAGTGAAGCAGCAGCTGTGGGAACTCAGACAAAACACTTGACCTTTGTCTGCCTCAGTTTCCTCATTTGTAAGATGGGAATAATCTTCCCAGAGTTGAGGAGAGTCAAATGAGAAAATATTCGGTCTTTGCAAACCTTGTGGTATTCTATCAATGTCAGCAATTACCTGTTCCTCTTATTAGAACAGATACTAGACCTGAGATTTCATTAGTATATGGAACAAACTTTCTTTCACCAATGCAGCTGGTACCTCCTCTGCATTGTAAGAATCTTAGAAGTTGCCAAGGGCATCTGAGAGAAAGAGTGGAAATCTAGACCCTCCTAGTTCCAAGCTAGTTTGGCTATTCACTACCTAGCACTATGATTATCAAAGTGTGCTCAGAATCTGGGATCCATTGTGGTCCCTTTCTCTGCATAGGGTCACAGCCTCCCAATGGCTGCTTCTCTAGGCAAAGCACAGAAAGGAATCTGGCCCCAAGAAGAATTCATTTGAGCCTCTGGACAAGGGTCTGGGACAGCCTAGGCTGGCTAGAAACGGTCCTTAAGTGGAGATAATGCTCAAAAAGATCTAATGCTCCTAGACCCCAAATGCTTCTGCAACTCCAGCTTGGTGCTAAGTCAGCTGATCCTGTATGGCTTCCCTCCCTAATTCTGAGCTGGTGGAGATAAAAAGCATAAAAATGCCTAGGAGACATGAAGTAATCAAGCAATGCAAGCTGGGTGGAGACAGGCAAGGAAGACTTACTGGAAAGGGGAGGGGATGGGAGCCAGAGATGGGATTGGAAGGGTGGGACAGAGTAGTGGAGGAGGGGGAGACTCAGGACCACCTCAAAGGGGTGGCCATGGTTTAAAAACTGGAAGGAAGCTTGCTTAGAAGATCTTCTGATTCATTTTACAGAGTTTGGAGGCCCAGAGAGATGAAGTCACTTGCCCAGACTCACCCAGCTAGGAAGTGGAGGACCTAAGACACAAACCTGTT
The DNA here is from genome assembly GCF_048593235.1 of Sminthopsis crassicaudata. NCBI lineage: Eukaryota > Metazoa > Chordata > Mammalia > Dasyuromorphia > Dasyuridae > Sminthopsis > Sminthopsis crassicaudata. The sequence goes on along the minus strand of NC_133619.1, from coordinate 603,651,205 downwards.
GCTCCAATTCTGGTGTCAGTACTTTTCTTTAAACTACCTTGTTTCCCCCCCAAAAAAACTGGAGTTGGAGCTGAACAGCTCCCCTCTAGTTTCTGAGTAAGGAAACCTTCCCTCCTTGCCTCAGTGAAGATTCCCTGGTCACCACCACCATGTTGGTAGCACCTATACTGGTCTATAAAACCAAGACTACAGGCAGCCAGGTCGGGTAGGAGTGGGCGCAGTGCTCCACAGAGCCACTACCTACTGAAATGACCTTGGTCCTCAGGACAGTCAGAGTTCTATGTGCCAAGTCTCAATTTGCTCCCTATTTCACTTGTCTGAGACCAAACAAAAGTCTCAGCCCCACTATGATAGCCCTTCAGAGACCTGAAAGCAGTTTGGATTCCCCTGAACCTTTTCTTCTCCAAGCTAATCACTGCAAATTCCTTCTTCACATAGGACAAACCTATTGCCCCTTAACTGTGCTCTGCATTGGTGGGACAATATAGAGAATACACACAAAACTATTGATGTGAAGTGCTCTGGAACTCAACCAATGTGCCTTTGTTAAATAAAGCACCTATGGCTGGGTGGAGAGTGCTGGACCTGGGGTCAAACAAGACTCATCTTCCTGAATTCACACTTAGTAGTTGGGTGACCCTTATGTTTTACAAACATAAGTGCATATCCAGTTTAGCAAGAAGCAGCCAGAGTATGATTGATTCAGGAATGAGTTCAAATTTAGCCCCAACACCGTGGAGATTCCCTGGTCACCACCATGTTGGTAGCACCTATCCAGAGATCTATAAAACCAACTCTCCTGACGTCTGGGTAAGAAAATGGGGATGGAAATGTGTAGTTCCTTAATCCCACGTATGGGGTTGATGCCATGAGGAAAAGGAGATATGGACAAGAATGGAAACCAGTTGACCTGGAGTTTAATCGTGGATTCATTATTGATCTTAGTAACTGTCACCTATGAGCCTCAATTTCTTCATCTGTTAGAAAGGGGTACCCAGTATACTTTTCTTCCCAGGGCAGGATTGGGAGGCTCAAGGCAGCTAAAGGACATAAAGCATTTTGGCAAAGAGAAAAGGAATGTCTCCATCTGAAAGGGAGATGACCAACCCACACATGAGCGCTAATCGAAGCAACATCTCAACAGGCCAGTGAAGGCCAGGAGGCCATTTGGGTCAGATGCCATGAGGGTCCAGCCAAGACTGGCTTTTCCTCTGCAATTACGGAGGGTTAGGATTAGGGCAAGCTGAGATTTAAATGGGAGACCCCTATCTGTAGGTTCAAGGCTCTTTCCAATGACTCTACAATGATAGTACAGGCGATCTCCCTTCAGAAGTGGGAGTGTGACAGTTCTCACGCTATTTTTCCTTTCACCTATAGGCTGGCACCCAAGCTGACTTGTCCCAAGATGACAATCTGTCTCCCCCTCCAACCTCTCCACCCACCCCAGGGCTGGGGCATCTGGCTAGGTGAGGAGGTGGCTGTACTCTTGTTAAATCCTCCAGCGTCAGGGCTTTGGGGCCGCTGTGTCAGCCGGCCTAGAGCTGTTGTCTCCCAGGTGTGACACCTCGGATACCAGACACACCCAAGAGTGCCTCTGAGGAGCTTAGCTCTGCCCCAATTTGAGGGGGCAGCCTTGCTTGCTGGGTGCCAAAGAAGGTCCCTCTTTCCTCTGCAGGGTGCAGAAGTGACCCAGCTTGGAGATGAGGGAGGAGTAAGAGATAAGCTTCCCACCCCCCCCTCACCCCTCAAGCATCACAGGCTGTGCTGGTATTCATTGCTCATGCTACATGTTGAAGTGCTATTGCCATCCCTTCTCATTTTAAAGCCTCAGGAGCAGGATCCCAGAACTTAAAGGGACCTCAGAAGTCATTTAAGCTAATCCCAAGTGATCCCATAACTTCTGCTAGAAGGGGAATTCATCCCTCTTCCTCTTGAGACTGCCTACTTCACTTGGAGGGACCTCCTAGCACCCAGTAGGTGCTAAATGTTGACTTTTGTAAATAGTTTTTAGCCAGAAATCCTGAGGATCTTGCTAGGGGTTATTTTTTTTGCCTCAATTCTCACCTAGCCTTAATAAACACTGAATGGATGTTGTCTCAGTCAAACTGACCTCTTAAAGACCTTAGTTTAAAAAGACCCAGGTCTCCCACTGCTTCCGGGGCATCTTGATCTCTATTTGCCTTTGGATCCAGAGAACTCTGGAGAGGAAAATAAGGCATGTGACTTTGCCTTAAAAAACCCAACTCACTTCATGGTATCGCCTCCCTGATGTCATGGCCCTCCTTGAGAATGAAGGACAAACAACTATACCAATGATTTGTTAGAAGTGCTTTTATAAGAAAGGTCCACCTCACCACACCTTTAATCATTCCCTCATTTTGCCTATTTGCAGCAATCTAAGCTTTATTCCACATGAGGGTCATTCCCCTGCCTATTAGAAGGGAGCTATGTCATTCCTTCTTCTAAGCCTTCTCTTCTCTAAACTAAACATCCTCAGTTCTTTTCAGGACCTCCTTATATGGTGTGGACTCCAGTCCCTTCATCTTCCCCAAGTTGCCATACTTGGTTAAGACCTCCCTGGGTTCCAGCTGCCTGAGAGCATCCATCTGACCCAGAGAGCCTTAGAGGCTGCTGTCAGAACTTACCTACAGCTGAGCCCCTGGCAATGTGACCAACCTAGCCCCTGAGGACTGGCAAGTAGGCAGGGCTAGCAGCCTAAGGTGCCAAGATCTTCGGGGCATATGGGCACATCTTATTGTAAATAAAATTAGTTATGGGGGAGGGGGGTGTCAGGTGACAGAATGGTGGTTTACTCTGATAGTCAGAAAGAGATGGGCCATTGATGAAGCAGGAAGGACTTATTAGTACCCAATTTCTAAAGGAATTAGGTGGACAAAATCTTTAGATCCAGCTTGATTCTGGGAGCAGTCTGGGAGGAAGGATGAGAAAAAGTTCCTTGAACCTCGTTCATATGTAGCTGCTCTAGCTCTACTACCTCAAGTTTTGTCTCCTTCCTTCCAAGTACTGGCTCCCCTCTAAATTCAAAGAGTTGTAGGGTCCCTCAGAAAGATATTTGAAAAGATTATAATTAGGAAAAACTACAGAAAAAGACCTCAGAACCCTGATAAATGCAGTGCCCAATCAGGAGACTTCAGCAACTGACTGAGCCTGACTCTTCAGAAGAAGTGGTAGATTAACAGGACGCTTGCAGCCAGTGTCCACATGTGGATTGGTTTGCCCTAGATTCTGCATATTTGTTATAGGGTAGGGAGACAAAAAGGGGAAAGCAACAAAAATTTTAAAATGAAGCAGCAATTATATATCTAGAAAGGGGGGAAAGGAAAGAAATCTCAAGTTTAGAATCAGAAGATCTGGTTATATCATTTCTTAACTCTTGTGACCTTGAGCACATTTTCCCATTTGTTGGGACTACCTCTATAAAGTCCTTTTCCATTTCTGATCTGCTAACATTGTGATTCTGAGACCATCTATAAGTTCAAATGCTTCATCTTATTTATTTTGGCAATATTTCCCACCAAGCACTCAGCCTGAAATATATTCCTCCCAAATTAATTTTAACTTGATTAAATCAATTTAAATCAACTGTTAACTTAAAGCAGGTAGGGCATATATTCTTGAACTACATTCTTAGCAATTCTAGTTTGAAGACTCCCCTCCTTTTTTACAGAAATTTAAACTGAGGGCAGGGGACTCTCCCTAGATCACACAGAGTGGTTGCTGGAAACAGGACTTCTCATTTGCAACCCAATACTTCTATGCAAGCATTTTTACCCTCCTGAACTATTGGAACTGGGCCCAATTTCTGACATGGAATCTCCAGAATTCCTTGAGACAGAAGGACTGGACTGAATCCCAGAAATTCAGGAATCCCTGGGAATTGGGAGGAGCAGGGGATGGAGAAGCAAGCATAGGGAGCCACTCAGGGGCTTATCAGCTTGGCTTTAGGCCACCTTTCTGGCACCAATCCTTGCAAGCAGCAAATCGGTATCCTAATGGTTGGGGAGGGGGCAAGAGGCACACCCTGGGCAGTTGAGGTAGCAGCTGAAGCCAGGGAGTGGCCGGGCTCACCTGGCCAGATGGCTGCTACCTGGGCAGTTACTGTTCCAAGATGTCAGGAATCCAGGCTGGATTTTCCTGTTTCTTTAAGATGGGGACTTTCCCCTTAGCTCTAGAAGTCCAGGCTTGGGTGCTTGGGTGGGAGGGGAATCAGTGCGGCTATGGGCTGTTCCAGGGTAGCTTAAGTTGCAAGAGGGCTCCACAGAGCAGCCTCTCCTCTTCAGAAAAGACCCTGCCCACTCAATAGAAGCCCACCTTCTGCCAAAAAACATGGGAGAGGCGGGAGTAGGGGGCAGAGGTGAGAGAAGGAAAGAAGAAACAGAACCTGCCTAGGGCCCTTCCAGGGAGGCAGCTAGGCTCGATCATTCCTCCTTCCTCCCCCACTAGCACGCTGTCTGCTGGGCGTGTGCAGCCCCTGGCCCGGCGCCAGCCGCGGGTTTCACCATCTCAGCACATATCTCTATTGGTGGATTCCAGCCCCCAGCCAGTTAGCCTGACTGAGCAAAGGGCAGAAGGGACCTCCATTTAGGGTGGGGGTGGGTGAGGATCAGCCCCAGATTTCTGGTCTGAGTGGGCGCTCCCCCACTGTGAGGGGGAGGGGTGGGGCTGGGGAAGGAAGGGAGCTAATTTTGTTGCAGGAACACCCTATTTATTGCCAGAGCCATCTCTGCCCCTCCCCACCTTCGGGATTGTTCCAGCACCATCGCGGAGCGTCACTTTTCAGGGACAGTTTCAAGCCTCCCAAGTCACACCATCCGGCTTCTAAGGCTCAAAGGGGACAAGAGCCGGCCCAGAGCCCACATCTCATCTCTTCCTAGACGCCCAAGTAGGGAGAAAAGGGACAGGGGGGTGCAAAGGGAGGCTCACTTGTGTGGTCCTCTGCGAAACAAAGTTAAGCCGCATAATTTCTAAGGTCCTTCCAGGGCTAACACTCCGCGGGTCTTAGCTCCAATATTCCCTGTTCTCCCAGCTCAAACGTTCCGAGGTGCCGAGATCCCTCACAGTCCGGTTCTAAGGTCCCTCCCAGTTTAGACATCCCGCGTGCTAAAGTTCGCTCACAGTTCTACCTTACGCAGAGTCCCTCTAACCCAAAAGCGCTTGGGGCGGGCGCTCGGGCTTTCAGCACCCCCACCCTTCCCCGCTGCAAAAACCGCGGCGAGTGGGTCGGGGGAGAGACGGTCGGCTGAGCCTCGGGCGCGTGGGCCCGCACTCACCTGCACGATCTGGCGCGGCTGGACCGTCAGCGTGGGAAAGTTACCGCGTCCGTGGATGGGGACCTCCTCGCCCAGAAGAGCGTCCAGCCTCTGCACCTGTGTCCAGCTCAAGCGGCTGAAGCGCAGCTGTGCGTCCCCGGAGGGGCACTCCGGACTCGGGCCGTCACCTTTAAGGGGAGGGGCTGCGGCGGGGGTGGCCAGGGCCGGGGGCGCCGCTGCAGCCGCCGCCACCACTGCCGCGTCCGGGCTCGCAGCCCCGCTCTCCGACGGCATCTCTCGCCAGACCCCGGAGCCTCGACGGCAAGAACCCGGAGTGGGGAGGAGAGCAGGGGGGGCGGAAGCAGGCGGGTGTTGGGAGGAGGACGGCGGCTCTGCGGGCTCCGGCCCCGACGACCCACACTACAGACGGCGTGCACCGGCCAGAAAGCCGGCGAAGGTGTGCTGGGACCAGCTCATATAGCCTGTCCCCCGCCAGTCCATTGGTCCGCAGAGCTGTCGTTCATCCGCCCCCCCATCCCCGCTCCCCCCACCCCGCCCTTCAGGCAGTCATTGGGCGGAGAGGACTCCACCGGCTTTGCATGTGCGTCACCGCTCGGCCGGGGCGGCCTGCGATTGGCTGAGGAGCTTACCCCTTCCCACCTGATTTCGAACTCTCCTTCGGGCCGGCCCAGGGATTCCACTCTCGCATAGGTCAGGTCTGGGCCGCTCTAGGAATTAAAGGGACCGTCTCTGGTCGCCGACGAGACGGAGAAATTTGGGAGAAAGAGTGGGAAGTTTGTGGCGAGGGGCGGTAGTGGAAACTTGGATTGTCCGAGCTAGAGAGGACCTTGAGACGGAATGGCAGGACTGGAAGATAAATGTCCGGACTCGCTGGGCCTGCGATAGCATCTGGTCCCACCCCCTCACCTTGCAGATTAGGGAATTTACAGATAAGGGAATTTAAGTGGCGAGCTGTACGGGAGGGAGGTCTGGTTCCGGGGACCCCGCTGGGCTGCTCGCTCTCTCTCTAGGTGACCTTGGGCTAATCTGGGCATCTCCGCGGGCCTCGCCTAGTCCGCTGCAAAAAGCAGAGGGCGGGGTGGGGGGAGGGAACCAAGATGATCTCTAAGTCCCTAACAGGTCTAGAGAGGTCTAGAGAAGTCTAGAGAGTCCAAGGTCCGCAGAGCCTTTGCGGAGAGACTACGGCAGCTAGAAGGTGAGGGGTGAGGGGAGGCCGGACCTGGCCTTCTTGGTCTTCCCTAAGCTGGGACGGAGCTGCCTGGAGAGCTCCTAGCAGCTGGGAGCCGAGATGAGGGCGCCCGCGCGCCCCTCCCCCATCGCCTTCCTCGAAACTTTGTGGGGCAGCCTAGCGAATGTGCAGCGCCTTCTCGCCTTCTCTCTGCTCCTCCCGTCCTTCCCCATGAGCTTTCCTCCCTTTCTTTTCCTTCTTCTTCCTTCTTTCCCCTCCCCAGCCTGTACTCCAGACCTTGACCCCAACCTGGGAAGAGGAAGGAAGGGGACTGGCTTAATCGGTAGAATGGGAGACGCTGAAAGCACGTTTCGGGGTCCGCTGCACGTGGAACTCATGGACCCCCGAGTTGGCTTTCATTCCCGTCAGCCCCCCTTCCAGCTTCGAAGGCTATCTCCTCAAATGAGGTCCTTCCGCTGAGTGACCCCAGGACCTTGGAGAGCCCTTGAATCCCACGTAAGGAGCCATTTCTCGGTCCTAGGAGCCTCCTTCCTACACGCTGCCCACCCTCCCCCTTCAATTGCCTCCGGCCACCAGACCTGTTCTTGCAAAGCCCTCAGTCCCACTTAGTCCCACTGAAAGGAAGGTCTCTTCTCCAACTTTCCTCCTTCCCCTCAGGGAAGGTGGAAAGTCCCCTTGGTTTGGTCTTTTCGCTGAAGATTCTTTAACTAAAGACTTTTCCTTGAAGGCGGGAGCTGTTCTTTATTTTATCTTTTAATTCAATTTTCCGTCGGATTGTGGATGGGCTGGGTGATGGAGGGAGGTGGAACCCGCCTCCGCGTAAATCCGGTCCCTGACATCCTCTGGCTGTGTGACCTTGAACGGGTCTATGCCCTGGGCCATTCACCCAGACTAAGTGGCGAAACATGAGGTAATCTGCATTCGTACTGGTTTGAGTTTCCTCACCTGGGAAACCTAGGATACAAAATCACCACCCCCACCACATAAAACGTCCCACAAACTGAAAGCTGCCTAGGACTGGATACTGCCTAGGTGCCGGACGCATAAAGATAATTTTTTTTCAATGAACAAAAATCAGTTTTCTCTCGCTCGCATCCCCCCCAACATTGGAAGGGAAAAAGGGGAAGTAACAAAATTTTGTTTTAAAATATACAAAACTGAAAATGAAAGCTACTTTCCTCAAAGAGGCTCCATTCTACTAGCTATAAATAATATGAACACACCACATGTGCACGCACAGACACCCACACAAATAATTTCATGGGGGGGAGCTACTGACAAGTGGAGAAATCTGGAAAGGCCTCTAGGAGGACGTGGGCAGGTGAACTAAATCAGGCAATAAGCATTTATTAAGCATTAACTGTATACTGAGTGTCAAGTACTTGAAGAGAGGTAGGGATTCCGTGAAGAGGTGAAAAGACAGACTCCCTTTGAGGGAACATCTTGTGCAGAGGGTATGGAAATGAGAGATGAAAGTCTGTAAAAGAAAGGGCAAGTAAGATCACTGGCTGGAACAGAAGTCTGCTATGAAATTAACCTGGAAAGATAGGCATTAGCCAATTTGAAGATGGGGGTAGGATGGTGGAACTCTTTATTATTATTATTATTATTTTGGTAAATGTTTCATTTATTTTAAATTTAAATACAAAAATGAGAAAAGTAAAAAGAACATCCATGTACATAACAGAACATGAGAGGATTCAATATAAATACATATAATAAATACTACATATTGTTTTCAAAGCTATCCAGATTTTGTTTGCTTCCTTCTAGATTTTTTTTTTTTTTTGGTTATTCTTTGTACAAAATAGCGAAACTTTCAATATCAGAGTAATTGGCATTGGAAGGTGGGGCTTTGGGATTGAAACTGGGGTGAGGATCCAGAGAAGTGACTTGTCCAAGGTCATATAGGAGAAGGGATTTAAACCTGTGTCTTTGGATTTCAGAGCCACTGCTGTGTTAGAAAAGGAGTGAAGGAAAGAAGAAGGAAAGGAGGAAGAAAGACAGAAAGGGAGGGAGGTAGAGGGAAGAGAAGGAAAAAGAGAGGAGGGGGAAGGGAAGAAGAAGGAGGGAAGGGGAAGGGAAGGAGAAGGAGGGAAGGGGAGAGGAAAGGGAGAGAGGAGAGGAGGGGAGGGAATGGAAGGTAGAGCAGGGAGAGAGAAAGAAAAGAAGAAGGAAGGAAGGAAGAAAGTTGAGCAAGATACTGAGCAGAACAATAGAACAGTTTCTAAGTCCATCATGTTCAGAGGCAGCACGATTCTCAAAAATGGAGCAGTGGCTGGTTAAACCTGCAGGGTGGCCTGGCAGAAACTGGCCAGATGATCCATCAGCACAAAGTCCACAGTGTTTTAGCTCTACTCCAGCTGGTCTCTGGAGGGCTGCTCTGGTAGCAGGAGACTGTGTGACCAAGGTCTCTTGATTTAGGGTCCACTCAAATCAGGTTTATTCCTCTTTTGTGAATTTGTCATCTTCTATTTTGTATTTGTCCTTTGAAGTGGAAAGAGCCCTGAACTGACAGTCCTTTTTAGCTGTGGGACATTGGGCAAGTCACTTGACGTCTCCAAGTACCACATTTCTCATGTGTACGTTAGTATAGGAATAATCTGCAATTATATCTGTAAAATAATTTCTATCTATGCATGGAAATTTCAGGTTTGGGAGCTTATTTTACCTAGACAGATCAGCAGATTAGAACCTGTTTTAGTCCTAGTCACTAGGTTCTAGGAAGTGCCTGAGGCATTCTGACTCTGCCATTTACTACTTGTAAGATTTGTCTAAATCAGTAAATGCCTGTGAGCCTCAGTTTCCCCAATTACAAAATGGGAGAGGAAGGGTTGAAGTAGATGGCTCTTGAGGTCCCTTCTAGCTCCAAATCTCTCATCCTATGATCTGATGACTTTCAAGGCTCTTCCCATCCCTAAATCTGGGATCTTATGACAGTGACATATTGGTTTGGTGATCTCCCCGGAATGACATAGTCCATAGTGGGATTTGAACCCAGTTCTTCTGCTCATCTGTGACCATACCAGTCTCTGGAGCTTCAGAAGGACAATAAAATGTAAAATGGAGATAATGATGGTTACTCTACCAACTTCAAATGTGGGGGCCTTGTTAATGGGATGAACCATAAAGTGATACTGAACTGCTTGCTATAGTATTATTATTGTTAGATTGGGGTAGGAACCTTGTCTCAATTACTGTAGAGGACCCTCCTCCAGCAAGGTGCTATTGACTTTCTATCATAAAACAGTCTTACAGGTAAGTGAAAACCAAAAGATTTCTCTTCCTTTTTTGCTCTTTCCTGACTTGCATCTGGGCAGGGAAGAGCAATTAGCAGACTCCTCAATCTGTGAATCATGCTTGTGTTTAGGATCCGGTTCCCAAAGCTAATTGTTTCATTGTTTGTCTGAATTTCAGATGTCAGCATCTTTGTGGAAATGGGAGTGGGGATGGGGATGGCTGTGAGGAGGGGAGACTTGTGAGAGCAACATGGAATTCATGATCATTAACTGCTGTAGGCTTTTGGTTTCCTAAACTAATGACAGCAAGGAAATAGTGGTCCAAATTCTAAATGATCAAAACATTCTATGGGCTTTGGGATGTAATATTTGATTATTTTCCCCTCCTGATTTTGATTCTATTATATATATATATATATATATATATATATATACACACACATACATATATGTATTAGTGAACAATTAGGGTTATGTGACTTGCCCGGGTCATAACTAATAATGAAACTGGATTTGAACTCCAGGTTTAGTGCTCTATCCACTTCACCTAGTTGTCCCCACTAATAGATATCGAATGAGTTTCTGTACCCAACTCACTGAAGAGAGGAAGATGTAGTGAAAAAAGCATCCAGTCTGGAGTGGAAAATTGAAAGAATTGATAGGTTTGTTACTTACTAGCAGCTGTGTGACTTTCAGCAAGTTATTTCAACTCAGTTAATAAACCTCTATGAAACACTATGTGCTAGGGTCTGTGCTAAGCCCCAGTAAAACAAAGCTTAAACGTCCAGGTAATGAGGGCCTGCACCAGGGTCAGGGAAGGATCAGAGGGCACAAGGGGCTTTAGAGAGATGTTATAAAGTAGAAAGAATAAAATTTGACAAGTAATGAAGAGAGTGTGAGATTGGAGAAATAGGACTAAAGCTCCTACCCTTATACCTCCTTCAAAGGTCTATTGTGAGAAACTTTTTGTTGATAGCTTGTGGACATGGAGCGGTTATCCAATTCAACAAACATGTATTGTGCCAAATTCTGTGCCAGGCTAATGCTAGAGAAAGTCAAGATCAGTTTGCCCTCAGGTAGTTTGTATTCTATTGGGAGAAAACAAGTACACACACATGCACATACACACAATATATAGACAAAATAATTTGGAGGAGGAGAAGTCTTATATTTGGGGTGATAATGCCAGAGTACCTAAGAGACTACTTCATAATCAGAAAAGTAAGAAGAGGGAAAGGATCGTGAGTTCATGTCCACGTGGAGTTTGAGATGTCCATGAGATATCTTGGTTTCTGTTTCCACATCTATGAGGCTGGCTGCTTAAAGTGCTTCCAGCTCCAGGTCTAATTAGGTTCAGCTGTTTTGGAGCTAGAAAGGTAGCCTTCCCAATTTGGAGGAGAGAAACTCTGGTTTCAAGTCCCAGTTCAATTATGTGAGATTTAATTTTCTCATCTGTCAAATGGGGATAATACTTCTTGCGCCCACCAACCATTTTCTGATGATGTAGTTGAGACATATTGCCAGAGTGTGTGGAAGTCCTGGAAAAAAATGTTTGAGAGAGAAGTGGGTAGGCTCCCTACCGATCTGAAGGTTTACAGATCCTTTAACCTCGTTGTTGTATGTTTGTGAAACCGGGCAGAGTACCAGAGCCATGCCAGAAAACTGAGTCATTTCCATTTGAATTGTTCCAGGAAGATTCTGAAGATCACCTGGTGAGATAAGGTACTAACCACAGAATCCTTTCTCAAACTCAACTGCCAAGCCTTCTGACTCTATTGCAGAAAGCTCAACTCTAATGGGCTGTCCATATTGTTTCGATGCCAAATGCACATTTGCTGAAAAGATTATTTTTACAGAGAATTCACCCAAGACAAATGCTCACAGAGAGGTCAACAAAGCAAGGACACTTTGAAGGTCTCTCTGAAGAACTTAGGAATCAATGGTGTGACATGGGAGACAGTGATTCAGGATCATTGGTAGGATATACCTGCATGAAAGCAGAGTGGTAATGGCTCAAAAGAAATGTGAGATGCACAAATTTAGAGATATCTCCCTCCCAAATGGTCATCCAGACTATTTGTGCCTGACCTGCGGCAGAGCCTTAGAACCCATATTAGGCTGATGAATTACAGCCTGACACACTATCCATTGAGCGCAATATAGTGATATCATTCTGATCCTCTCTAAGAATGAAGGCCATACAAAGGGTATGAACAGACAATTTTCAGATGAAAACCATTTCTAGTCATATGCAAAGGAGCTCTAAATCACTATTGATCAAAGAAATGCAAATTAAGACAATTCTGAGATTCCACTACACACCTGTCAGATTGGCTAAAATGACACGAAAAGATAATGACACGGGTTGGAGGGGATGCCGGAAAACTGGGACACTGATACATTGTTGGTGGAGTTGTGAACAAATCCAACCATTCTAGAGAGCAATTTGGAACTATAACCATAGCTATCAAACTGTGTGTGCCATTTGACCCAGCAGTGTTTCTACTGGACTTATATCCCAAAGAAATCTTAAAGGAGGGAAAGGGACCCACATGTGCCAAAATGTTTGTGGCAGCCCTTTTTGTAATGGCCAGAAACTGGAAACTAAATGGCTGTCCATTAGTTGATGAATGGCTGAATAAGTTATGGTATGTGAATGCTATGGGATATTATTGTTCTATAAGAAACAATCAGCAGGATGATTCCAGAGAGACCTGGAGAGACTTGTATGAACTGATGCTGAGTAAAATGAGCAGGACCAGGAGATCACTGTACACAGCAACAAGATCATACAATGAACAATTCTGATGGATGTGGCTCTTTTCAATAATGAGATGATTCAGACCAGTTCCAATGACCTTGTGATGAAGAGAGCCATCTACACCCAGAGAGAGGCCTGTGGGAACTCAGTGTGGTTCACAACATAGCATTCTCACTTTTTTTATTGTAGTTTGCTTGCATTTTATTTTTTCTCATTTTTTTCTTTTTTGATTTGATTTTTCTTGAGCAGCAAGATAATTGTATAAATATATATGCATATATTGGGCTTAACATATTTTTAGCATGTTTAACAACAAAAGAAAAAAGAACGAAGGACATAGTATGTATTGATTTGCATGCTACGTTTCTTTTTCTTCTCATGGTTTTCCCCTTTTGTTCTAATTTTTCTCTCCAAAGAGGTGTGTATTTAAGGAAATTAATGTTTAAAAAAAAAAACAATTAAAAAAGGAGGGGGGAAAAGAATGAAGGACAAACAACAACCTTTTCAGGGCTGTGCAGTGCACATGAGATAATATTTGTAAAAGGCTTAGGATTTTAGGATTTTGAATGCTGAGTAGGAAAGCACCTTAGACATCATCTGGTCCAACTCACTTGAATTAAATGCTATACATGTCTCCTCTCTTAGAATTCCCCTGATTTTCACCATCTGAGTTAGAGTCCCAGCTGATTTTGGCAATGTGACTGAGCAAGTTACAGAAGATTTTTTTCTTGAACCTCAGTGTCCACACTGTAAAATGGGACTAAAAAATCTTCCCCTTCCCTACTTCAAAGGAAATCATTTTATTGAAAGTTTGTGCACATGGGAGTTGTTAGTCAACAAACATGTATTGTGCCAAATTTTGTGCCAGATTAGCTGCCAGAGAGAGAAAGAGAAAGAGTCAAGATCAGAGGAGCCTGCCCTCAGGGAGCTTGCATTCTACTGAGGAAAAAACCCAATAAGTACACAAATAAATGCACAAAATATGAATAAAATCATTTGAGGGAGAAGAGGACCAATATTTGAGGGGATCAGAATTAGGAGGTAGTTTCTGAGTTGTGTTTTGAAGAAAGCTAAGGATTCTCTGGGGGCAGCTAAATGGTGCAGTGGATAGAGTGCCAAACCTGGAGTCAGGAAGACATCTTCCCGAGTTCAAGTCTGGCCCTAGACGCTTACTGGGCAACTCATTTAACCTTTTTTGCTTTCCTTTCCTCATCTGTGAAATGACCTGGAGAAGGAAATGGCAAATAACTTCAATATCTTTGCCAAGAAAACCCCAAATGAGGGAATGAAGAGTTGGACATGCCTGAAATGACTGGACAAAAACAATAAAAGGGATTCTGTTAGTTGAAGGTAAAGAGGGAGAGCATTCCAGGAATGAGGAACAAACAGCCTGTGCATCATCAAGGAGGTGGGAAATGAAACATTGAATAATGGTTGTAATGAAGGTAGGAGATGAACTTGGAGTCAGGAAAACTTCAGCCCTAATCTTGCTTCAGATACTTACTACCTCTGTGACTGTGGGCAAGTAACATAACCACTTTCCACATATATAAAATGAGAAGATTAAGAAATACAGTGAACTCGAATATCCCTTTGAGCTCTAAATCCATGTCCTGTGAAGTAGGTCAGTTTGGTTGGAGCACAGAGTGCATAATGGATCAATGAGGAGTTCTCTGCTCCCATCAATAAGTTTTCTTCCTTTCTTCTTTCCCTTTTTTGTTCTTTCTCCCTTCCTTCCTCTCCCTTTCTCTCCTTCTCTTTCTTTTTCTCCCTTTCTTTCTCTTTCTTTGTCTTCTTTTCTTTCTTTCTCTGTTTCCTTCCTTCCTTTCTCCCTCCCACTTCTGTTCTGACTTTCTTTTATTTCCTTTTTAAATATTTTACTTTCCCCAGTTACAGGTAAAACCATTTTTTATATTTGTTTTTAAATGTTTGAGTTTTCAGATTCTCCCTCTTCCTCTCCCCCACCTCCATGAAAAAGCCCATGTGAAATAGTGTAAAACATTTCCAAAAAAGTCATGTTAGAAAAGAAAACATAAAGCTCCTCCCCTACCCCTACCCTCCCTCCAAAAAAAAAAAAACCTTAAGAAAAAAAGGTTTAAAAAATCATGTTTCAATTTGTATTCATACACAATCAGTTTTTTCTTTGGGTGTGGGTAGCATTTTTCATCATAAATCCTTCAGAGTAGTCTTGTATCATTGTATTGCTGAGAATAGCAAAGTCATTCACAGCTGATCATCCACAACTTTGCTATTACTACATACATAATACATTTTGTTTTACTTGAGCTCATGGAGGACTTTCCAGGCTTTTCTAATGGTATCCTGCCCATTACTTCTTAAAGAACAATAATATTCCTTCTTAATGCCATACAAGGTATTTAGCCATTCTTCCATTGAGGAACATCCCCTCAATTTCCAATTCTTTGCCCTGAGAAAAGAGCTGCTATACATATTATATATATGTTCTTTTTATTTCTTTTTTTAAATTTCTTTTGGGATTCATGACAAGTAGTGATTAGATCAAGGGATCTGCATGATTTTATAATTCTTTGGACATACATCATATCTTTTGACCATTTATCAATTGGGCAATGGCTCTTATTTTTTTAATTTATAAGTTTGACTCAGTTTCCCATGCATTTGAGAAATGAGGCCCTCATCAGATAAACTTGTTTCAAAGTTCTTTTCATAATTTCAATTGCTAAGTATTTCCCCTCTGCTTATTCTATTCTCTCTTTCCTTTTACCCTGTCCCTCAGAGAAATCTTCTGGGGGAACTTGGGAGAGACTAAGAAGAGATCTTAAGAAGGGAGGAAAAAGAAGGGAACAAGCATTTATTAAGCACCTATGGTGTACCAGGTACTATTCTAATATTATCTTATTTGATTCCCTCATGTATTCATTGTGGCCAAGGACTATGAACTAGTACCTTCAGAGCTGAGGACTTGAACCATGTGGATGATGATTTCAGATCCTCCTCCAGTAGCCAGGACATAGATGACAGCTGGCTGTAGCCCACCTCCCCATCTTGGGCCAAGAAGGGAAGGAGCAAGTCTGTCTTCATCTTTTTCTTTCAAGTTCCTCCTCCTTTCCTTTGTTTTCAAGGCTCAGTCTAGGAACAAGTGCTTTCCCTCTTCACTTGTTCCTGGAGTAATTTGTCTAGATTATTCTCATCCCATTTATTCCTTACATATATAGTTTATATACATGTGGTATACTTGATCATAGAAGGAAAGTACCTTGAAGGAAGGGATAGTTCCATTTTTTTTCTTTACATCTCCAACATCTAACACAATATATTATTTCACATAGCAGGTGCTTAATAAGTGTTATAGAATTTGATTGAATTTTCTGTTCTAAATGTATCTTGAGTCTACCTCCATCTGTCCCTTGAAAATTGTACTCAGATTCCAGCTATAATCAGATATTGAGTTTGAGTCACTACAGCCCAAGGGCCCCCATAAGATGTCCCACTTCAAAGGAGTAGACCAGATCACATCCACCTGATTTCAAAGTGAAAACAAGATTCCCTTTGTGGATGAAGTGGATTGACATTGGAATGTGGCCATTCTGGGAAAATCAATCCCTGATCTGCTGGACGGGGACATTTCATATGGAAATGTGCATGTGCTTTGGTCTCTTCCAATGGATTCCATGAGCTTATGGCCCTTTGCTAAAGGCGTTGGGTGAGCTAGAGCTCCTTGCTGAACTTTTGGGAGGTTGGGAGTGGGAGGGGTTGTATTTAAGATGAGTGGCAATTGAGTCAGGAAAAGCTGCTCCCTCCAGTTGACTATAAGAACTATTGAAAAGTTCTGCCTCAAGCAAGTTAAGCAGAGCCAAGAAAACAATCTGCAGTTACTACAACAGTATGAAGGGAAATAACTCCACACTCCAAAAACCAAAAGTGGATTAACAAACTTACAAAGAGCAAGTATGACCTGAATGAAGACATATAAGAAGACACCCCTAATGTACTCCTTCATGTAGATGGGAGGTCCAAAGGTGTTATACAGTGCACATGTTTTCAGGCTTTTATTGATCAATTGGATTGATTTTTTTCTCAAATTCTAAAAAATATTATTTGTCATATATAGGATTGCTTTTTGGGAATGAGAGGGGAAGGGGTATTTTGGGATAACTACAGTGATATAAGAAAGCTCCAGCTGGGAGGTGGAGTGGATAGAGTATCAGATCTGGAGTTAAAACTCCATGAGTTCCAATCCAGCCGTGTGATCCTGAACAAGTCACTTTACTCTGTTTACCTCAGTTTCTTCATCTATAAAATGATCTAGAAAAGGAAAAGACATGATTGAATAACAAGAAACAGAACATTAATAAAAAAGTATTTAAAAAAAATAAAAGGCACGCCTCCTTGCTTGGCTGGGGATCCATTTCTAACTTGAACTTCCTTGAACTCCTAGCAAGAGAGAATTTCTTTGCCCACACCTGCTAACCTTCCAACAGCTCTTATTATAAGCACTTGGAAATGAGAACATGCTCTTGTCTCAATGAACTTGAGACTGACATCCAATCCCTAGGTCCTTGTATTTTGTATTTCCTTCTTTGAATCTAAGTCATGAGCAGCCATCCTGAGAAATGGAAGTTTCCAGCCCTAGGGGTAACCTCCTGAGTTTGAGATTTGGGAGATTCCTGAATCTGTGCCAGGTGCCCAGTGGGAGGTGCTTCTTATTACAATACCACTTGGCAGGGGAAGCTACTGGGCTCCCAAAAGGGGATTATGCCTTTGGAGTTTAGAATCAGCCTCTCAAATCCCTCTGTGTAATAGAGGGTAGTGTTTGGGGGGGGGGTCTCCATAAAGGGCTGGGAGGTCCTAGTTTGGGCTTTGCTTAGCTCAGGGATCTATAAGGACATTACATTAGCAGAAGCTTTCGAACTCCCGAGACAAAGCTAGAAGCAATAACTGCGTCCTTATGAACTGCCAAAGTTTTTGCCTCCAGGTGAAATTTGTACCAACTGTTTCCTTACATAGAGATGGTACAGGGGATAAAGGGCTGGGTCTGGAGTTAGGAAGACTTGAATTCAAATGCAGGCTCAGACACTTCCTACCTATATGACCCTAGCTACCTCTGTCTGCCTCAGTTTCCAAAACTAAGGAATATGGGGATATAACAGCACCTACTTCCTAGGGTTGTGAGGACAGAATGAGATGATACTTGTAAAGCTCTTAGCACAGGTCCTGGTATACAATAGATATATAATAAATGCTCTTTCTTCCCCTTCTGACATGATTTTGAATTTTGAACTGAGGGAAGACCTCTCATGAGAATGTGACCCTGAACTATGCCCCAATTGTGACATGAGACTTTTCAATACAAGTTGAGCTATAGCTAAAAGCTGCAGGTGTTTGATTATCTTGGATGAACATTTCCCCTTCTGTTTCCCTCCACTTCTTAATTAGCATTTAAGGGCAATGATGGCTTTGGGAATTCAGGTAACAGAATTCTCTCATCCAAGAATATCTGCTTGTATAACAGTTCTTTAGGGAAAACTGAATTAAGAGTTTATTTGCTGGTATTCTTTTGTTTCTGGGATAGATTTTCCATTTAGAGTAAGCCTGGACTCCCCCAGACAATGGGAGAAAAGGTCAGGGGTAGGGGGTAGAGTGGGGGCTGATGGGGGTTTCTCTATTCAGAGTCTATATAATCTTGTATTTTGCAGTTTGTGCTTTGCATTCCTCTACTGACACCTTGTCTGTTGGGAGTTGCCCTTTCAAGATCATAATAAATCCTTTTTTAAATTTTAAAAAATTTTTACCTTGAGAGTCTCTGATTTTAATTTGGGTCCCACACAATGTCACTAAATCTATTCTCACACGGGATTCAAAAAAGCTATTTAGGAAATATGATATGTTCAAAACTGGATATATCTATATTCGAGAAATTTATTTAGAATAGAAAATGCACTTTCATCAGATCAGTCCCGACCCCCCATTAAGCTAAGGAGAAGTGTCTCTTTTAGGGTTGAATCTCTCTTCCCAATCTCAAACCTCACTCATACACACACCAGAACTTGGACACAGACCCTATTTTCTTGTTCTTTCTTCTTTGTGAGACAACTGGGGTTAAGAAACTTGCCCAGAGTCACCCAGCTAGTATGTATTAAGTGCTTAAGGCCAGATTTGAACTCAGGGCCTCCTGACTTTAGGATTAGTGCTCTCCCTGTTGTACCATCTAGCTGTCTTGACACAGACCATATTAAAGAGGCATGGTCTGAGATATTAGCTGTGATCCCAGCAAGTCACTTAATCCTATTTGTCTCTCTTTCCTCATCTGTAAAAATGAGCCCGAGGAGGAAACAGCAAATCCCTTCAATGTCTTTGTCAAGAAGAGCCCCCAAAGGCTTTAGGAAGTCTGACAATTACAACAAAATAGTTTCACAAGAGCTTCAAAATACAAATAAACATTTAAAGAAATAGGATCCCAGTTATTGTAGACTGCTGTCTTTGGGATGGAAAAGAGATCAGTTCTTGAGTCCCTTTTCTCCTCCTTGGGCTATTGCATCCTCCTCCTCACAGTCTTGGGGGATAGGAGGTAAGGAGAAGGAATTGGTTGGAAAAATAAATGAATAATATACAGTGATTTCCATGATCTAAGCTCCCAGGAGCCAAGGGAGCTCCTATCTACAGGCAACATATCTGGAGTATGATTATTGGTTGTCCCCGGTCAAGCCTGGTCTTTTTGCTGTCAGTCATATCTGCCTTGCAATGGTGCCTCCTTCTCACCCCCATGTCTTCCACTTCTGGCTGCTCCTCCAGGAATAAAGACCGGCTCTCACTGTTCCCTGAATAGTTGGGCAAGATGGAGACCAGCTCCCCATAATTGTGGTTCTTGGCCACCAGAACTCTTAAGCTCTCAGACTGTGCTCTCCACCTTTCTGTCCTTCTGTCTTTCTATGACGCATCTCTGAGAGGAAAGACGGGTTATGGCGAGGAATAATAACAAGGAATCAGATGAAACAGCAAATGTTTTTGGCACTGATACCTGGATAGCCACCTCCCATGCCTCGGAGGGAGTCTGTGAGTCAATTCCTCATTCTATCCACTCCATGTCTCTAGTACATTGGGAAAAAGAACACAGTTTAATCACGTACTGCTGGTGTTGGAAGTGATACTCCCTCATCAGCTCCCCTTCCCTTTTTAATCAAAGAGGGAAGAGAAGACCGTATATTTCCGGTGACTTTAGGGTTGAGAATTAAAGGATCCAGAAACCTTTAAAGCTTAAGAAGAATGCTAGAGTTTGTATATACTATCTTTTCCATATGGTTTCTACCTGATCTTTTTTCAAATGAACATTTTTTCCATTTGCAAAAGTTCACCTTCCTTGCCTCTTATTGAAAAAGGAATGATCATGGGCAAATCATTTAACCCCAATTGAGTCAGGAAAGAAAGAAAGAAAGAAAGAAAGAAAGAAAGAAAGAAAGAGAAGAAAGAAAGAAGAAAGAAAGAAAGAAAAGAAAGAAAGAAAGAAAGAAAGAAAGAAAGAAAGAAAGAAAGAAAGAAAGAAAGAAAGAAAGAAAGAAAGAAAGAAGAAGAAGGAAGGAAGGAAGGAAGGAAGGAAGGAAGGAAGGAAGGAAGGAAGGAAGGAAGGAAGGAAGGAAGGAAGGAAGGAAGGAAGGAAGGACAGGAAGGAAGGAAGGAAGGAAGGAAGAAGGAAGGAAGGAAAGAAGGAAGGAAGGAAAGAAGGAAGGAAGAAGAAAGGGAAGGAAGGAGAAGGGAAGGAAGGAAGGAAGGAAGAAAGAAGAAGAAAGAAAGAAAGAAAGAAAGAAAGAAAGAAAGAAAGAAAGAAAGAAAGAAAGAAAGAAAGAAAGAAAGAGAAAGAAAGAAAGAAAGAAAGAAAGAAAGAAAGAAAGAAAGAAAGAAAGAAAGAAAGAAAGAAAGAAAGAAAGAAAGAAAGAAAGAAAGAAAGAAAGAAAGAAAAGAAAGAAAGAAAGAAAGAAAGAAAGAAGGGAAGGAAGGAAGGAAGGAAGGAAGGAAGGAAGGAAGGAAGGAAGGTGTAGCGAGCTATTCGTCTCCAGAAGCTGCTGGATTGCTCTCTGGGAAGAGATCTGCTGTGTCTACTCAAATCTCTCACCTAGTAATCCCAACAGGAAGGAAGGAAGGAAGGAAGGAAGGAAGAAAGAAAGAAAGGCAAGAAAGCAAGCAAGCAAGAAAGCAAGCAAGTAAGAAAGAAAGAAAGGAGGGAGGGAAGGAAGGAAGGAGGGAGGGAAGGAAGGAAGGAAGGAGGGAGGAAAGAAAATAGAAAAAGAAAAAGAAAGAAAAACTCTTGTTCATAGTCAAGTAAAACAAATTCTCACAATGTCACATCTAAAAAAATATTTGTTTGAGTCTAATCTGAGTCCATTATTCCTCTCTTAGGAGATGGCTGGTAGGATTCATCATGAATCCCCAGGAATCGGGGCTGGTTATAGCCTTTGTCAGCGTTCTTCCAAAGTTTTTTATCTTGTCATTTTATCAATGCTTTTTCATTTTGTTCTGCATCAGTTCATGTAAGTCTTCAGGTGTTTCTGAACCATCCCTTTCTTGGTTGCTCACAGCACACTAGCATCCCATCCCCTTCCTGATCCACCATTTGGACTCTTTATCCAGTCACTGAGCCACACCTACCATCCATCCACCCCAAGGCTAACTCACCGGCTTCAAAAAGCTGTTACCAAGCTTTCTTGCGGTTTCTCTCTCTCTTTTTTTTTCTCCTCTCACCTACTTCTGCTATGGAGACATCTGACAGCCTTTCTTTTCTTTCTTTCATGGACAAATTTTTTTTTGGATGTGACCAGTGTGGGGATTTATTTTGCTTGACTATTTAACAATGGTTTTTCTTTCTTTTTCAATAAGAGGCAGGTAAATTTTTGTAAATTGAAAAAAATTTTTTTTAAAAAATCAAGTTAGAACTTTCTTTTCTTCCCCCCCCACTTTTTTATAATAGCTTTTTATTTTTCAAAATATATGCAAAGATAATTTTTAACATTTACTCTTACAAAACCTCGTGTTCCAAATTTTTTTTCCCTCCCTCCCCACTCCCCTCTCCCTTGGACAGCAAGTAATCCAATATAGATTAACATGTACAATTCTTCTAAACATAGTCTTTCTTTTCAAACCTCCAGTGCTGGAGAAACTCCACAGAGAATGCAAGAGTGTGGACTACAGCAACTCTCCCAATGGGCAGACACTCAATCAGAAGGTCTCTCATATAAAATTTTGTGTGCTATTATTGTTTTTAATTTTTTAATTTTTTTAATTTGAAATTTTATTTTTATTGAAGTTTTTTAGTTTCAAAACATATGCAAGGATAATTTTTTCAACATTGACCCTTGAAAAACCTTTCCCCTTTCCCCCATCCCTTCTGCTAGATGGCATGTAATCCAATATATGTTAAACATGGTAAAATATGTTAAATCCAATATAGGCATATGTAATTTATGCAATTATCTTGCTACACAAGAAAAATCAGATCAAAAAGTTTTTAAAAATGAGAAAGAAAAGAAATCTATTGTTTTTGAATGGCTTCCAGTCTTCAATTTTTCTTGATCCCATTGGGGGTTTTCTTGGCAAAGATACTGGAGTGATTTCGCTGTTTCCTTCTGTAGCTAATTTTACAAATGAGGAAACTGAGGCAAACAGGGTTATACGACTTGGCCAGGGTCACACAGCTACTAAGTCTCTATGGCTGGATTTGAACTCGTGTTCCTTACACAAGAGGCCCAGTACACAATCAGTGGGCCACCTAACTGCCCACATTTTACAAAGTTAGCCCTGGAAGATTAGGGACCTCTCAAGAAGGAATGTTGAAGACTCTTATTGTTTAGTTGTTTTTCATGACCCCATTTGGAGTTTTCTTTTTTTTTTTTTTTTTTTTTTTTTAAATTTTTTATTTTATTTTATAATTATAACATTTTTGACAGTACATATGCATGGGTAATTTTTTACAACATTATCCCTTGCACTTACTTCTATTCAGATTTTTTCCCTTCCTCCCCCAACCCCCTCCCCCATATGGCAAGCAGTCTTATATATGTTAAATATATTACAGTATAATTTAGATACAATATATGTGTGTAGAACCAAATTTTTTGTTGCACAGGAAGAATTGGATTCAGAAGGTAAAAATAACAGTTTACATTCATTTCCCAGTGTTCCTTTTCTGGATGTAGCTGGTTCTGTCCATCATTAATCAATTGGAATTGGATTAGCTCTTCTCTATGTTGAAGAAATCCACTTCCATCAGCATACATCCTCGTACAGTATCATTGTTGAAGTGTATAATGATCTTCTGGTTCTGCTCGTTTCACTTAGCATCAGTTGATGTAAGTCTCTCCAGGCCTCTCTGTATTCCTCCTGTTGGTCATTTCTTATAGAACAATAATATTCCATAACATTCATATACCATAGTTTACCCAACCATTCTCCAATTGATGGGCATCCATTCAACTTCCAGTTTCTAGCCACTATGAAAAGGGCTGCCACAAACATTTTGGCACATACAGGACCCTTTCCCTTCTCTAGTAGTTCCTTGGGGTATAAGCCCAGTAGTAGTATGGCTGGGTCAAAAGGTATGCACATTTTGATAACTTTTTGGGCATAATTCCAGATTGCTCTCCAGAATGGTTGGATTCTTTCACAACTCCACCAACAATGCATCAGTGTCCCAGTTTTCCCACATCCCCTCCAACATTCATCATTATTTGTTCCTGTCATCTTAGCCAATCTGACAGGTGTGTAGTGATATCTCAGAGTTGTCTTAATTTGCATTTCTCTGATCAATAGTGATTTGCCATTTGGAGTTTTCTTGGCAAAGATACTTGAAGTGGTTTGCTGTTTCCTTCTCTAGGTAATTTTACAGAAGGGGAAACGAGGCAATCAGGGTTAAGGGACTTGCCCGGAGAGCAAATAAGTATTTGAGTCTGGATTTGAACTCAGGACGATGATTCCAGGCCCAGTGCTCTGTTCAGGGTGCCACTTAGCTGTCCAGAAAAATAGTCTCAAACAGGAGAATCCTTGAAGTACAGAAGGCGGCTAGGTGGATCAGTGGATAGAGCTCCAGGCCTGGAATAAGGAGACTTATCTCTCTGAGTTCAACTCCTGACACTTCCTGGACATGTCACTTAGCCCTGATCGCCTCAGTTTCCTCACCTGTAAAATGACCTGGAGAAGGAAATGGCAAACCACTCAAGTATCCCTAAGAAAACTCCCAATGGGGTCATGGAGAGTGAGCATGAGACCAGCAGTTGCTTTTTGACTAGAGTTGACTGATGACTAGTTACATATATTCTCAATCCTTTTGTTCATCAGGCACCTACTGGGGTCAAGGCCCTGGGCTTTGTGCTGGTGAGGAGACAAAAATGGACGTCCGGCCCCAGTCTTGAAGGAGCTAGCGTGGGGGAGGTTTTGATGAAAGACTTGTGCTGTGACGTGAGGGAGGCAGATCGCTGCTTGCCCAAAAGATCAGGAAAGGCTCCTGGAGGTCATGGGACACCAGTGGGGAGCCTCGGCGTCTGGGTAGGAATTCAAGAAAGGACAGGAAGAGATAGCATTTTGGGCAGAGAGAAAATGGGGGCCTTTGCTGAAGCAGAGCAGCGGCCGGAAATCATCAGTAAAGGTGGGGGCCAGATTGGAGAGGGCCTTAAAGGGCAGACCCCCCCCAAACCAGATCTGGATCTTGTGGCTAGTAGGGAGCCACAGAAGGTCTTTGAGCAGAGCTGTGGAATGGATAGATTTCCACAAAGCCTGAGCAAGAATGAACCAGAGAGACGTAAAGGAGACCAGTTAGGAGACTTGAGGGCTCACACCAGGACAGGAGGGGATGGGTGGGAAGAGCCAATCCCTCCACCCCCATTTGTAAGGAGAGTCAGCTGGTCGATTGTTGTCCTTTGTTCCTGAAGAGAACCAAAATGGCATGGCTGGGTTAGAGTCGAGCTGCAGTGAGCCAGGCCGACTGCGGCCGATCAGACCAGGACCAGCTCAGAGTGCTCTGCCATAGGCCGGATACAGTCCTTGGGATCATTCAGAGCCGAAGGAGGGCAGGTCCTCACACTTCTCACCTCTATTTCCCCCTCCTTGTCCAACTCCATGAAATCTTAGCTTCCTCAGGCTGGAGGGTGATGGGACCCGGGTGGCAAACTGTCCTGCTTCCAAAGGCCCCCGGGCACTCTCCATCCCAAGCCATCCGTCCTGCAGGCCTCCATCTTGGGCAAACCTGGGGTGAATGCCCCATCGGAGGGCCGGGCCCAGAAGCCTGGCCTCCTCCTGGCACCTCCCCAG